>NC_046659.1:93011685-93026384 GCF_010883055.1 Belonocnema kinseyi | reverse complement strand
GGCGCATACTTTGAATAAAATATTTGTTATCATTCTCTTGAAATAAATGTGTTTTTTTCTTGAAAAAATACCGGTTTCATATGTATACACCTGGTATTAAACGATTTCAAATTTAGGCATTAAAAATTTAACTATTTTTCGGCCATTTTAAGGGTTTCTTAATTCCCTATTCCTAGTTTTAATATTAATGAAAATGTTGATAAGATTGCTTTTCTAAAAATAAAATTGTTCAATTTTTGTGGTATGCACTAAAAGATTAAGAAATCCGTTGAAAACTTTTTAAAGTTTAAGTTTATTAAAATCCTGCAAAATCCCTTCGAAATCTTCTTAAATTGTTTAAAACATATATATATATATATCTCCCGTGTAGAAATTTCCCCGGTTGGCCCTAATACAACAAGGTTCCTGGTCGGATCCCGACCGGGCTACCCCTGGCTGGGTTTCATGGACAGGAACCGGGCCAACCCTGGTTATATCCCATGATCGGGAGCCAGCTGGGCACTGGTCAGGTTAATGTTTTTGTAGAAATTACACATTTTTTAAGAGCCGTGATATTATCAAAGTCGTAATTATGGATGCTAGATGAATTATTATTTGAAAATTATAATTTAAAGATTTATTAGATCAGTGAAATAAAAATGAGCTTTTTTAAATTCTTAAAAAAAAACATTAAATTTTTCGAATAATTTAAGATTTTAAATTAAACTATTATCGATGATGCTATGTGCAACAACAGAAATGATACACCTTTCATAAACTTCTCTATATTCAGGCAATATTTAGCCTGTACAATTTCAAATTTACCGCCATATATAGCGCCTGCTGTGGATGTCGTCTGCGTAAACACTCAGTAATTTTCGGTTTCGCTCCTGGAACGAGAATGCTCCTTGCACTCACGTCGCGTCGTCTCTTTGAAGTACGCAAATAAAATCGAGACTCGTAGTTAAAATCAACCTTATTTCAGTAATTAGTTTGACTCCTCCACTTAGTGCGCGAATAATTGTTATTTTTAATTAAAATATAGTCTTGTGTATACAGTTTTCACTTTCTTCCTACCTAACCTTAAATCACCACGTGGCTTCCAAATTGCTATGAGATTCTATCATCAGGGAATAAAATTCTACTCCAATTTTCTTGCCAGAATTGGTTCACTTGATTTGACTTTTAAAGTTCACCGTAATCTTTACGATGAGCTTTAAAAGACAAAAGAAGTTACCAATTTCTCGACTGAAGCAACATTTGTTAACCGCTTTTTGGCCGGATTACCCGACCGGATCCCGGCCGGTATGGAAGCCGGGATCCGACCAGTTTACCGTGACGTTTTTAGCCGGGTCCCGGCCGGATTACCCGACCAGCGCCCGGCTTAAAGCGGGGCTATCCGACTGGGACCCGGACGGATCCCTGATTGGATTCCTACACGGGATTCTGTGAAATTCGTACAATTCTTTACAGTCTTTGGAAATTATTTGAAATCACTTAAACCTTTTCAAATCCCTTGAAATCTCTTCAAATCACTTCAAATAATTAGAAATTCCTTAAAATATTTCGAAATACTTTCAAATTTATTAAAATCTTTAAAAACCGAAATATTTTTTTTCAGAGCTTTTCTTCAGAAATCTTTTGAAATTTTGTGAAATCTTCAGTAATCATTGAAATCTTATTATCTGGTGTGCACTCAAAATTCAAGAGATCAGCCCCTCGACAGTAAAGAAGTAACGGCAATGAATACATTTTTGATTTAATGGAATAAGTTTTATTCTCTTATCAAAGTAGATAATTAAAAACCTACCACAACGATCACCTTAATAAAATGAGCAGTAGTTGTAAACAAATCGAAAGGTAATAGTGGATTTCATGTTTAAATTTCAAATTTATTTATATCGTTTTTTTTTTTAGTCAGAAAAGGCTTATTGAAAATTATTGGTTTAAAATTAAAATGTTGACAGCGTTTAAGTTTGAGGCTTTCCAAATTAAACCTTTTCATTAAAACGTAGCAAAATGAAAACAAATCCTTTATTTTTGACTGCTGTGAAACTGTCATTCTTTTGATTTAAAGAGTTTTATCCGTGCTTTAAAATGCACCATTTGTATCAACATAAAATTTCAAAAATCAAAAAATTCTGGCTCGACTAATTTGAATATAAGGCTTCTCGGCCTTTTTTTATTTCCGTGATGGGTTAAGCGTTAAGAAATAATCCGGAAATCTAAAAGGTTGTCGACCCTTATCCTGAAGACCTAAACTAAACTTGCATTCAACTTTTCATTTTAGATTTTTTAAATATAATAAAAAAATTTTTGGTTTTATGGTAATTTACACCAATACTGATTTTCACATTATCTCACTTTATTCTGTCATGTATAACTACAATTGCTCGACAGCATTTTTATTAAAGATGCTAATTAATACATTTAAATTTTTCTTTGTTAATTATACCTTAACCCTGAATCTTTTTTGCAATACAAAAATCATGAGGGGCCAAATTTAAAAAATCCAAAATTATATTAGGATGCTTCAAATTTGACAAATTTCAACTTTAAATTGCTTTAATTCTGAAATATTAAACTTTTGATGCAATTTTGTACAGAAGTTGAAGAGGGAAGTAATGTGATGAAGGGGGAAGTTTCCTTTATGGATGAAAATAATGAAGATTGGCAGTCTAGAATTTCAACAGAAATTGGCATGACCCCACCATAAAATTCCTTAGAAAATATGTCGCCCGAGGCCGAAAAGAGCACTTTCGTGTGATTACAGCTAGTGCGCGATAATAAGTTGATTTGACTGCTCTTTGCGAATACTGGCGTATATCAAGCCACTTGGTGATGTAAGTGTACGAGTGGGTTGTTTGCGAATGAATGAATTGTTACTTATTATCGCTTCTCCGAGAGGCTCAATATTTTAAATAAACACACAAGCATTTCTTGTCCATGAAAAATTGATCTCTTAAACTAAACCAGTGAAATTGTCACTGGTAGAATCAGTATTTTGCATTACCATTAGTGAAACAGTGATTTTCCAACTTAGACTCGGCGTGATGCCAAATGAAAGATTCAAACAGTAATCATACCACCGCAGTGATATAGCACTCCACGCGGCAAAGAAATGAACTTTTATTGTGTACTAGTATTAATATTAGAAATATTTTTCGTGTAGTTGCAATAATCAGAGGATATAATTTCTTTCGCTTAAAAGTGAGAAAGCCCGCCGCCACTTGGGTTTAACTTTGAGCATTTGAGCAACGCGACGTACAGTGCCTAAAAACGGAAATTTTGTACATAACAATTTTTTACGGTTTAATAACTGATTAGATAAACTTTATATTGTCTTAAATGAATGTGTAGGGACTCATAGAATACAAATAATTTGTTCGTTATTCCATTCATTTGTTATAAACTAATTTTATGAAAAAAGAAGCAAATAGTCTTAGTATCGGTAAAAAAAAATTTCTGTTTGGTAAAAGTGCTTCATAATAATGTAGGAATGACATTTAATTACAAAAATAATTAAAAAGTTTATAATAACCATTTTAATAAACAATTCTTGTGGCAAAATATTGAAATTTGAGGTTTTTTTTCCAATTGTAATTTCTTTCAATCGCTAGAACGACTTCAGGTATTCCTTAAAATAATGAATATTTATTAATATATGATAAAATATAACAATTTAAAGTTTTATAAATAAATTATAAAAACAAATAAATATTTGAGAAGTTAACAATAACCATTGTTATAAATAATTATCGTGACAATATATTCAAATTTGAGGTTTTATCAAATTTTAATTTTCTTTAATCGGCGGATATTCCTAAAATAATCTATCTTTGATAATATTTAGTGAAATGTAACAACTTAAATGTTTATAAACAATTTAGATAAACAAATTTCAAATGTTGGCAGTTGTACTTGGAAAAAGACGGGTTTTCATTCGCAATAAAAATAGAATGAATCATAACACTGCATGCTATGATTCACTCAATACAAAATCTTTTGACAATAATCCACCGACTTGGTAGGAAAACTCCCAATTTTGCAAAGATTGATGTCAGAAAACTGGATTGGCAATGAATACAGAAAAGCAAATACTTTTTCATGAATGTCAGACATTTGAAATATTTCTTCTTTCGTAACTGATGCATTGATCCGAACTCACTAACAGTTTGTGGGCTAAATCAGTGTTAGTCGTAACACGAGAAAACTTGCGTGATTTGAACTCTCGAAATAAAAATTTGTTTATCTTATTTGTTTATAAATATTCAGATTCTTACATTTTACCAAATATTATCGAAAATATAGTATTATCAGGAATATCTGTACCCATTCTGGCCATCAAAGAAAATTAAATTTGATAAACCTTAAGTTTTAAGATTTTGTCACAAAAATCGTTAATAACAATCGTTATTGTTAACTTTTTAAATATTTTTGTGATTAGTAGTCATTCATCCAATAGCTTAGAACATCTCCAGTGCAAAACATGATTGTCTAAGCGAAAGGGCCAAAATTTTGATTTTGTTTATAAAAATTTAAGTTATTATATTTATAAAATATTATAAAATATTATAAAATATTTATTATTCTGAGGCATACCTGAAGTCCTTCTGGCAATTGAAGGAAATTATAATTTGAAACAATCTTAAGTTGTAATATTTTGCCACAAGAATTGTTTATAACAATGGTTATTATAAACTTTTAAATTAGTTTTTTTAATTGAATGTCATTCCTGCAATAATATAAAGCAATTTTAAAAAACAAGCAAAAATTCTTAGCGATAATAAGACTATTTGTCAATTTGTTCATAAAATTGATTTGTAACAAATAAATGGAATAATAAACAAATTATTTGTATTGAATGAGTTCCTAAAAATTCATTTAAGACAATATAAAGTTTACCTAATCAGTTATTAAAGAATAAAAAAATGTTTTTACCAAATTTCTGTTCTTCCATACTTTGAGTGAAAAAATTATTAATAAATAAAAAGAGGAGACAAAAGTTCGGAGTGTCAAGCTCTGCAGAATTTAATGACCTTTAATTTACATTTAATTTACAAAAAAATTCAAAATCGCCCCAAAATTGAAAGCTTTGGACACTTTTGTGTGAAAAAAATGAATTTCCTCACACTGCCACGGGCTGATAGAATGAAGGGACTTTCCACATTTAGACGAAATATATCTAATTATATTGCAGCCCGGCCCTCGTTTATTCTTGCGAATTCATTGGTTTTGAAAGATAATGCTAAGGTTTGTACAAAAGTGATGAATGCTGTCATACCTAACCAGCTGACGGACGAAAACGCGTAGGATTAACTACTGGTAGTAACCAGTGAATGTAACTGATTAAATCACTTTCGGAATTCTACTGATTGAACCCTTGAAATCTCACTGAATGTCAGTGAGAAATTTCTGGCTATTTCAACCAGTGAGATTTCACTGGTTCATTTTAAGACAGTGCGTTTCATCAAACTGTTTTGATGAACCTTCATTCTTATTCTCAATTACTTGGCATGCCAAATATCATGTAAAGGTATTCAGAGCTCGGAACCTGCGACTTTTTTACTTTCATCTGGAATTAATCGGCATTAATCCGTTTTCCTCAACAGTTCGCTGTAATTAGTTTCAATTTTAATCACAATGAAACATCTTTGTAAATAGATTTTTTAAAATAATATCATTGGAAATTTTACAATTTGTAATCATTAGAATCCATATTTACACTTTTAATGTTTTCGAATTGCAATCCTTCACAGCTGGACATTAAAACGAAAATTTTTAAAAGCGATGACCTTTAAAGTCAATAAAATTTTTTGTAATGATTCCTCTTTTTTCTCGGTTTTCAAACAACTACCCCTTTTCACCCTTTTCTCGCTTTTTCGCTTAATCGCAAAATGAATTAATAGAACCCAACTAAAAAATTTAACTATCTTTGAATAGAAAATTCATCCTTTTAGATTGAAAATTCCTCTTCCGTGACAGAAAAGTAATCTTTTTGTTTGAAAATCTAACTGTCTTCTAAAAATATTCGTATTTGACACGTAGATTCTACTATTTGGTTGAAAATTTGTCTCTTTAGTTCAAAGGACTGTTGGTCGTTGATTCATCTTTCTTGGCTGAAAATTAACTTTTTTTTCGAAAATTTAACTGTCTTCTTAAAAAAAATGGTCTTGAAATTCAACTATTTAATTAGAAATTCAACTATTTTGTTGAAAAATCGTCTCTCGTGATTGAAATTTCCACTAATTGGTTGTAACCGCAACTTTTTTCAAATTGTCTGGTTGAAAATTCATGCTTTTTCGTTTAAAATGATCTCTTTTGTTGAAAAGAATTTTTTAAACTAATAATTTATCTGTATTTTAAAGAATTCGTCTTTTTGGCTTGAAAATTTAACTACATTTATAAATAAATATTAACTATATAATCTTATTCCTTTGATAATTTAACTATTTGGTTGAAAATTCATATTTGCATTAAACTATTTGTTTAACATTTGAGAGAGTTTTTTGTTACAATTTAAAAAGTAAAATTAATATTCAACAAATATTGATTTTAGGCTAGTAGACAAAAAAGAATTAACATCAAATCATTTAATACATCTTATCTGGTCAAAACCGTAACACCAAAAAATATATAAAAAATTCGAATGTTTCGAAAATTGATCTTACTATTATGAGGAATAACGTCGGAATTCAAGTAGTAGGAGTTGTGATGAAATTCATCTCGTCTCTCCGTAGCAAGATCATCAGACCGGCAATCTGAAAGACCTGGATTACGATCCCAGTGAAGCTTGAGAGCAACTATTTCACAATTTATAAATAAAAATCAATATTTAAAAAGTATTGATTTTAGACCAGTAGAAAAAAGAGTTAAAATCAAATTATTTATTTAGTTAGTACTTTAATTACTTGGTTAAAAATTCGTTAATTTTCTTGAAAGTTTTCAGCTACAGTGAAACTCTTCTATAGCTCCTCTTACACCAACCTGCGGCGTGGCGTCAATTCTCGCAAGGGATATAGTAGGGAGGGCTATTAAAGGGTTTCACTGTATTTGGTCCTAAATACAAGTTTTTATTTGAAAATTATTTTTTTTATTCAATTATTATTGAAAATTAATCTTTCGTGTGTAAAAGTCAACTGTTTTCTAAATATAGTTCTAATATGGTTTCTAATATAGTTTCAGATTTATATCCCTATTTATTCATATACATTAAAGTTTAAATATATTGTGTTTGAAATGAATGTTCCTGAAGTTCAAAATAAATGTAAATTATAAACTTGTCTTATTTTAAAAAAATAATCCAAATTAAAGTTCAATTTTAAACTTAAAGTGTACAAAAATGATGCAAATTATAAACTTGTCTTATTTTAAAATAATACAAGTCGGCTGAAATAACGTTGTATCAACACATATTTTGTGTCCATGGAGTTTTACCTATAGTATAAGTTTTTCTTTTAACTGTTACTCTATTCCGCGGAAGCGCTGCGATCAAAAATTCAAAAATTGAATTCGGAGAGAAATGTCAAAATAGTCGAGGTTATATAGTTCGAGAATGTACCTTTCTGAGTCTAACATTGCAGTTTTGAACAAAGGTAAAAAAAGAAAATTAAATTTATTAGAATGGTACGAAGGAAAGAATAAAAAGGCTTGAGAGGATGGAGTAAAACGTGCAGAATCGAGAATATCAAATATAATATTCAAAAATAATAAAATTAATTAATGAGTGATAAATAAATATCAGAAATTGTACTGAAAAATACTGTTTAAATTATTTTGATAATAAAATAAAAATTAAATTTTAAATTACAATTTCACGAATAATTAGTTATTTTTCTTTCCTTTCTTTTAATGAAAAGACGAGAAATTATATTTGTATTTATTTTTTACAATATGTGTAGGAGCAAGTTTGTAACAATATTTAGGTTCTTAAGATGTAGGAACCATAAAAACGAGAACTCATAATTAAGACAACTAACTTTTAAATGAGGCGTTAGCTAGAAAGTAGTGCCATCATTTTTTGTGGAAGAATCATAATCGTATCCCATTATTACGCCATTTAGGTATTTTGCAATACATTCCTTCATTTAATTTCTCCTCGGAACGACCATTCTGGTTAACAATAAGAATGTCTGTTTAGAAATCACAAAAAAGTTTTAGGATCAATGTACTGTTGACTTATCTTTTTTCTCCGATAAGAAGATCATCTATTTATATAAAATTACACTTGTGTACTTGTATTTCAATTTAATAAAGAGTACAGCCATTTATAATCAGGACTTGGAAAAAATATAAGCTACACATTTCCACGGCTCTAATATTTGCATTTCCAATTCTATACACAGAAAAATGAGATCGATTATCGAATTTCAAACACTCGGGAATTTTTTGAGTTCTTTTAACATAAAAGCTTTC
The DNA here is from genome assembly GCF_010883055.1 of Belonocnema kinseyi. Classification (NCBI taxonomy): domain Eukaryota; kingdom Metazoa; phylum Arthropoda; class Insecta; order Hymenoptera; family Cynipidae; genus Belonocnema; species Belonocnema kinseyi. The sequence continues at coordinate 93,017,990 of NC_046659.1, read as the reverse complement.
TTGACATTCCACTTTCTAAACTAAAAATAGAAATTTGAAATAGATTGCTCTCCACTCCAGATATCTTCTAAACAAGATAAAAAATTATTGACAATGTTCCTGTTTTTTAATTTGAAATTTGGATACTTGAAAGATTTTAGATTTAACATGTTTCTAAATTGGATGGTTTCCAAATTGAAAGCTTGCAGTTTCAAATTGTTATCTTCTGTATTTCGAATTTGGGATATACACTTGAGAACTATATTCATTTTTTTTAATTCAGAGGCATACAAAAATTGAATGTTCTTTTGTAGATTTACTTTCAAACATTTATTTATATTATACGATTCCATAAACTCTAATACATTTTTATAACAATAATAAAACTTCTTCGAATTAAAAATCATTTTTGAACAATGCTTTAGAATTGAGAAATTTTGTATTCCATTTAAATTATCTTGAATGAGACATTCATTTAAATTCTGAAATGAAAAAAAGTATACTACACTATAATATGATATCCTTTTTATTAACTGACATTTGATTTTAATCTATATCTCTCATTCTTTACGCGATATTAATTGATGATAATGATAAGAACGGTAATTTCGGAACGTTCCTGGAAGATTCCAAAGGGGCGGAAATTTTACACGTCCCGGTATTGTCCCGGAACGTTTGGTGCTATTAGGTTTTGGTTTAAAAGAATGTTTACCATCCTAAACAATTTTTTGTCATGTTATGTTGGTCTTTTTTATCTAAACTTGCTATTATCAATACAAAATCATTAGGCTATAAAGAATATTTACAATATTTGAAAAATAATCGGGTATGTTTCTGTTTTCCACCAGAATTCAGTTATTTTAAATAAAAATCATTTGACATAGAAAATTAAGCTTAAAATCCAAAATATTGTCCTTGCTTTTATTTTAGTTATTTTAGATAATAGATGCTATGAAATGGGATAATTTTGTATCATTATTAATTTGATATTTTAATTAAAAAATTGCGTGAGATACCAAAATATTATTCGCGCACTATTTTCAATTGCCAGTGTTACTAAATTCTCCTTTATTACCACCGATCCTTTAAATTCGATAAATATTTAACACCATCAAACTGATCTACAACCATACATAAATAAAGTTATAAATTGAATAATTTCAATTTCTAGAATCGTAAACCTGGTATATAGTATTTCCATGTTTTTATACTACAATTTGCGCTTACCGCGATGTAAACGTTGTCTAACCTGTATAAGTAGACCCTGTTTTTGCTAACCTTAGTTAAACAAAGTTTCTAGTAGGGGAAGTAGGAGGATGGATGAAGGGATGGAGTTATAGTTAGAGAGGGTTGAACCCTGCCAGAACCGGGCAATACGCAAAAAGCTTTGGCTTCGGTCGCGCTTGATGCAGGTTGAGTGTACCGGGTGACTCGACGCAATTTTGGTTTTGGGTTCCCTCCACTTTCCTATAAATACTGATGACCAAATTTCACCAAAAATGTGACAAATAATTCAAGCGAATCCATATTTTATTACACAAAAAAATCATTCTCAAACTGATACAATCAATTTTATTTCATAAAGGAAATGCGAATTTTCCACTATAATTATTCTCATTTAGAGGAGTAATACACATTTTTCGAGACAAGGAACGATGTTTTAAACCGGTAGCTTCTTGATTAGGAAGCTACTTCGTAGCTACCTTGAATTCCCAGTGTCGCTAGGTAATGAGAAGATAAATTTCCTGAAATTATATAGAAACTGAGTGATTTTTTGTCACTTGTTGACTACTTTACCAAGAAGATATTACTCTGTTCCTGGTACATTCTTATAGTTGGTATTATCTTAGGGAATGGATTTTCCTCTCTGTAAATCTTTTTTTAGAAAAATTTCAGGTGAATGAAATTTTCTTTTATGTTCCAAGTATTAAAAAGTTAATTTTTTTCCATTTGGATTTTATAAAGGTATGAATAATGTGCTAACAATACTGCTTCAGTGATAGCTTATATGGGTTCATTGAAACCTTCTTCTCTTCGTTATTTTGCCTTTTTTGTAAGGGGAGCGAACATATCTACTCCCATGTTTCTTCCCGTCTTTGACGTCATTTCCCCACTTCTTATGGCATCGTCGCTTCCTACATCAGAGCTACGCTACTGATTTAAAAAAAAATAATGACAAAAGTGAAACAAAAAGGGAGCCAGTTTTGTGCACCTTATTTTCAAGGTGTCAGAGAATTTCTATAAGAGGTACTTTAAATAACTTTCGAGGATAATAAATTTGAAATTATTAAATTTCGGTTTGTTTTATTAGGGAATTTTTGAAATAAATTTTTTTTGTATTAATTTTTTTTTAGTGTCTCCCTCTTGTCGATTATACTTTTAGTTAAAAATTGTATTATTTGGTTGAAAAATCAAGAATGTTGTTAAAAAGTCATTCTTTTTTATTGAAAATACAACTATTTGAATATAAAATTAACTTTCTGTTGAAAGTTCGTTTTGGTTGGATGAATTCAACTGTTTTTTATTTAAAATAAAAATATTTTTTGTTGAAATATCTACTATTTCATTATTTATTGGAAAATTTATATTTTTTTGTTGAAAATTGAAGTACTTGGTTGAAGGTTTAACGAGTACGTCAAAAAGTCATTTCCTTTTTGAAAATTCATCATTTTAATTTAACCCTTTGAGACCGACTGAGAATTTTAGTTCTCAAAAACGCCTAAAAAAAGTCATAACTTTGTAAAGAATTAATATCTTTTCGATTTCTTTGCAGCATAGGCAAGAAAATTGTTTCTTTTATTTGCAAAATGTTTGAAACACTGTAAATATTGTTGCATTTAATGACTAGGACATTATAAAGCACTGTGTTCGCATGCATAAATGTTATAAAGGGTTAAAATTAATCTTTTCAGTATACAATGCATTTATTAACTTTGTTGAAAATTAATGTTTTTTAATTGACAATTTTACTATTCAAATTGAAGATTCATCTTTTTTTTAGTTACAAATTCAACTATTTGTTTGAAAATTCACATGTTTGGTTTCAAAATTCATCTCTTTTGTTAGAAATTTTGGTTAAACATGCAACTATTTTGTTGAAAATTTAAATATTTTTTCGAAAATTTCTTTTCTTTGGGGGGAATTATCAACAATTACATTTTTTGTTGCGAATTTATCTTTTTGTTGAAAATTCAATTGTCTTCTAAAAAATGATTATTTTTAGCTTGAAAATTTATCTTTGCAGGTTTAATATTCAACTATTTGGGTAAATGTTAAATTTTTTGGATGAAAATTCGTCTCGTTTGTCTTGAAGTCCAAGTACTTTTTTGTAAGTACAACTGCTTCAATGAAAATTAATTTTTTATTGCAAGATTCACCTATTTGATTAAAAATGTATCTTTCTTGATTAAAATTTAACTGATTTGTTAAAAATTTCTCCTTTAAAACTGAAAATTCATCTTTTATGGTAGAAAAGTCATATTTTTTATTTCAAATAAGTAAATAAATTTTTAATTTTAACCTAGAATTGTTTTATTCAAATTATAAAAGATTATGTGTAAAAAATTTTACGATATAAAAATGCTGCTCTTCAAATATTATTGGTTGGTGAAAAAAAGGGAATTTTGAAAGTAAAGTTTTGCGGCCATCCTGGTTCAGCAAAAAATCGTACTGAAATTTAATTTGAAGAATTGAAAAATGCGCTGGTGTGAGCTTTTTGAATTGAGTAATTTTGTGAGGAAGTTTGATACGAGAATATTCTGGACAACGGGTGTAACCGCATCGCGAATTGGGTGCTGCAGGCTACAGCTAGAGCGACGGAGGTTGGAAACTGTGATGCTCGCAAAAAGCACACCAGACAGCGGCGATCGTTTTTGCTCCGCGTCAGCCGCGTTCCTACCACCATACTTCGTGGTACGTCAGTCGACTCTGCTCTGCTCCATTCGTATTGGGATCATGAAAACTGAAAACCAACAGAATTTACCAACTCATGCTCATTCATTCATTATTCTCATCTAATAAATGAATAAATTATACAAAATGCTATTCTCAACTTCTTTGATTCGTAGTTCACCCAAAAAAGTCATTTCCAAGTCTAATTCTATCTTCAAATATAATATTTCTGACTCCTTCATGGAGTTGAGCAAACGGAGAAACCCGAAAAAGGTCGAGTTTATTTCCTGGGAAAAAATTGAAAATACCTGCTGGTTTTCCCCTCTTTTCCCCTTTTTAAAACAATTCCTTCTTTTCCTCTTGTTTTCAAAAAACTTGTTCTTTTCCTCGTTTTTTCCCTTAAATGCGAACAATAAAAAGGTCAAACTATTTCTCGTTGAAAGTTAGTTTTTTTCAATTCAAAAGTCTACTATTATATTTTTGGTTCACAATTCATTTTTTCTGGAGTAAAAATTAACTACTTGCTTGTAAGATGAACAACTTAGTAAAGAATTAATTTTTTTATTCTATTTGAGATTTTAATTTATTTGGTTAAAAGTTAACTGTTTTATTGAAAATTAACCTGCTTATTGAAAATCCATATTTCTGAGTTAAAAATAAGACTTAAAAAAAACAAAAAGTCGCCTTTTGGGCATGAAAATTCCCCAATTTGGTTACAATTTTCTTCTTTTTTTACTGGAAACTCTTCCTTCGATGTAAGTTATTCTTTTTAGTTTGAAAAAACATCTCTACAGTTCATAATTTAACTGTTCTATTTTTGGTTTCAAATTGATCTTTCAGGTGAATATTCCATTATTTTGTTGGAAAATGTTCCTTTTTTTGTTAGAAAATGTTCCACTTTTTGTTAGAAAATTAATCATCTTGGTTGAAACTTCATCTTTTTGGTTTTGAAATTTTAAATATTTTGATAGAAAATTGAATTACATATTTGGTTAAAAATGTACTTTCTTGTTTAAATTCTATATTTTCGGGGTGAAAATTCAACTGTTACTATTCTCGAAAATTAGTCTTTTGGTGTAGAAAATTCTTCCCTTTTGGTAGAAATTGGATAATTTCTGTTTGAAAAGTCAACGGTTTGGTTAAAAAGTATTTTTGACTTGAGCTTTATACTTTTTTGCTAAAAGAACTTTTATTTTTCTCTAAAGTTCCATTATCTTGTTGTAAATGTAACTTTTCGGTTGGAAATTCAACTATCATGAAAATTCATCTTATTGTAGTGAAAAGGAACTATTTACGTGGAAAACGCATCTTTTCGGATTGGAAAGTCAACAGTTTAAAAAAAATTTCGATTTTTCAGGTTGCAAACTTAACTACTTTTATTTCTGAACATTTTAAAATATTCAAAATGTTTCTGATTTAGAAAAAGGAATTTTGCAAAGAATTATAATTTCTAGTTCTAGTTTGGAACAGAGAATTTTGTAAAAAAATGTAATTCTGAATTTGAATAGGGATTCTTTTTAAATTCTATTCTTCTAAATCAGAATCAAAATTATTTTTCAAATTTCTCGTCCCACGACAAAAATTATTTGTTCCAAGTTAAATAACTCTTAAAGGAAATTCCCTGTTCGTCAGTATAAATTATAATTCTTTATATAGTGCACCTACATTCTTGACAAAATTCATCCAGAATAATTGTAACTCTTAATGTCAATTTTTTTGTATTTGTTTTATTTATTTCCTGAAACAACAGGAAGACGTCCTGATAAAACCGTGATATAAATAATTTCCTAATCAAAACGTGTATTACCTTCTCATATTTTTATTGAATAACGCTGATCAATAGTTAAATGAACTAAGACTTTAATTACTCTTATTTTATGTGCTCTTTGTTTTTAAATTACTTTTCTATCCTTATATAGGGACTTTGAAGCCTGGTTTCGATAAAAAGAAATTTTTACCTAAGTGGTAGGTCGTATATCTATAAAATTTAGTAAGTCCTTTCTACAGCCTCGGATTCGAATGTTTCTCGACTCTTTCTTTAAGGACGTTTCTAGTGGTCCATGACAGATGATCCTGCATCCGCCACGGGCGCGGCGTTACAGTTCTATAGATACTCTCTGGATCTTATCTGCTTGGTCGGTCGTACCGTTGCTAACGAAAGAACAAATGAGTTTTCTGATACGAAGCGTGACTGCGATCATGAATGAGATTCGTAGTGGTAGCGTTTCAGATTCTGGAATAGCTTTTTTACACTAATACTATTTATAGCTCAACTCATCCCATACGAATTTCACACCCTAATTTACAATTTTTATTACGAGGGTAGTTCAATGAGTCCTTAGAATGAAGTATAAAAACAATTTTTTTTGAGTAAATTTTTTTTTATTTTTCAACATAATCTCCTTGGAGCTCTATACACTTGGTCAATCGCTTTT
>NC_046659.1:92995185-93011585 GCF_010883055.1 Belonocnema kinseyi | reverse complement strand
TAGTCGGGAGTGGTGCTGACTGAAAACAGATGATTTGGAGCGATTCGCGCGCCATCTGTTGGTCATTCTAAGGACTTATTGAACTACCCTCGTAATATATGTTACAGCATTTTTTAATTTTTTAATCATCTCCAAATATTCTTTGAGTCGGAAGTGCGACATTTTATATTAAAATAATTAAATTGCTGCTAAGGGTTAACCGCTGTTGTAATGATGAAATCACGTATTATTTTTATGTTTTTATTCAACTTTTACTCGGGTAAACTCGGTTATACACCATAGCCACGGACTAAGTCAAGTGACTGATGAGATTAGAATGTTATAAGTTAATTTAAATAATTTAATACGATGCTTGAAACCTCCTGCGATGATGTTGTAGGTATACAATTACGAGGGGCCACGAGTGCTGAAGGTGACAACAGTCACCTCTGGATTCTTTCTTAGAGCTACCATCTGCCACTCCACGGGTTTTTAGTCGCTCGCTTCCTGATAGTCAAGAAAGTTTCTTACAATGCGACAGGTGTTTAATAAAACCGCCTTCTGAGCTGCTGCCAATACCCTACTGACTCCTAGATGTTCAAGATTTTCAGTGCATCTTGCGTGCACATTGCCTGTAGCTGAAATCACAATGGAATAAATAGATTCATGATTCACATTCTTCCATATGGTCTTTACTTTATGCCTTAACTCGCTATACCTGTGGTGCATTCGGTGCTTCGTCATTTCTACGCGAGCAATTCTGTTTAACTTTTCAAGGTCGATGTTAGACCATTTTATGAGCACGAAGGAGTACGTGAGGACAGGGATGGCATATGTGTTGATTGCCCTGATTTCGTTTGCCGAGTTAAGAAAACTCTTCATAATTAATCTTCAAGTGAATAAATTTGGCTTGATTTGGCTTGAAAATTCGTATTTTTTATTAAGAAATCAATTACGTGAATTAAAGTTTAACTAATTTTTAAAAAATGGTTAAAATTGTTAATCTGAGTCTGGTAGTGAAGGCAGTCGTTAGGCTAGTCTTAACTGCCGTATGCTGAATGCCCTTAGATTCAAGAATACCCAGATATTTATATGATTCGCCTGCAGCCATTGCCTCGATGTCATTTTCGAACTCTTTCTCTAACTGTGCTATCCCTAATTCCCCTCTGATTAAATGCACTGTTCTACATTTATCTAGTGCGAACTAGCGTACAGCTTCAGGTCATCCATTTAAAGAAGATGGGTCACTTTATGACCATCCTCATTATCATGAATTCTGAACTAATGAGACATGCTGTTTAGTGTTTTGCTCAATGGATTCAACGCGAAACAGAACCATAGTGCGCTGAAGGAGTCTCCTTGAAATATACCTGTCATAACGCGTATTGATCTAGTTACCCTTGGTTGTCCATGATCAAAATACTTGATTCTTGAACCCCAGAGCCTCATCGCATGGCTTAGAAAGGCAATAATGCGTGGGCAGATTTTGTAAAGTTTTAAGACTTCAAGCAAATAGGCATGCGGCACGGAAGGAAACGCTTGTTTGTAGTCAATGTATGCCATGTGTAAGTTCCTTTGATGCTGACGAGTTTGAGTCATGGCAACAGCGTCTATAGTGAATAAATCTTTACAGCCTCGCCAGTTTTTACAACATCCTTTTTGTTCATCTTGTAAGAACGTCATTCTCGTCACAATGAGAATATACTTTATCTGCAATGATAGCTGTAAAACATTTATAAATTGTTGGAAGACAGGCTATCGGTCGAAAGTCAGATGGATTTTGAGCGTCTGGTTTTTTTGGTATCATATACGTAGTCCAATGGAGCATAAAGCCAGGCATCAGATCTGGGGGTTCAATGATCTTCTGAAAAAAACTTGCCAACGCAAGATGCACACTCGGCAGGTACTTGTACCGGAAGTTGTGCGCCATGTCCGGACCAGGAGCTTTCCAATTACTTGCTCTTTTCAAGACCGTTGGAACATCTAAATCTGTGATGTTTGCCAGTTGCATTTCAGGGCTATTGCTTGCCCTTGCTTCGTCCAGTTTGAACCACGCAGTGTCCAAATTGCATCTGTTCATTTTTCCCCAAACACCCGACCAGTAGTTAGTCATATCTTCCAATTGAGGTACTTCGGTGCCTTGCTGGTTATTTGGCTTTACTCCCAGTTTAGGATAGAACCTTCTTTCATCTATCTGAAAGTTTTTATTTTGTTGCCTTCATGCATTACTTTTCTTGTGCCGACGCAGTCTGGCAGTAAGAGCATCAAGTCTCTGTCCTTGAGAGTCTAAAATTTCATCCAATATTGTTGGTGGAAATATCTCGATGTGCCAAGGGTGCATGATTTTAGTAACATGGTTTATCAGCTTTCTGGTTCTATTTCCTTTTTTATATTGAGTTAATCGAACCATTTTTCACTTTACTTTGCTGACATCCATATCCAACCTAATATTCCTTGCTGGATCTCGATCCCTTGCTGGGACAAAAACTGCATTTGCAGGCCTAGTTTTCCGGCCCAACGTTCTAACGGTTGCTACAGCTACACAGTATACAAGTGTTTGCACCTCTAACGCAGTTTGTGCTACGTTCAAATACGTAGGTAAAACCTTGCTGTCGAGATGTGCTATTAGTGCACGCAGATCATTTGTAATGTTCATTTTGGGCATAGCATGCCTTAGTGTTGGTTCTACATATCTGGACTCTAGTAAAGCATGACCGAAATTCCTTTCAAGGTGCTGTAGTTTTTCTGGGATTTCTCTATCCACATCATCGTTAGTAATATCCGGATGTGGTTCTAATGGATCCAGTACATGATGTTCATTATCCCCAGCACCTATGCCTTCAACATTAAGCAAGTCTCCGTTGTCCACACCTTCTAAGGCGAGTTCATCAATAGGAAGTTGCTGTTCCACTTCCATTTCGATAGCAGCTATTTCAACAGCCGAAAGCAGTCTGTTTACAGATATTGAGCGTTTTTGATCTGCCAGATTCTGCTCATTTATTTTTATGGCTAGCTCAGTGTATTTAAGTAAGAAGAATCTATGATGTTCTCTCCTCGCACTTTGCCCCCATTTCTCTGTCAAAAAATGAAGGCTCATAACATATCTATCCATATGGTATGTCCATTTTCGTCGCTTTTTTGGTTGCTGAACCTCTGCTTCCGCCTCTGGTTGTATAAGGTCATCCACCTCTGGAGGATGTGGTGGTGTTAGATCATCAATAGGTTGAGGAAGAACGTCAATTGCTCCTGCTTGATCGTTTGACGCGGCTTCTTCTAAGTGATGCTCATTGCCGTCGTTTTTCCACGTCAAATCAACCTGTTGTTTAATCTCCATTGCTCTGTCTTCTGTAACGTGTGGATTAGTCCTGATGTCCTCCACCTTAGGGATAAGATCTCTCAGTGCGACTTTTTGTATATCAGGATACTTTGCAGCCAATTTCGTTCTTAAATTGTATCCTTTTTCCATTTTCGTTTCAAACTTCGCACTTTCGTAATAGAGACGCTTCAATTCCTCTTTCATTGTGGTATCCCAATTGATGCTCTCCCACGGTATTTCTATCGAGGTGGTTGGCTGCAAATAGCTAACGCTAGCCAAAGCACCCTCAGCAGGTACAGTTGATGTTTCACTGCTTACCGTTTGTCGCAGATGTTCTTGCTGGTCAGCTGTTTGATTAGTGAGATCTGCCTGACCATCTCGCAGCTCACTATCGCCACCGTCCCGCATGTTGTGGCCCCCAGCTGTGGCTCCAGGGGCGCCCGGCGATCTTCGGAAAGCGACAAGTGTTTCAAAATCTTTGATATGCTCTCCGTTTTTCATTTATGGGTTTTGGTGTTCTACTTAGTCCTTCTCCTCTTCGTTATCAGCCTATTTGGCATATTATAATTATTATTATTATTATAGTGTTTTTATTAAACTTTTACTCGGGTAAACCCGGTTATACATCATAGCCACGGACTAAGTCAAGTGACTGATGGGATTAGAATATTACAAGTTAATTCAAATAATTCAATACGATGGTTGCAACCTCCTGTGATGATGTTATAGGTATACAATTATGAGCGGCCACGAGAGTTGGATTATTATACTATTAAGCCATTTCCCTTTCGGGTTAGACGTGACTGACTCGGTGACGAAGGTATTAATGTGAGGAATTAAATATAGTTTTAAAAATTTTTTCTATTGACCTAGAATTCTCGTGTTATTCATTTAAATAACCCGTTCATTCAGGCGTCATTCACTTCACTGACATTCTTTTTATAAACTACTAGCTTTATAAACCACAGCTTCTCCGCCGCGGAACGGCCGCTCTAATTAATACTGTACTTAGACAACAAAAGGAAATACAATAAGAGTTGTATAAAAATATTTCAAAAACATGTAAAACACATGGTGAAGAAATGTTTATTACTTAAGACTAACTTAACTTATGCCGGAACTACGGATTTAAAAGTCAAATTTTTTATTGCATTCGATGTTACTTGAATGTTTTCTCTTGATATTAATTTTAAACATGAAAATACTGGAATGGAATGAACATAAAATTTTAAGTATTTATAGTAAAATTTCGGTTTGAAAAATGTGAAGACGATAGTGAAACTTAAATACAGAACATGGAAACTTTAAATTTGAAAAAAGAATTAAAAACTGAGAAAAATAATATGAAAAAGGCGTTTTTGCATTTTAAATCATATAACTCATACTCAAGTCGGAACTCAACTTGGAAAAAAGAAAATTGTAATTGTTTTTAATTACAAAAACTGTACTCAAGTCATCATCACATCTCCTATCCACTCCCCAATACTCTTACGACCTGTCTGGAAGCCTTTTAAAGAATGTATGTAAAATTTGGTGACGATTATCAAAAACTGTTGATTTTCATAAGCATCATACATTTTAGGCCAGTTTATTTTTAAATATTTCATTACATGTGCCTCCCTACTCCATCTTCCCCCCGATACTCTTACGACCTATCCTGGAGCCTAAAGAATAAGTGTAAAAAATCTTATGCCGATTGGTCGAAAACTGCGAATGTGCCTCCCATATGTCCCAACCCTCTGTCTGACCCCCCCCCCCTCCCCATGCTCTTGCGACCTGTCTGGGAGCCCAAAGAATATGTGTGCAAAATTTGGTGCCAATTGTCAAAAACTGGATTTTCATTAGAATCACACGTTTTGGGCCACATGATTTTACATATTTCAAAAACTGTGGCCCCTTCCCACCATTTGTCACTCAATACTCTTACGAGCTGTTCGGGAGCCCAAAGAATAAGTGTGAAAAATCGTATACCGATTGGTCAAAAACTGCGAATGTGCCCCCTCCCATATGTCTCAACCCGCCGTCTGCCCCCCCCCCCCTTATGACCTGTTTGGGAGCACAAATAATATGTGTACCAAATTTGGTGACTATAGGCCAAGCTAGTTTGCATTATTTATTAAACAAAAGATATTATCAAATAGCGATTCGGGTTGCGGTAGGAACCATCTTCCGTACCTTATCTACACGTCTATACATTTTCAACTCGATCTATGTAACAGTGTGGACGGCATGGAGTCTCAAGGGCACAAATTTGAATTTTATATAGTAGATTTGTCACCACACTTTTCTGTCCTGGCATACTTCTCTAGCTTCCTTCACGTCCATGAATTTTTTCATGCAGGCTCTTGTACTTCTATGACTTCTTATGTCTCTTCCAATTAGGGTCTCATTTACACGTTTTAACCATTCATTCTGTGGTCTGTCTCTGGTATCCAAGGTCTTTAAGCTCTGTTTTTTGTTATCCCAGATGTAATCTTGTGTAATCCCTTTTAATCATTTTTAATCCCATTAAATCTAGTCAATCCCAGGTCACAAAGTACCTCTGGGTGAAAATTAGTCAAAGTAGGCTCCGTGCACATACAAAAAAGGTTTTCTTAACCTATTAAGATGTTAATTAAGTTTTTCAAATCACCCTCTCCATATTTTGCTTCCCCACACTTGAACCTTCGCTTGTCCTTCCTCCCCCAACGTTTCCCTTATCTACTACCCTTCTTCTCACTTCCCAAGATAACACTCCCCTTCACCAAATCCCCCTACTCCACATTTCCCCTCACTTTCTCTAAATAAATATCCATTCAATTCTCTTGTTTCCCCTCCTTATCACCATGTCTCCCTTCCCCACTTCTACTCTCTTCATTTCCTGTCACTCTTCCTACTTCCTCTACTCTCATTTCCCCTATAATTTGAAAAAGTATGACGGACGGATGGACACCCGCCCGAACTATAAGGATTTCTAACCGGGGCTTCGAAACTCCAAAAGTAAAATAAAAAGGGTACGTTTTTTCCGCTTCAAAGGTACCAGTTTTTAAAAAAAATGTGGCATCATAAAGAAATTTAAGGCAGTAGTTTCTCTGTTCCTTTAAATTAATTTGTTAGCTAGCTTTGAAATTATCATGTTTTTCATTTAGCTATTTTAAAATATTTTTGCTTTTCTTGATTTTACCTTCTGCTATATTTCTATCAGTAAAAATTGTTCATGTATTTGATAGATTTTTAGAGGTAGATATAATAAGATCATTTTTAAATGCGAGAATATGACTGAGAAGAACGTTCTGTTGTTCCATGTAAATATCGTTATCATTTTTTGATAAAAATTAATTCTCCCTTTCAGCTCAAAAGAATAAGAATTCTTTAAATAAAATATTTCCGACTTCCATTCAGTACAAAATTGAAAAACATACATTTCTCCCCTTTCATCTCAATACTTATGTATTAAAAATATCCAGTTTGTCCCGCATGCAGATAGTAAAATGTTAAAAAGAAAAAAACTGCCCTCTTCTCAAATTTCCCTCCTACCAACTCAACAAAAATATTCAAAATAAGAGAACTACCTCCTACAATTTATAAAAAATTGAAATACTTAATTTCCTCGCTTCGCAATCTACAAAAATCTTAAAAATAATATAATGTTCCTTTTGTAACTGTAAAGAAGATTTTTTATTGGCATGAGGGTCGACTATATTTCTTGTTTTGCAATTAATTTAAAGAAATTATTTTTTTCATAAAACAAAAATTAGATTTTTATTTTTCGTCCGGACTGCCTCACTGGATTCGTCAGTAAGGCTAAGAAAAAGATATTGCACAAGGATATCGCAAATCCTCCGTATTGAAATAAAGCGCAATATGATAACGTACAAGCAGGTTCCGGAGCTTTTTAGGATACTATAATGCACTAACAGCGCTTGGCCACTACTAGAACCCTCGTATATATAATATAATAAAATAATAATATAATGTAAAATGCTGCAATTTACGATATCACGATTTTACGCTATTATAATGTGATAATTACGATATATAGCGCAGGAATTACGATATATACTGCTATTCCTGCGGTATCGTTTTCTCCATGTATGTGAATCAGTTCCACCTTATACATTTTATTTTTAATTGGCCTAAATTTATTATAATGTACATTTTTAAAAAAATTTATAAGTTTGTAAATTTGATAAATTTTGCAGTTAATAATTATAATAAAAAACTACGAATTTTGCCGACATTTCGTGAATTTGCAAAATTCGTAGTTTTGTACACGATTGGAACCTGAAATATCTCTTTTTAACAACATGAATCGTCGTAAAAGCATTGAATCTATCATTGTAGTACAATTGGTATAAATTTTAATTTTATTTTTTTTAGACACGAAATTTTTTTAAATGTCAACTAACCATGGATAGGGGCCAAAACTTAAATTAAAATATCAACAATTATCAAGTTGATGAGGAATTATTATTATTTTAAGTAAATGATGAGTGAACCAACACAAATTTTTTTTAACTTATCCTCAATATGTGATTAGAAAAGGACCCTTCTGATCTGAGATCCAAAACATGTCCCTCTTCCAATTCAGAAAAAATTTTAATGTCCTCCCTTTCAACTCAATAAAACCAACTCAATTACAAGAAGGTTAAAAATAAAAAATTCTGCCATCTTCCAATTCATAAAATATTGAAAATCAAAATTTACTCCTTTCCTTTTCTAATTAAAAGACCTCAAGGACCAAAGCTGAATATACGGTACAATAAGGAGAGTGCTTATGCTGTGCGCCACGCTGCGTCACGCTTGATTGAGCACTGGTATCTCTCGGTCCCGTGGTTCCCGCATTATCAAAATGCCAAGGACTTAAATTCTAGGAATATCGTAAACCGAGGATTCTTATATCGGGAGTCAATTGTACTGGCATTCAGTTTTTAATGCAATATTAATTTAACAAGAAAAAAGAATGTTTAAAAACATGCAATTAACAATTTTTATTTGTCTTCAAATAATATTTAAACTTAACAGTTTATTCAATCTAGTACAGAAGTTAAGAAAAAACGTTTTACATAATATCTATCATATAATATAATATCATATAATCTTTTGGAATCCCATGTAACATATGTAGTCCCGTGTAAACCCTATAATCTTATGTAAGCCTATTTAATCTATTGTAATATTATGTCATCACATTTTATAAATAAATGAAACCCGAAAATGTTTGAATATCCAAGTTTCAAATTTGTTTCTAGTGATTTGTGAAACGAGTCGAGTGTATTTTTTTCTTTTCTGTTTCAGCAAGCAAGCGGTTTTTGATGGAAAGAAACCCATTAGAGGCGGAATACCATTTGTCTTCCGTGAGTAGAAGCGCCAGCGATAAGCGCAATCATCCAAAGATTTTGTCGTCTCCAACTTATATAGACTTTCCTTTTCTTCGAAAAAGTTCACTAATTTTTAGGGATTCATAGTAGGAATGGGAAATGAGGGGGAATGAGGGGTGGGAACGTAGGAAAAGTGGGACATAATTGGAGGGAAGTAAATTCAATGAGGGAAAATTAAGGATTGAAAAATGGGGAAAGTAGGGGAAATGAGGAGAAATTAGAGAAAATGAGTTTTAAGTGAATCATAGGGAAATGAAGGGCAAGAAGTAGGGGTAATAAGGGTTGAGGCATTAGGTAAATTGAGGGAACTGAGGATAGGCACACTGAGCAGCAATTAGGGAGGGGAAGTAGGAGAGATGATCAGAAATGATAGTGAGTAGGAGATGGGAATTGATGGGGCTGGGAAAAGGAAAGTATAGGTATAGGAAAGTATAGTGTATAGTATATACTATACAGTATAGGAAAGTATAGTGATAGCTGGTGAAGCAAAGAGAGGGGGAATTAGAGGGGGGAGAAGTTGGGAAAGGGTAGGTGAAGGAAGAAGTCAGGGGTGGGCAATTAGTGGAATGTATGGGGAGTAAGGGAAGGAAAGTGTGGGAGAGGGAAGTTTGAACGACTTAATTAACGTCTTAATAGTCTACGCGGAACCCTTTTTATAGGCACACGACGCCTGCTTTAGTTCATTTTTTTGTTGGATTGTGATTATTTTGAGTGTTGATTGCAGCACAATTTGGGGCATGGACTTTCGGGCCTGGTCACGGTTTTGCGAGGATAATTCGATGGAACGTGGAGAAGTCACCTGAACGATTACCGAGCGGGGATGTCGAGGCTATATTTTCCTTAATGGACAACGAATTCACACGATCGATGTGGAATTATCCCTTCAGATTAACATACAGGCTAATCCTGAGGGAGAAGGAATTGCATTTCAACATCGGCGTATATAATCCTAGCAAGGACCACACATTTAGCTTTAATTTGCTTCTGCACACGTACTTCAAAGTGCCTGATGTTAGGAGGTGTCAAATCACTGGACTTCATGGTTGTACGTTTATCGATAAGGTAATTGACCAAATATCTCCAGTGCAATATTTAGACCAGAGGCAAAAAAGGCAGAGCGACAAATTTTCAGGAACAGGATGAAACTTAATGGGGGCAAAACACCTTTTTTGGGCAAAAATCGTTCAACATATAAATTCTTAAGAGATTTTGACTTTTTTTTCTAACTTTTCAATGATACTTGAAAATTTTAAACAGTAATGAATTTTAAATTCATTTAAACAGGTCATGAATTAATGTGATAACTAACTAAAAATAATTTAGAGTGGGTTAGAAAAATAATTTTTTATAATGTAATTAACAAACTAATGAAGGAATGGTATTTTTTCGTGATTCGCAATCATTTTCTATTTTAAACCCACATCTTTTTTTATGAAATATGACAGCGATTAATGTGCGATTAAAGTAAATTAAGAATAAATGCTGTTCATCAATTATTTAAACCATTTTTTTAACAAGTGCACATTGTAACCATTTTTTGTGAATAGGCTTCATTTTTATATGAAGATTTTTTAGAAAGAATTTACATTTTGTCCATTTTTTCAAGGCAAGACGTTTCAAAATGGTTAAAATAATTAAACCTACTCATGAAAAAATGGTTCAAATGTGTATTTGCAAGGAATCATTAGCAAGAAATTTTGACTTAGTTTCCTAAGAAATCAAGTCTATTCATAAAAAAGCGGCCAAAATGTGCATTTCTTTGTATAATTAACAGTTTTTGTCACTATGAATAACATGAAGGCAAGGAGTTTTTGGCAAGATATTCCGAGTTTATTCCGCAAAAAATGAAGCCTATTTTTAAAACTGGTAAAAATGTGCGTTTGTTTATACAAATTGTTTATATAATCAACCGTTTTTGTCATTAAAGAAAATATGACAGCAAAGGGTCTTCAGAAATATATTTCTAGTTGATTCTGCAAAAAAGAAGCATATTGGTCCTAAACTAATCCAAATGTGCATTTGTTAAAACAATTCTTTGAACAATTGGTAAAAAGCAGCTGTTATTAACTAATTGTTAGCGCCTATTAATATCTGGCATATTTCATATAAAAACTATGAATTTAAAATAGCTAATCGTTGGGTAATACGAAAAAATGACTTTTGTTCATTAGTTTGTTTATAATATTATAAAAAGTTTTTTTTCTTGCTCTAACCCTCTGAAAAATATTTTTAATTAGTTATTAATTAAATATTGCCTGTTTAAATGGATTTGCATGTCTTAAAAGAAAGTTAAAAGTAATTAAAGTCCGATATGAATTGTATTGTCGGGTTTTTTTCTTATCTTGTCAAGAATCTAATCGAAAAATAAAAATTTAAATGAAAATTGAAAAAAGGCTGAAAATTCTTAGAGGCAGCACACAGTGTTTCAGAATTAGATTTTTGCGGACTAATCAGTCTACAGGTCACAATTTTTATTCGATTTAGACGTTTTTTTATTGAAGCTGTATTAATTCCTTAGTTATCTTTTGAGGCCGACTTTGATTTTTTGTTCTTAAAAAATGTTATGCAAACAAAAAACGTTGAGAAAATGTTAATTTTAGAAAAAATATTTTAACCCGCAAAAAAAAACTTTTTTCGCTTGAAAAAGTCTTATTCGTGTATGTTTACAAAATTTGTTTGTAACATTAATAATTCTTAATTATTTTCAATGTTTTTTTATCAGATGACCCTTTCGTAATCAGCAATTGCAGCAAAGAAAAAAGTTTCCTGTGCTAAAATGGCACATTAGAATAATTATTTCTAAAATTTCTTTATATCAAGTAATATACTCATCAAATTGATTATTTTACTTGATATTCAGTTAAAACAAAGCATTTTGTCTGGGATAAGTCTGAATTGGATAAAAATGCGAATGTTTTTATTGTATTGACTTTTTTGGCTTGTCAACTCTACAATAGAAAAAAAACTAACAACGAAAATTGAAAAAGGGCATTACATTTTTTGGGTTGCCTGAGACCTGAATCCAGCTCAAAAAGAGCTCAAGAATGGGAAAATAGGATAATTTCTTCACAAAAAAGGGAGAAATAGGAGAAAGATTAAAAACGTATTTTTACACATAGAAAAGAACAAACCATCTTTTATTAGAGATTTTTAATTGAAACAGAAATTTTACTTCTTAATCATTTCTGTGAATCAAGAATTTATTTTTGAAAATTGGATATACTTAGGTCGTTGGCTATACAATTCAATGCGATAAAAAAAAGTCGGTCAAAAATGAAATTGGTCAAATAAACAATTTGTATATGTTTAAAATTGTTGTTCCTATAATCAAGAATATTTGCTCTTTTGAACTATACAATCATGAATAATTAAATCATGTGACTTTTCAAGAATTATTAATAAGTCGGAAAATATAGTATAGATTTATATTTGAAGTTTTATTTGAATCTTAAGTATTTTAGTTTAAACAATTTCAAATAAACATTTTTGTTTTTTATTAATAAGATTTAGAAATAATATTTGAGAATGCTGAACACAGTTGATAAGCTTGAAATATTCCATTTTTCAATTATATAACTCAGTAAATTTCAATGAAAAAGTATTGACCTTTAAATAAGTTTTTTTAAATACTCTAATTATATTTGTGTTAAAATATATTTTTTGTTTTGTACTTTATTCATTTTATTATAACTAACTTATTTATTTTAGTGTTTTAATATTATACAGATTCAATTTATTACTTTAATTGCTATTATTTAATAATAGTTCTAATTTAAAAAGTTAAACTAATTTTTATAAATAATTTTGTAAATGTAAAACGAAAAATGACTTAATCTTACGTACATTTAATAATTTCAGAGATTTTCCCATGTAATTCGTTTATTTTATTTTAAAATGTATATTCAGAGAGAAAAGGTGAAGTTTTCCGAGATCAAGGATAAAAGGGGAGAAGAAATGCTTAAGAGGAAAAATAGTTTTAGAATTAGAAATATGCCATTTCCATCTATTTGAAAAAATCGTTTTGTAATTTTTAATTGTTGATCCCTAGACGAGAGACAACCAAGTATTTCAAGAGGGTCGTGACGTGGTGACGGTTTGTGAGTGGACGGACAGAATTTATCAGAACACGCAACCGGAACACATAATCACCAACGTCGTGTCCGGAAGAAAGATGCGCGTACAAAAATACAATTTTCCGGATACCGTCGTCTGGAATCCGTGGCAAGAAAAAGCACGAGACATACCGGATTTTGGGGACGACGAGTTCCCGAATATGATCTGTGTAGAAAGTGGTCACGTCAGTAGTCCTGTCATCCTCTTACCCGGGACGGCTTTCGAGGCCAGTCAAATTTTACAGGTATTACCCGTTTTTTAAATTAAAATAAATACCTACAACAGTACAATATTTAATTTATAATGGACATATTTAAGTACGTCTATCTACTGCAACATTAGAAATTATCGATTTGTATATATCACTGAAGCTTTCAAAATATCATTTTTTTTAAGCCAGAATTTCATTAAGAAAATTAACTTTGAAATTCAGATAGAAAAATATTTCATTTAGAAATTGCATGTTATCTTAAAGTTTTAATGACAAATATACTTAGTTTAATTTTGCATCAATAAACGAATAATTTTTAGTTGCATCATTTCGAAATTTTCCCATAAAAGTGCATAATTTCATATTTCTTATGCGAAATATGTACATAAATGTAAAAGTTAAAAAAATGTATATTTTTTTCAATATTATATGTCGAATTTTGGCAATAAATATAAAATGTAGAATTTTGAAATCATTTTAGATAATTATTATAATATTATTATAATTTACAAAATTTGAATTTAAGGGTACTTGTTCAAAAAATTTCCCGAAAAGTACATTACTCGATTAATATCTTCTATTCAGTTTTTGATATGAAAATTCGAAAACAAAATTTTCGTCATTTTTAAAACGGTATAATTATTTATAAAAGACCAAATTTATGATTTGGGAGTGCTTTAAAAAATACGAAAAATTTTGTAACTAACAAAATACTTATTTTTTCGATTCAAATTGAAGAAATTTAAAATTATGCTTTCTACCAATTTTATCTGGCACAACAATATTTTTTAAATTTCGCTATAATTTTTTAGTTATTCGATTTTCTATCGCATAATTTTGCAAAATAATCAGTTTTTCAACATACACAAATATATTTAATGAATCGGACATTTTGGAAAAAATCATATTTTTCAATTAATACGAGAGCGTTAGGTAGTAGGATGTTAATAAAGCATGAGAATTTGTTTTTGAGGATCGGACGCAATATTTTTTTTAATCTGGTTTTTTGAAATATTGAAAATAGTAATTAACTTTTTCTTTTAAACAAAATTGTTTCTTGCTAAGAGTTCTACAAAACCTTTTCTTTTTTATTCTACAAAAAGGGCTTCTAGTTCTTTTAAACTTTACAGGAATATATTATAAAGTTTGAAATTAATAAAATGGCAACGGTTTTTCTGAAAATCAAAAATATTTTCTTTTTTTCTTTATAAAAATACGTGAATCACGGGTAAAGTCCGAAGCAAAAATTGTCCTTTTGAGAATTTCTACAAATGTTCTTCCATCATTCAATACTTATTTTGCACCAAATCAGTTTTTAAAGCATGTTCATTTTTGTCTGTTCGTTTTATTTAGTACTTTTTGCCGTATAACGCCTATTTAATTTATTTCTATATAGAAGCGGTCGACATTTTGCCTTTTTAAAAATACTTTTTGCAACAAATATTTGAAAATCTCTTCAAATCTTTGAAGGGTGGAGTTCCGAATAGCGTAAACTGACGATTTCGTGCATACTATGTATATTTATGTACTTTGACGCGCTGATTACGAAAATGATAGTGAAAATTTGCGACTAGTCGATTTTCTTGGTGAAACCATGAAAATACCATAAAAATCATGGTTTTTTGCGATTATCTCAGCTAATATGCAAAATAAAAAAAAAAAAATGTCTGAAAGAAAAGTTATAGAACTCATCGAAATACAGATGTTTTGTCTCAATTTTTTTTTCTGTGAGTGATACTTTTCGACAAAATGAACCTTATAAGGATTAAAATCGTATATCTATTGGTTTCGGTTTGGTACCTACTTACGCTCTTCACTACGGGAAGGTTGGAAAAGTTTGAAGTGCATTTTTTTCTTCTATTCTTCATGTTTTGTCATTTTTTTCAGATTTTTATTTTTTTAGATTTTTATTTAAAAAACGGAAGATAATCAATTGCCGGGGTAATAATGTTTAATGTCTGTGATCAACTGGTTAAATGGATCAGCATCTAATTTACGAATGCGTCTACGCCACAAAAATTCGCACAGACGGTCTGCAATGTTGCTCGTGTGGACTCCCCTTCGTGATAGGAATTGTCGCATCCACCGCCAAGACGACTCGATATTTTGAGTATGCGTTTCGGTGTTGGGGCCTACAACATTTCGGAATGATTAACTAACTGTATTGTAGACGAATCCATGTTGTTCTAAGTTAATATATCCCTTCGAACAATCGGTGTGAATTTCTGTGCCTTCCGCTACATGCTTTTTAATTAATGCAATTAATGTAGCCTCATTTCTTTTATTATCGGGACAGATTTCCAACCGGTGTTGGGAGGAATGTCCTCTTGAATCATTCCGAGAATTCACGACCCTTCAACTATCCGTCCTCGCTCATATTTTCGACGGCTGATTTTGCATTCGTCAGTTTCGATTACCTCACCGACCACCGCCAATGTGACTTTCGTCTTCAAAATGAGTGTCGAGAGCAAGCATGGAGACCTCTCTGCAGAAAGAGAAGCGGTCTGCAACTGTTTCTCGGGAAACTGATTGGTTTTCAACAATGTTGCTTTCCCGGATTGTTTGATCGAAATTAAAATGTGCAGCGAAACAATAGGTTATGAGAACACATGTGGCTGCAGAAGTATGACATCTATCAAACCATGTGTTTTCAGCATCAGTAGAATTGTGATGGTACTTGCCTTTTTTTAAACAGCAAAATATTCCACAAACATTCTTCGTCTCATAAAGGTTCATCTTTTTTTTATGTCGTTGGCAAAATCTTTCCCTAGGAATCAGTTCAACTTTTCGCAACCACTCGAGTGTTGTTTCCTTTTTTTGAAGAATTGTACATAACTTGAATATATTATAAGTATCATCCATTGTGATTGAGATTCGGAATAAGAAATCCGTAAATCAAAATATTACAGGAAAATGAACTTAAATTCCGAGGGATGAAACAATACTTAGAACAAAGAAAATCGAGAAAATAATAAATTTACGCATTTTTTTTTTTTTTGATGGGTTGAGGAGGGGAGATCTTCTAAAGACACCCTTGAAGAAAGGGTACTGTCGGATTCGCAAGAAGCGCCTCCCGACTAAAACCCCTCCTCGAATGGTTACCAACCTAGTAGGCTATGAACCAGAATGAAAACAGAGAAGATAAGGACTTCGAATTTGGTGGTCCAAGACAGATTATACTGCAAGGACACTCGCGCATTAAGCGAGACATGGATAGTAAGAGAGCTAGGTAGCTAAATTAGTTAAATTGGATTTGGAGAGATGAGAAGGCAGGGCCTTCTAAAGCGGTCAGAGGTTTTACTCGCATAATTTGCGAGCAAGTTGATGCAGGGATTTGGGTGATTTTCCACTGAGAGTCGAAGATTTGCAGCATGTGTCTTTGCGGCATTGGAGATAGAAGGGAGGTTAAATTCAGCAAGAA
>NC_046659.1:92948652-92995085 GCF_010883055.1 Belonocnema kinseyi | reverse complement strand
GGGATGGGTGGGAATGAAATCATTGTCAGTGACAGTGAAATCTTGGGCAGTCCTAGAGACATGATCATGAAAGTAAGCAACTTTGTCGTGACTAGGAAAGGGTAAATTTACGCAAGGAATACACGCCCTGAAGTACTATGAGCGCGGACGGTGAAGAAATGCTAGTTGCTTTTTGTATACAAATTTGTTACATTTTATAAGATATATTACTAATTTTCTCGAAAACTATCATTCGTAGAAAAAAATATTTAAAATAAAAAATGTGTCTCTCAGCAAGATGTACAATTCGTATTTAAAATATTTCTCGAAATTTTGCGTATTGATCTTTGCCATTTCTATTTTCACTATCATTTTCGTAATCAGCGCATCCAAAAAAAACTTTGGGCTCATCCGGCCACCTTTCCAAAGTCCCCCTCCTTCAATTGACATATTAATGACTGAGGGGTAAATAACTTTGGTCACACCCCTGCCCATTTTCGAACGTCTCGTGGGGGTTGGGAAGGCACCTCCGTGATAGGTCACAGAAATAATGTAAGGTCACACCCCTGCCCCTTTTTCAAAGTCCCGTGGTGGGCGGGAAGGCACCCGATGACAGGTTACAGAAACAATGTAAAGTCACACCCTGTCTCTTTTCTTGACTTGACTCGCTGATTACACAGATGATAGTGAAAATATTTTCGTACCATTTAAGTCACACCGCTACATATTGTCTTGTATTTCTGTGATTTTTCATATTTATCGTCGTTTTTTTGGAAAATTATTAGTCGCAGAGTAAAAATGTGTTTTACATGAAATATATCTTTTTAAAAGATCTACAACATTTATTTGAAGTTTTTTTTTGTAAATTTTTATTATTTACTAACATAAACATAAAAAACCATGATTTTTTTGATGGTTTTCATACATGCTACAGGTATGTCATGGTTTTCACCATGAAAATCGACTAGTCGCCAATTTTCACTATCATTTTCGTAATCGGCGCATCAAAATACATAAGAATACGGAGCTTCAAAAGAATCAGCGGTTTACGCTATTCGGAACTCCATCCTCTTTGAAACCTGACGAAATCTCGCACTTCTTGCGAATAAATTATTTAAAATATATTGAAATATTATAAAATCCCGTGAAATTATATGAAAGATATTTCCTGAAATCCTGGTCCTAAAATCACTAAAATCCTTGGAAATTTTATAAAATACCTTGAAATCTTTTGAAATATCTTAAAACAATATATTCAAATCCCGTAAAATAATTCATGTTCTTTGAAATCCCTTAAATTTGTTAATTCTCTTAAAAATGCCTTAGAATCTTTAAAAATATTCTAAAATATTTCAAATCCTTTAAAGGTTTTGGAAATCCGTTTACATTTTTCAACTTTTTTGAAAAATCGTTGTCATTTTTAGAAAAAATACCCTAAAATATACCCAATCTTTTGAAATCCCATCAGATTTTTTAACGCCCTTAAAGCTTCCTTGCAATTTGAAAAAGCCTTTAAAATCCCTTAAACCTGTTTAAAGCTCTTAAACTTCCTGAGAAGTTTTAAAAATACCTTAAAATTGTTTTGATCCTTTGGCATACCTTCAAATCATTGAAACCTTTTAAAACCTTGGAAAGTTTTTAAATACCCAAAAATATATCAAATCCTTTGAAATCTTCTGAAACCCCCTGAAACTGTTTAAAGTTGACTAAAACTGACTGAGTGACAGCCTGGATTATTATGACTTTCGTCATTTTTTAAATCTCTGACCAAATGTCAAAATTCCCCAGAAATTCTCAAAATAAAACAATTTTTGAACTTTTTTCTAGGTAATGTGAGTAGAGGGTGGGCCATCTTCCCAAGTGTCCGTAACCGGTGGATCCAGAGCTGTACTCCCGGTTTCATCGCCATCGGGAGCATCGGTTTGGCCCGCTGAATCCGGATGGCTTTATATGCCTCCACCACCTCCGCCGCCGTCTCCATCGTCAAATTCTCAACATTTCCACGCACATTGTATCCCACAAACCTGCACCATATGCTCATTGAATCTTTAGTTAGCAACAAGGTACAAAGTATCGTTTATCGCTTTCCTAATAATTTTTCGTTCTATCAGAGTCCGAGAAATATAATCGAAAAATGCCCTCAAATATTCTTTAAAAAAGTTTATTAGGTTTATTAGCTTTACTATCAAGAATTTTAATTATGTCTTGTATATGAAAAGAATATTACACATTCACTGAGTTATTATAATTCCCAATTACTGTCACGTTCCTTATTGTCTATTGTTTAACTATTGTAAATAGTTTCTTAGACAAAAGGAACTTTAAAATTATCATTACAGTAGATTTTCACTAAGCGCCTTTTCTCGCCAAGTGTCTATCCCTTCCATTACCTCTGAAATCGGTAAGCGTGGGTTAGATGCGCGTAAGCGAGACAATATTCAAATAATCCGCCAATGCATCTCGAAATATTTCCCGCTCAGCCTCAGGGGCGTAGCTTGACTAAGCGGGCGCTTAGTGAGGACCGCGGTCTCGAGGACAGGGCGCTTTGTGAGAGTCAATTGTAATACTCAGGGATTTGCACGAAATAAAGGGACTTTTTTATATTTGCAAATTATTTCCATAAATTAAAAAAAATGGCTAAAAACGAACAGGGTGGTCGTTTTAATCAATGAAAAAATTCAAGGTTCGCAAATATTTGTCACGGTCAATGAAATTTATAAAAATTACACTCTAATGTCTAAACATTTCCATTTGAAGTAATAAAAACTGAGCTGAAAATTAAAGCACTCAAAGTGGAACTCTTGAAATTTAATCTTTTCAAATTAATTTTCAACTGAAAATTTTTTAAATAAATGCATTCGGTTCCAAAAATGTAAATCCAAGTTATCATTTGCAATGCTCTTAATTGAAGAATGAATCAATGCATTTAAAATTGTTCAAAATTATACCATTTTAAGAAAGAAATATAAAAAATTGAACGATTAAATTTTTGTGTAAACTGAACACAGCTTCAATTAAAAGTTATTTTAATTTTTAATAGTTTAAAAATCTTTAAAATGATTCAAAGTTGTATTTTAAAATCTTGAAACATTTGTATGCTGTTTAAACTTTTTACACATTTTCAATTTTTTCAGAACTAACATTTTTTTTAAATCCTGCAAAATTGAAAAAATTCCCTTAAAATCCTTTCAAAATTCTTAAAAAGCTTTGAAATTTTTTGCTCGAAATGTGCCAAAATATATATTTGATTTGAAATTAGGCCGTGCACTATTTGCATCGTAATTTTGGACAATCTTTTGAAAATCTTGTCGGTACACAAGGATAACAGGTGTTCAATTGTAATTTATATATCGAAATACAACAATTTGACTTAAACATAACATTTTTTAAACAGAACAATTAAAATTGTAACGTTTATAGTGTATTTTTGAGTATTTAATTTATAATTACTGATTTTAAATGAACAGTTAGATATTTCTAAATATTATGTTTTTTTCCTAATTGAAAAATTTCAAATTTAATGATTTGAAATGGAATATTTTAGACTGGCATAATATTTGAAAATTAAAAGTCATTGATTATAAATATATTATCTTGAAGTTATTTCAAAATTGAAAATAGTTTATAAAGTTTCAATCGAGGTTTTACATTTTTTTAATTAATAAGACTTTTTCATTCTTAAATTCTTAAATGAAATTCATTTTAAAAATCATAAATTAATTTATATTCACAGTTGTTCAACTAACATTGTTTTTAATGTGAAAAATTTTCTAATTGCTTAATCTAAACTGAATGATATAATAATTGAAAAAGATTACAATTTAAATAATTATTTAAAAAAGGTTTAAGTCAAAGTCGAACAGATTTTTTATTCTAAACATTTTGTAATATTCCCGGTCAAAAAATAAATTCACTGTCGTTACGTTCCTTTTTGTTTCGTTCGACATAAAACATACTTAGCATAGTTTTTAGGTTAATTATATAAAATTTACAGAAATAATGAGCAAATGTCAGAAAATGCCCCTGAATTTCGTTCGAATCCCTGGTAATTCTACATGAGTTTTTATGCCACTGGTTTGAACTGTGATTGTAATGACGATTAAGATCCTGAGATATTTATCCTGAGAAAATTGTAACATAAGACATTCCATTAATTCGATACGCCATTCCTTTTTCAAATCTTTTGCATTCCCGGGGACGTCTCTTTTTGTTACTTAGAAAAAATTCATTTTAGACTCGACGTTAAGAACATCGAATAATGTTTTAGTCGCGGCAATTAAATCGTTACACGTGCATGTGATAGAATGGTGATTTCCTTATCTGTAGGCTGGCCACGTAAGCGTTTGAAATTTCGTAAGTTCTTCGTCAACTTCGCGAAACTACTATGTTCAAGGATTCTAAATTTTTAGTTCAGAATCATAAATTCAAAAAAGTAGGAAATCGTCGAAGTTTGATCAGTTTGCAATAAATCATCTTTTCTTTTTCAAAAAAGCGAAAGGCCAGCCGAACAAAAACTATTGTCAAAGTTGTTCCTAAACGCCTCTCTTTTTCAAATCAATCATTCGTTTTGAAGAGACTAATGCGATGAGTCTTTTAAAAAAGCGCTCGGCTATTCGATTTGAAATAGAGAGATGTTTGCCATTAACTTTTGAATTCGATTAGACGTAGCTTAGCTCATAATGAAGTATGCATTGCATACAAATGATACATACACATTAAAAAAAGTCACTTCTGCCAAGTTGTACTTTCACTTGTTTAACTAGAGAAAGTACTTTATTTAAAATTAGTCAAGTATAGTATGATTATTTTTTGTAAGTACTGCTGAAAATAATCATGAAAATGACAGTGATAAGCAATAATGAAAATACAATTTTTACACTTTAAAGAATGCTGTTAATGAATTAAATTTATTAGAGCAGTATGAGGCAAAAGGTGCTGAAAGACTCGATCAATTCGGGTATCACTGCAGTAATTTACCAGTGAACAATATACTGATGGTGCTAAAAAGCCAGAGAGAACTGAATCTGCAAGTAACAATATAGTAAGAAATAGTAGAAGTGGCTCGCAATAATGAAAACAAATGGTCCTAAGTTTTACAGACATTTTATAAATAGACATCGAACTAATTGTAAGCATCTGCAAAAAAAATGTGTGTCCGAAAATTATCAAATTCAATTGTCGTTGGCTCCATAAGATTACGAACTTGTATAGCTTTACTGTGTATCGAAAATGATTTTTAATACATCGTACGGTCTCCCATTTGTCGCTATTTCCTACGGATTATAAGAAAAATATGTAAGAATACTCGGACTCCAAGTCCTTGTGTAGTAAGAGCGAAATTTCTTGTACAATATTGATTTACCGTCTATGGTTTTTATATTATAGTGCAGTGATTCGTACTAGAATAAATAAAATGTTTGTTTCACATTTCCCAAGGGTTGCTTTCTTTGACAACATCGAACCTAATCAGGTAAATTAGGTAGTTTTATGTATAATTTAATTTAATATGTTCTTGAAACATTTTCAATATAATTCTAGATTGATCTAAAAATCTATGCATCCTCCCTTATACCGCATTGTACAATAGGGTCGTCCAAAAAGTTCGTGGGAAAATTTGTTTGCATGCTAGAGGCCAACGATCCCCCCACCCCCCGTTTTATTCCAAATCCGAAAAAGACATATGAGTTTGACATCCCTAAGACACCCCCACTAGTACCTGAAAACTACCGTTAAAACAAAAAATGTCAGTTCTTCATGAAATCAACATTTTGAGGACTGTATTCTGTTTTTTTTTCTCTTAAAATTATGAATATTGGTCTAGTGGAATATTTATTATCATTGATTAATAAATTTGTTATTATTGAAACAAATGGAATTTGTTTAAATAATTTTTTAATTAAAAATTACTAATATTTCTTCAGTGGAATATTTTTCAACATTGTTCGATTCATTTTATTATTTTTTTAAATAAAAATTATTACTTAAATATTAATGATAAATAAATTATCATTAAATTAATTATTAATCAGTAATTAATTATTGCTCGTAAATATTTCACAAGACCCACAGTACTCATTTTTATTTTTAAAAAATCCAAACGAAATTATTTAAACAAATTCTGTTTGTTTAAATAATTGAAAATTAATGAACTAATGTTAATAAATATTCCACGAGACCAATAGTAATCATTTTTAGGGAAAAAACGAATTTTCAAAAAAGAAAATTATTTTTAAAAATTCCATTTGTTTAAAAACTACTGAATCAATGTTATTAAATATTCCAATAGATTAATAGTAATAATTTCAAGGGATAAAATACATTTTTAAACAAAAATATTTAAACAAATTCCATTTGTTTAAATGATTAAAAATTAATTAAGCAATGTTTATAAATATTCCACTAGACCAATATTAGTAACTCATGGG
Source organism: Belonocnema kinseyi (assembly GCF_010883055.1). Taxonomy (NCBI): domain Eukaryota; kingdom Metazoa; phylum Arthropoda; class Insecta; order Hymenoptera; family Cynipidae; genus Belonocnema; species Belonocnema kinseyi. Next base: position 92,988,681 of record NC_046659.1, on the reverse strand, counting down.
GATGTATTAGTGGTGTCAAACCCTCAAAAACTCAGAACAGCGATTTTCCCCATGCATTTTACATGAGAAACTTCAAGTCAAAACCGGTACCTGTTAAAATAGAAAAAAAATTAGGGTATTTCTTTTTTCGGATTTGGAATGAATTGTTATTCAAGGGATAAGGGATCCTTACCCTCTAAAAAAAGCGTTTTTGAGCCACCCTATTGTACAATTTTCAATTGATTTATTTCAACCAAAAGAGATTACTTTTCTACCATAGAATATGATTTTTCATTCAAAAATTTGATTTTCAACAAAAGATTGGACTTTTCAATTTCAACCAAATAATTTTAATGTTTTAAACACAGTTGAATTTTCAACAATAGAAGAATCATTAAATCCACAAGGACGAGTTATATATTCAACCAAATAGTTAAATTTTCAATCTGAAAATACATTTTTTAGAAGACAGTTGAATTTTCAACAAAAAATGGAATAGGGTAAGAACACCAATTCTTGACACCTTAGCCTTATTATTGGCATCTCAAAAACGGAAGTGAACTTATTTTATTCGGAAAAAATACTTCACTGCATTGAATAATTAATATATAGGGAATTCCACATAATATTCGCCACAAAATTTTTTTCACGTAAACGATTTTTTTCACGATACGTATTTTTTTATTTCCATATGACACGCAAGGTTTTGGAGACTATTTTGTTTTAAATTTTACGTTTATAAAAACTCGATTTAATTGTTTATTTAATAATAAAAATTAAATATTTATTAACAAATAGATTTTTTTCAATTTTGAACTGTTTTTTTATATTTTTCAATTCAAAGAGTGGACTAAACGTTTTTCTTGATCTGGTAAAAATTTGGGAGTGGGTGGTTAAATACTTTCAAAGCAATGCATTTTTGAATAGCAATAAATTTTGAAAATATTAAATTAACAACATAAAAATATATGATTTTTATGTTGCTTCGAAAGTGTTTGACTACCCACTCCCAAATTTTTACCAGATCAAGAAAAACGTTTAGTCCACTCTTTGAAATGGAAAAAAATATGCAAAAAAAGGTCCAAATTGAAACAAATCTATTTGTTTATAAATATTTGATTTATATAATTAAATAAATAATTAAAGTGGATTTTAGTATAGTTTATTTGAAAGTTGAGGAAAAGGCCCACATTTTATCTTCCGTATGAATTTTCATATATTTTTTTAAATATTGCAGTATAAGCAATTAAAAAAAGGTACTCTTTTATAAACATAATTTTTTTTTTAATTTTATCGAAAACTGCGTGTCATATTAAAATGAAAAAATACGCATAGAATATTTTTGAGTGTTAAACAAGAAAAAAATTTTGGTGGCAAATATTGTGTGGAATTCTCCATATGCATTATGAAGTGGAATTAAATTGAGGCAAAACATGATAAAAAAATGTATTATCTATAAAATCAGAGTAGGGTACCAACAATGGGCGTGGGTTGGGGCAAGAATTGGAGCTTTTCCCTAGTTAATATTTCAACAACAAAAAACAAGTTTTTAACAAAAATTTTGATAATGTTGATGTCTCAACCAAAAAGTTCAAATTTTTATCAAAAAAAAAAACTTTCAATACCAAAAAATTAAGCTTGAACTAAAAAATTTCAACTAAAATAACGAGTTTTCCAATCAGATGAATTTTGATCAAATAAAGATTTTTTAGATAAGAAAGAAAAATAATATTTAACCAAAATAGTTGAATTTTCAAGCCGAACATAAGAATTTTGAAGAATAAAGTTAATTTTTAACCAAACCTTTGCATTTTTACGAACGAAAGAATAGGAATTTTTAAACCTTTATTTGTTGAAGGTTAATCAATTTTCATAGTTAAACATTCGGTTATTCTTTTGTTACCAATTTTTTTTAAACTGATAAGTTAACTATCCCAGTTGAAAACCCAAAGTTAAAAAAAAATTGGTAACAAAAGAATAACCGAATGTTTAACTATGAAAATTGATTAACCTTCAACAAATAAATGTTTTAAGAAAGTTTCATATCTTTCATATCAAAAAAAGAGGAGACATCAAACCAAGAAGATCTCTACCAAAAAAGGAGAATTTTAAACCAAATGGTCGAATTTTCAAAGAAAAAATGGTTGAACTTCAATCAAATGATTGAATTTGTTATAGAATATAGTTAAATTAAAAAAAAAAAACGATGAATTTTGACTCCAACAAGGAGGAATCTTCTGTCCAAAATTTCGAACAAAAACAAATAATTTAAAAAAAAAATTAATTTATAGCCAAGTACTTGAATTTTCTACCTACAAAGATGAATTTTAAACCAAATGGTCGAATATTTAATAATTTAAAAAAATGAAACATCAACCGAAAAATTAAATTAAAAAGAAATGCATTCTCAACAAAATAAATTAATTTTTAAACAAATAGTTGAAACCTCAAGTAACAAAGATCAATTATCTACCTAAAAACAGCACATTTAATAATTTTCAAGAAAAAAAAAACGAATTTTTCAATAGTGAACTTCTTCTCAAATAAAATAAATAGTAATAAATTTTAACCAAAAAGTCGCGGTTTTACAAATAGAAAAAGGAGTTGTCAACTGAAAAAACAGAAATTTTCAACGAAAATTGAGAGCATACAAAATTTCAAAAAAAGTTCAACTTCCAACTAGAGATGAACGTTCAAGCAAAAAATTATTTTTTAACGAAGTAGGTCAACTTTTACCCAATTAGTTCAATTTGCAATTAAAAAAAAAAACGATTTTCAACCAGATGGATTTTTAATCCAAAAGGACAATTTTTAACCAAATAATAAAATTTGTAACTAAAGATACAATCGTCAAGAGGAAGCAACGAAAAAAAAGAAGCAGAATCTAGAACCTGGAAAATTTAATATGATATAATTTTTTAGAAACGGAATAAAATATATCAATTTTTAATATTTCAAATTTATTATCCTTAACAGTTTATTTTAATTGTCTCTGATAAAAATTCCCTGCCTTTGCCAGATTTTTTCCGCCAACCCGGACTTTTTCCTGTTTATCAGGTTTGCGCTGACCTAAGTTTTTATTCTTTATCGCTTAAAAAAAAGCCCCTCTCCCAGTTATAAGAATAAAATCTACAAGAGCAGATATATTAAAATTTGAACTATTTATTACAAACCAAATCTGCCAACTAAAGTACATCCACTTCAGTAATTTGCCTTAGTGTAAATCGATTTGATTACATAATACTCCTAGTAACTGTGAATTAAATTTACAATTCCAAATAGACTACTTAAGGTAATATCAATAATTTATGATTGTAATACTAATGATAAAAATCGATTATGATTTCCTGATCATTGTATTACAGGTAACAATTTCATTTGCATTAACTATGTAGCGATTCATGAACAATGTGAGAGATTCGGATTCACAGAGATGATAGCTAAGTCTTGACGTATACCCTTTTATTTTAGACGATGATGGTTATGAAATGTGTTAAAGTTGAAACCGCTGAATTTTGCTAGTGCACGCTTGATAAACATCGCAATAGTGTTTCTTATAATAACTTATAATCGTTCGAGTTGTTTCCGTAATTACTTCGTCAGGTCTTTCAGTAATTGCATGCAATTATGTCGCCGTTTCTTTCTTTCCCGCCCGTGCATCTTCCTGCTTTTTAAGCTGCTTTTCTCTCATTCTATCCGCGTCTCTGTAATACACAATTTTTTGTTTCTTTACATTGTGCTAACAATGCATTTTTATTTTTATTTAATTACTTTAATAAAAGCTTTGCTCACCGCTGTTTTCGTTGTTCTAGGGTCAAGCCTTTGTTGTTTTCCTGTTCGGCAGCAGCCTTTTTTTTATCTTTCTTCATATTTTTTGCACGTGCCAGTTCACGTTGATTTCCGCCTAAAACATCAATATTTCTCTTTGTGAGAAAACAGTTACATTCTTCGTTGTTGGTAATATTGTATTTTAAAACATTTACTTTATTTAATTAAAACGCGGCCTGCCAGCGACTTTTTGGCAAGAATACTTTAATAAAAATAATGTTTTATTCTTGAAACCTTTGAAATAAAAATTAAAACTCGGTTAATTGCAAAGGTACCAAATTTTAAAATGTACAAATTGGACTCATATTATTCAAATTGAGGGTTGACAAAAAATTCTGCCTTCGAAATTACGTGACTTTCCCTGAACAATTTTCAATATTCCCTAGAAATTACACACTTTTGTCTTTTCTGTATAAAACCAACCTTACACCTAGGAAATCAATAATGTTAATGAAAAAAGGTTTGTCTAAATTTAATTAAATTTTTTTTTGGTGAAAAGGGTAATACAGAATTTTATAAACATCAACAGTGTTAACTTAAATTCTGCAGAAAAATTCGCAGATAATTCCAGGTAAGAGTTTTCATATTACGGAGCCATTTAATTATTAAGTATCAATTTTTTGAATTTAACTGATCTAAAAAAAACTAACTTAAGTTATTAAACAATCGGAAATAAGAAACCTTTTCACGTAAAAGGGGGCAATAAATTCTCTTAAGTACAATTAATATGGCTACTATATTAAATTCAATTTTTCAAACTTCCAATTGCTAATATTTCAAGTAAAAATATTGTATTTTCAACGAAAAAGATGAATTTTCAACCAAGAAGATTAATTTTATATAAAAAAAAGACGAACTTTTAATAAAGAATTTAAAATTTCACTCAAGGATATAAAGATTTTCAACAAAAATGTAACAGCTCATACTTCAATTGAAAAAATATTTTTATTTTAAACTAAAAACAGTTGAGTTCGCCAAAAAAGATAAATTTTATACAAAATAGTTGAATTTCAAGCTAAGCTAATAAAATTGTCTAAAAACAATGTTAAATTTCACTCGAAAATATGAATCTCCAAAAGAAGTTGAGTCTTAACCATACATTTGAATTTTTTAGTCTAATAGTTTAAATTTTAAATTAAAATAACGATTCCTCTCCAAATGCTGTAATTTTAACCCGAGAATATGAACTTAAAAAAAGTTAAAATTCAACCACGCAGTTTAATTTATAGACTAAAAAACGAATTTTCTGCAAAATATTGTCATTTTTCACAGAAAATATGAATTTTCCAATAAAAAAAAAAATAAGCTGCAATCACAGTTGAATTTTCAACATGATAGTTACACTGTAAAAAAAGATTTGTATAAAATTACAAAGTTTCGGAAAATTACATATTGTATTATTGTAAATATCGCACACTTCACTGTATGATTTTACAAAACTATGTGAAATTTTTTCCTTTAGCGATGTAAATAAAAGGACCCTCGAACAGCAGTGTAATATTACACACTCGATAAAAATAAAATTACACATTCCCTCGTACGAACTCTACATTCAGAAGGAAAAATTCCATGGACATAGGAAACAAAGGACTAGGCATGCCATTGCGGGGGTGATGCAATGAGGGGGGAGGTCCGCCACCTTTTGATGTCCCGCGACAAACATGGCAGCGCCCACATGTTTATATTTTCATGCACAGTTTGTCGGCAAAAATGCTCGTGTGTATAATCAAATGGCACATCGTAAGATGACGGCTCTTCCCACTCATGGAATTCTCACCCCTCCCGTGGATTCAACCCCGCTCAACCAAGTTAGGATGGAATGCCTAGTCCCGTGTTTCCTATGTCCATGGTCCATGGTCACAGCGTGTAAAAATACCATGCGCCGGGAAAATCACTTTCCTGTGATTGAAAATTACATCGAGATTTTTAATTTTACCAAAGATCTTTAATTTTACCCTGTCGGAAACTTTAAAATTTTTGATTTATAATTAATTTAAAATTTAGAATAATTAATAATATAATACGTGAATACGAAAGCGTCTCTCGTGTTCGTTGTTTATCGATGCCTTCATCCTTCAATTTTGGAGCATTTTTATTCTTAATGTGAGGACATTGACAGCTATGTTCAACTTTTTTGACAGCTTTCACACAAAAATAGACCGAATTCGAGCTATTCCTATTTTGCCTTTTACATTTTCTGCTATTGGAATGGAAAAAATGCGGTTATTAAAAACGTATATTTCATATTTTTGTTACGGAATATTTAAACATCAAAAAAATACCCATAGTATCTTATGAGCTTTAGGTAAGTGGTAACGTGTCCGACTTGTGTTTCTTCAATCTCCATGACATTTTACGAAGTTTGAGCTTCGAGTGTTCGAAACCTGTCGCCCTGATAAATTCTATTTTATTTTATTCTTTCACATAACGAATTTTACATTTTCGCATGTAAAATTATCGGCCGAATTCTAATATCACAACAGATTCGTAAAGTTACTCCGATACACGAGGGTCCTTTTATTTACATTCACAAGAGATGTAAGATTCAATAGATTTTTTTTACAGTCTAAATTTTCAACAAAAAAGGTATCAGTTGAAAATGCAATCAAAAAGTATTATTACTTTAAACCAAAAATAGTTTAATTCATCAAAAAATATAAATTTTCAACAAAACAGTTGAGTTCCTCAACATGAGAAGATTGATTTCGATAAAAGCACATACGAAATTTCAAGCTAAATTAACGACTTTCCTACAAAAAAAATTGAAATTTTAACCCGAGAATATAAATTCTCAATAAAACAGTTGATTTTCAATCAAATAGTTGAATCTTAAGCCAAAATATATTATGTTCCAATGAAACAGTTTCATTTTTAAGCTGTAATTATGAATTTTCAACAAAATATTTGAATCCTCAACCTTAGCACAGTATTCTCCGAAAAACACAAATATGCATTTCAAACAAAAACGTTGATTTTTAACCGACAGGTGAATTTTTAACAAAATATTTTAAGTTTCACGACAAAAAGACGAATTTTCAACCAAATAGTTGAACCCTCAACCAACGTAGATTAATTTTCAAGTTAATAGTTACACTCTTAATCAAAAAAGAAGATATTTCTACCATGAAAGATTCTTCAGTCAGGAAAGAAAAAAACTATTGAATTTTCAAGCTATTAATATCTTCAATATAATAGATTTTTCTGGATTGTGGAATATGACAGAAAGAAGTTTCATCTAAATAAATATAAATCCAATACTATAATTTTATTTCTAAAAACAAGAAAACATCGTGCCTTGATTTCATATTATAATTTTTAGACACCTTGATCAACTTTAATTTATCAAAAATTCATTGATTCTTTCAGGTTTCCCTCCATAATTTTTCGATTCCCTGACCTGTTGCAACCTTAAATTTTAAACATTTGAAATTTAAGATCACACAACTTTTACTCAATTTTAAAGTTTAAATTCAAAAACCAATCTTCAAATTGTTTATTCCAGCAATATAAGACTTCAAATTTAAAAGAAAAGTATTAAATTATTTGCACTTGTAATCTCACAAAATTGAAAAATAAATGAGGAAAGTAAGATGAAAAAAGTGACTACCATATGCTTGGATTTAAAAACAAAACTACAAAATTAAAAACCTAAATCAATTAGATACCAGAAAGAACCAACAATGACTTGACTATAAATTTTCTCATGATGTGATATAAAACTACAAAGGTTAGATCTTTTTACAGAGGCTAAACAGAATTTATATCTTCAACATAAAAAGTCGCAATTTTTTAACGATAATCACCTAGTTCCTTATCAAGATCGCCAAGATTCAAGCGCAGGGAACGATAAAAATGTTTTTAAATATCAAAAATTGCCACTTATCTAAAAACATATATTTCTTTTTCTACTGTATAAAATAATCATCTGACCGAGATTAAAAATAGAAGATACATTCCAGCACGTTTTATTTTTAAAATAGAAGTATAATATTATGCCACATCTCGAACTTCCAAATAAATCTGCCATGTTGATTTTTCTTGGAGCGGACCTTTATAAATAAAAATTTTATCGAAGAAAGCACAGCCTTCGTATATTAGAATTTTTCTGGAGAGTTAACGTGAAATTGAAAAGAAACGGGAGTTACTATTACTGCGACTGAACGGCTGTTACAGCAAAAAATATGGAGGCCCAGATCTCATCTTGAAGAACTTATCGTCACTTTTTTTGGTAAAATTTGAGAGGTTATAATTTATTAAAATATTAAATAACTGAGTTAAATTGAATCTTATAATTAAGTGAAACGATAGTCTTCGGATACATTTTCACTGTCTACGCCTAACAAAGCTTGGAAACGCGATATAATGATTTCGGAGCAATTGATGGAATGCGTTCTGGAAATCGAATTAAAATGAAAATAAAATGGTTTTGGTGGTACTTACGTGTCATATTTTCTGTGTATTGATCTCCGATTAACAAGTACTCTCAATTTGGACGACACGGTCGTTGTTAACCGATCCACAAAGCCAGATAGTTTGCAGTTCTGTGCTTGACGCACTGGGTAAAAAGATTCATCGAAAATGTTTTCTTCCTCTTGGCTCTTCGTTCCTCCCACGAATCACACGTACTGTCCCAGTGTAGCCAACATTGCTGAACGAAACTCACAACATGTCAACAAAGACGCTCGATTTTTGAAATAAAAATAACGGAAATTGTACCAGGAAGCAGAAAAGAGACTAAATTCCTGCATTCAATTTTTATTTTTAGTTTCAGAAGAGTAGAAGTTTCGAAATTCCGTTGTAGAATTGCAAAGTTTTTTTGTGTGTTTGGATGGCTATATATTTCACGTCAGGGTCGAATACATTCCCTGGAGCCCTATGGTATTTTGTAATATTATGTATATATAAAAAAATAAATAATACGTACATCAGTTTGATATCGTATAAAACCAACCAAAAACAGGAAGTTGTTCACCTTGCATCAAAATGCTTCAAGATTCAATAAATTTATTTTAAAAGTTTCCAATTACAAAACATATAATTTCCAAAAGTTTTTATAATTATCAATCTTTCAAGGTTAATAATATTGAATAATTTTCAACATAGAAAGATAAAAATTAATTAATAAATAAATATAAAAAATATGTCCAATCACTTTGAATGCCACTTGAATGTCACATAATGATATAATACTTATTATAAATATATTTATCATAATTAAAATGTCTATAATTACAATTTAAACTTATAGCCTTTTCTAAAACAATTAATTTTCATTATTAAATCTTTCAAAATTGAAAATTCGAATATAAAAAAGACTTGCTAATTATTAATTTAATATTTCTTAAGCGTTTACACGTACCGAACAAATTTGGCTATTTGTACTGTAATTTCGGCAAAATAGCTTCTTTTCCAGACCTATTTGTACCGAAAAAATTCGGCTATTTGTACCGAAATTTCGGTACCCTTAGGCACAGACTTGACAAGTTTAGATTTAGATAATCTAAATTGTTTATTTTCAATTTTAGTCAATTATTAATTTAATAACTTTAGATTTAAATATTCTGCATTTTTGTATTTCATTTGAATAATGGCATTTTCTAAAATAGTTTAATTTCATTATTAAATCATTCAAAATTATAACATATCGTATAAAAAGCCTTGCTAGTCAAATCTAGCTATTTATACACAATTGTCCAATTTTTGAAATTGTTTGAAATCGTGGAATATCTAATTGAAAGTTTTAATAGTTGCACAATTTTCAGTTTAAGGGATTTTTAATTAAACAATTGAAAATGGTTAATAAATTTAACGGAAGTCTTAAAAATTAAACTTTTTGAAATTTAAAAGTTCAAAATCAAAAGTAGATGAAAAATAAACTATCTGAAATTTATGCTAAAGTAACTGAATGATTTTTTGAATTATGAATGGTTATACTTTTAGAGTTCTGAATTTGCATTTTCCCCTTAAATAAAGGTATAATTAACCATTAAAATTTTTTTTTAATATAAAAACGCTTTACTATCACAATTTTTAGCAAATAATATTTTTTCAGCCCTAAAGGAAGTTCGTATTATTTTAGGTTTCAAAGTTCTGGAGTAGAAATTTCCTCATTTCTAACGTTTTCTTTCATAAACTACTTTTTATACTATACGTTTATATAGAATAATTGAAACCACATTTTTTAGTAAAACTATATATTTAAGCACCTAAAATGACACTTAAATGACACACAATGATATAATACTTATTAATAATTTATTGATCATCTTTAAAATTTCTAGAATTTAAATACAAAATAATTATAGCTTTTCATAAAACAGTTTAATTTCATTATTAAATCTTTCAAAATTTGTAATTTGTGCTTAAAAAATTTTTAATTAAATTCCTTCATATTAAATTCAAGCAATCAAAAATTGAGACACAGTAATTTTTAAATTCAAGCCTTGAAAATGAGAAAGATAATATACTTATAACCAGACATTAAAAATTTTGAAAATTCCGAACTCAAATTGAAAATAAAACACGCAATTTCAAATTGAAAAGCTTAACAATTTTTAATTTCAAAGATTGGAATCATATATCGCAATCTTTATTTGTATTTCTTTTTGGAAATACTTTTATTATAAAATAATTTTTAATATTGTTGTTATTATTATTATTATAAATAATTTTTATTAGGGGAGTTGGAAAAGGAAATTTTTAAGAGGAGTCTTAAAAATTACACGATATGAAATGAAAAAAATTTAAATTGATTTAAAATCTAAATAACTCTACTCTAAAATTGTTCAATTTTAAAAGATTTAAATTTATTTAAAATATTTTTTTTAAATTAAGGGTTTCAGTATCCAAATATTTTAGTTTCACAATTTTTGGCGACTGAGATTTATTTCAGTTATAAATGAATGCATCCTACAGTTGAAATGTGTTCATTTTCAATATTTCCTATTTAAAATTACTTTGTATATTCGAATTTTTTTCAAAACTAATTCAATTTTAAAGTTTTATAATTTAAATATTTCCATTGTGAATGGGTGAAAATGAAATATTAAGAACTTAACAATGTGAAATTACTCAATTTTAAATGTTTTCAATTATAAATTAAATTTTTGAAATTTAAAATCTTAAAATTAGAAATGATACAATTTTAACATCTTTCTATTGAAATTGACTATTATTCAAAATTTTAATTTAAATTTTTCATGTTTGAGAGTTTCTTTTTTTAATTTTCAATTTCAAACAGTGTAATTTTCAAATTATTCAATTCAAAATGCTCTTATATATTTGCGAATATTTTCTTCACATTCCATTAAAAATACTTTTCGTTTTCAAAATTTTACCAAATCTAAAATAATTTGTTTTGAAACGTTTTGAATTAAAAATCGTTTAATATGTTTTTAATCAATTTTTTTATAAATATTTAGAAATCGGTTTATTAATGTAATTTTAAATTGTAAGTGTACGCGCAAGCTGAACAAAAATAAAAATACTAATTCATTGAATGAAATCTGTTAAAAAAGTTCGCAATATATACATATATATATATATTGCGAACTTTTTTAACAGATTTAATGTTTTAATAGAATGTGAATTGAATATTTTAATTTAATTTGGAAAAGTATTTTGTTCATACTGCAGATTTAAATATGTACCATTTAATGAAATTTAAAGAATAATTTTTCCCCCGAGTTACATCTCCCGCCTTCAGTATTATGTTACGAAATTTAATAAACTCTGTCACAATCAAAATGATGAAATATCGCTTTAGAAATGCTTCAGGTAAAAGGTAAGTTTATAAATATCTTCGCGAAGTATATTTACAAAAAATGGTATTCCTTAACTAGAGGAAAGCAAGCGCGATAATCGTTTTTTTGTTTTGTGCAATTTTTATATTAAACTATAAAATTAATATTAAAAAAGGCAAGGACAATATTTTTGATAATTGATGAAAATTGAAGCCGTTAAATTATTGTTGAAAATTCAAATTTTGGACGAAACACGCTGACTCATAAACTAAAGTTATTTAAAATTGTAAAGAAAAACTACACTTAAATTTCACCAAATTTTGTTATCCATGTATTAAAAAAATGATAATGCGAACAACAAATCTGATTATCACAACGTGCATTTTATTTATTTTTTTTAATGGTTAGGCAATGAACACATTTTTTATATACGTATTTGTTATCTCAGGGACCACAGCACAAAAGAAGCTCAAAAAAGGAGATATAGAATTATTTTATCTAAAAAAGAGGAAAACATGGGGAAAGATTAAAAATTCATTTTCACATGTCGAAAAGAACAATCATTTTATAAGAAACATTAAATTTAAAAATAATTTTCAATTACTTCTGCCATTAAAGAATTTATTTTCAACATTGGATACACTTAAAGCGTTGGAGATCCATTCAGCGCAATATAAAAATGATCGATAAAAAACATTTTTTACATGTTCAGAAGATCGAAGTAAAAATTATAAAATTAATCGAATCGTTTGATCTGCAGGAGAACAAATTGTGGGTCGACATCCAAAATAAGTAAAGAAAAAAATTGTATTCGGTTAATATCTCCTGTTCTTGTTTTTAAATTTACAATTTAAAATAAAAAATTAAAATTCCGCTTTATTTAGAATTTTTTGAAAATGTACAACATGTTTTTTTGATTGATTCTTTTTTTCCCCGAAAAAGCAAAATTATCAAATGTTTCTTTGATTCAAGCTGAATAAATTTCAGGTTCGACTAATTTAATATTTTGAATTTGAAATCGTTAAATATTATACTGGATTAAAGTTATTTTTCATTTTTTTTCGAATGCTAATCCACAAGCCCCCCCCCCCCCCTCAGCTCAAAAGATTTGATTTATTTTAAGATTTTCAACACGTCTTACTCTTCAGTGCCCATAAATTCAAATTAAAAAATGCTTACGTTAGAACATTTACCATTGAAGTTGATGAATTTTGAGTATTCCATTTTTAAATTAGGTATTCAACTTTAGACATTCAAACTAAAAAGGGTGCACCTTCTAATACTTATTTAAAAAGTAGTATATATTTTTTCTAACTGTTCCCATTTTACATTGGATAACAATTTCTGTCTCCAGTTTGCCAATTTTCAACATGCTTTAAAATGTTTCAGCTTCAAATTTTTTAAACAGTATTTTTAATGGTTCAGAACTGGGAGCGTGGAAATAATTTATTCACAAATGATTGATTTAAGAGCTACAATTGCTTTACAGGGTGTCTAGCGATTCTTAGGAAAAATATTCAAGGTCAAGAAATCAAGTTTTTCCAGGTCTCTTTTTTTACATAAAATAATAAAATAAACGTTTGTTATAAATTTAAAAAAATTAGCCGATTAACTATTTATTGGCCAACAATTTCTAAAGAAAGCAGAACCATACATAAAAAATTCTTAATTTTTTACGAATGTAAGTCGTCTTTGTGAAATCTGTGGGAATATTTTTTAATCTTTGTAAAGTCTTTGACGTAATTAATATCTTTAAAATGTTTTGAAATTTTTGTAAAATCTTTGAGAAACCGTTTAGAAATCTAGTGTAATTTCTTTGAATCCTTATGAATTATCTTAAAGATTTGTGAAATCTTTTGTATTCGTTTAAAATCACTGTAATATTTGAAACTTTGGTGAGATCTTTAAAAATCTTCTAAAAAATTTGAAATTGTTTAACATATTTAAAAATTTTGAAATCTTTGAAGTCTGGTGTACTGTACACTTGCTGATAACGTTGAAATCTTTTAAATCCTTATAAATTTTTAGAAATATTTATGAAATTTTTGTGAAATCTTTTGTATTCATTTACAATCATTAACCCTTAAACGGCCAAAACGCCACTACCGGTACACTGCTTTTCAACGGCCAATAACTAAGACTATTCGACACTAGAAAAAATTGAGACAAATATATTTTTATTGCTTAAGATCTCCTCTTTCCGATTTTTCGTGCCTATTTTTTTTTGTGAACCATTTTCCAAAGCTTTTCGAGTCTGTAATTAACCTGGAATCTCACTAACGGGTGGAATAAATGTCTAAACTTTGAGAATCCATGGTTCAAAGATCGATTTTTCGTTTTAGTATTTTCAAAATGGCGTCTTAAGGGCATACGACACAGTGGAATTCCTACATTACCAACCTCTTTTTTCTATTGAACAAAATTTTTTTTTGAACCATAGAACTTTTTTTGTAAATCAAATATCCAACTCAAAATTTCAGGAGAGCATTAGAAGACATTATCCTACGTTTATGTACTGCATTTGAATCGAAATTTGGCAAAAAATTTTAGAAATAATTTTTTTTTAAATTCCGATTCAAATGCAGTACATAAACGTAGAGTAATGTCTTCTTATGCTCTCCTCAAATTTTGAGTTCGATATTTCATTTACCAAAAAAGTTCTATGGTTCACAAAAAAATTTTGTTCAATGGAAAAAAGAGGTTGGTAATGTAGGAATCCCACTGTGTCGCATGCCCTTAATGGCAAAATTTTTGTGAAAACATTCATGAATTTTTTTACAATAAATGATGCGCTTTTCGGAAAAATCATCAAGAATAAAAAGTTCTTGTAATCAGCCAAGGAATACGCCTGAACCTTTTCGAAGCGTTTTGAGCAAAATTTCGGATTTTGCATATGAACAATTTTTGCAAAATTCCAAATTTTGCTCAAAACGCTTCGGAAAAATTCAGGAGTATTTTTCGGCTGATTACAAGAACTTTTTATTCTTGACAAATTTTCCGAAAAGCGCATAGTTTTTCAATAAAAAATTTTAATAGTTCTAAGCATCGTGTAAGAGTAAAATGATTCACGAATATCTATCGTCCGTCTGCCGCAAACAAAGTTTACGTTGCCCAACTATCACCAACGTGGAGGTCGCCGAATATCGATAGTCTCTTTTTTTAAAGGGATTTTATATATTTTTTTTACATTTTTTAATTTTTTTTTATGGAGAATTTTTTTCATTTCAGATTTCAATCCGTTGAAATCATTTTGATCCTGCTGTTCCAGAATGTAATTTTGAGAAACAATGTAAGGAGCAATACATATTGCAATCAATGCAAAATCTAGTAGTCCTCTGGCGACATTGTTCATTATTACATAATGCTCTTGTTCGTGATTCGTATCTGTGAGTTTCGAAATCACCTAGTTTTGATTGCGACAAATATTTCCTGCTGATTTCTTTACAGAAATTTCCAGGGCAAACTTTTTCTTCGTTACTCCATGAAAATACGTGATTTGGGTCCAATTGTTTTTGAGATGCTATGTAGTTATGGAAAACAGATCTATATGATACATTCGGTCTGGGAAATTCCGATCCCGAATTCTCGTCATCTGATGGATCATCTCCATCAGAGCCAGAGTAATCTGGATTAGGTATGATGATACGTTCATCATTTTCATCAGAATCACATTCCGATTCGGAGTTTGTTGCAATTTTAAAGGCTTTACGCTTTGGCATTTTTTTTGCTGGGTGTACTCGAAAATTCCCAGGATGACAATGCGGTGAAGGTGTGGTTTGATGTCAGAGTGCAATAAAGGTTACGGAGTCGTTGGAAATTTTTTATTGAAAAACTATGCGCTTTTCGGAAAATTTGTCAAGAATAAAAAGTTCTTGTAATCAGCCGAGGAATACGCCTGAATTTTTCCGGAGCGTTTTGAGCAAAATTTTGAAAATACAAAAACGAAAAATCGATCTTTGAACCATGGATTCTCAAAGTTTAGACATTTATTCCACCGGTTAGTGAGATTCCAGGTTAGTTACAGACTCGAAAAGCTTTGGAAAATGGTTCACAAAAATAATAGGCACGAAAAATCACGTTTTTTTTTGTTTAAACTGCATTTTGGGATAATAAATAAATTTTTTTAAGGAATTTCATTGGCACCGTCGGAAAGAGGAGATCTTAAGCAATAAAAATATATGTGTCTCAATTTTTTCTAGTGTCGAATAGTCTTAGTTATTGGCCGTTGAAAAGCAGTGTCCCGGTAGTGGCGTTTTGGCCGTTTAAGGGTTAAAACTCAAAATATTTGTGAAATCTTCTAAAAAAATTCAAAATTGTTCAAAATCTTTGAAATGTGGAGTACTGTTTCCTTTTTGAAATCTTTGAAATTCTTTTAATCTTCTTAAATCCCTACGAATTCTTTATGAAATCTTTTTAAAATCTCTGAAATTTTTGAAATCCTTATGAACTTTTTAAAATATTGGTGAAATCTTTCTGAAAACTTTTGTATTTGTTTGAAATCATTAAAACATTCAAAATCT
Source organism: Belonocnema kinseyi (assembly GCF_010883055.1). Lineage (NCBI taxonomy): Eukaryota > Metazoa > Arthropoda > Insecta > Hymenoptera > Cynipidae > Belonocnema > Belonocnema kinseyi. The sequence goes on along the minus strand of NC_046659.1, from coordinate 92,972,612 downwards.
GTTCGAAATCTTCTAAAAAAATGTTGAAATCTTTCTTTAATCTTTGCAGTGTTTTTAAATCTTTCAAATCTGGTGTACTTTTTGAAATCTTTTGAAATGACTGGAATATTTGAAATTCATTCATTCATTGTTTTGAAATCTTTTAAATCTGGATTACTAGATCCTTGTTAAAATCTGTGAAATTCTTGAAAGATTTTTAAATGGTTATGAACTTTTAAAAATATTTGTGAAATCTTTCTTTAATCTTTGAAGTGTTTTTAAATCTTTCAAATCTTGTGTTCTTTTTGAAATCTTAAACATTCTTGAAATCCCTATGAATTCCTGAAATATTTGTGGAATCTTCATGGAATCTTTTTTATTCGTTAAAATCACTGGAATATTTTAAAACTTCGTGAAATCTTTTAAAATCTTCAAAGAAATTTGAAATCGTTTAAAATCTTTCATTGTTTTGAAATCTTTTAAATTTGGTGTACTAGATCCTTGTTAAAATCTTTGAAATTCTTATGAACTTTCAATATATTTAACATTCTATATTAGCGGAGGAGAAATTAAAAACTTATAGAATTATTCACAATATCAAAGTATATTAATTGCAATCTATAAAATAGTTGGTACAGTCTACAAAAAGTGCCTTGAAATGTCTTTTTATTTATTCTGTAATGAACAAAAGGTAAATTATATCACGATAAATAAAAAACTTTCTAGTAGCAACATTTCTTCTAAACGAGACGTTTATTTCATAATAGACTGCAAGATTTAAATTACTCTTCGCATTTCATTAAAATAACTATTTTAAAAGCAAACAAAGCAAATTCAAGGTTCTCTTGAAAAATTCAATGAGATATCCAGTTTTTCAAGATTTAAAAAAAATTTAAGGAGAATTCCAGGTTTTCAAGGTTGTTAGACACCTTGCTTTAATATAAATTAAAAAAATAAAAATATAATGGCTTTAAAAATGAATTGTATTTTCAAATATCTTATATTTAAAGAGAAAAGGGAAAGTTTTTTGAGAATAGTAGAAAAAAGGGTAATTTCAAGAAAAGAAGTGAAATCTAAGAAAAAAGAGGGATCTCCACCGTTATCTAGTACTGTTTCAGGCATATTATCGATACTTAATTCTCGTAACTTTGGTTATTGAATTTAAAAAACCAAACTTTGAAAATCAGAATCAAAAAATAGTTTTACAAATTGAAATCTTTTTGTAGCAATTACCTTATATCTACTCAATTAATTCAAGACGGGTCCCATTAACTGAAAATGTTTGTATAAAACAATTTATTATGAGTTTCATATAATCAAAAAAATCAATTATCACTTAACATAACTTATCCATCTAAACCAGCCTTTCTAATGCACAAATGTGGAATGAAGTTATAACTTGTTGAGAATATTCTGAGTCAATCGCTTCTCCTTGTTTTTACTCTCGTACAAAAAAGCAGACAGAATGTCTTCTTTCTCACATTACACGCTTATAACACTTCCATACATATCACCATATTGCATTCTATAAAATAAATGTACAATATTTTTCAATTTTCATTTCATAAATTCTAGAAAAAGATCTTCCAAGTCTCAAAAGCTTCTTGAGTAGAATTCTAAACTCACACTCGTCTACCGATAAATACTCATACATTTTCAGGTTCAAAACTCAAAATAACTTCAAAAAGAGTTCAGTTACGCATATGAAGTCATGTACTGGTTAGTAAAAAAAAAGGATAGTCTTCAAAAATTCATTCACTGATTTTATCGTCATTGACGAAATGCAAACGGAAAAGAAAAGTCTCGTAGTATTCTATTAAATATCGTTGAGTTGTTCTCACTCTGACGATACTTAATTTCAGAAATACTCCAGTGACTCAAGAGCGTTTTATACCAAATATCTTCAACAAAACGCTCTACAATTCGTCCTTGGATTTGACGTTGCCCTTCCTGTCGAAGCCCTTGAGTTCTGATGTGGCATGTTGAGCAATATATTTAACAAAATCGTCCATTTCCCGGCCGCCTTCGTACTTAACAGGCTTGTCTTTGGAGTCCTTTGGCAGCCAGAAGATAGTTGGGAAGCCCTTGACTTCAAATAGAGGAGGAACATCATTGGCAGTTGCATCGACCTTCACAATTTCAACATCCTCATCTGCAAGAGTGTCTCCCAATTCGTCGAAAATTGGGGCCAATTTCTTGCAGTGGCCACACCAGGGTGCGTAAAATTCGATCAAGGTGTCCTTTCCATTGTTCGTGACTACCTCGTCGAAGTTCTTGGCAACTGCAATCTTCACACTTCCGGAATTGTCCTCTGGAATAGGTTCCGACTTGAGATATGGCTCCAGGTTTCCAGCTTCCAAATCCTTCAGGAATTTCTCAAAGGTCTCGACCGAGAACTCATCCTGCATGACGAATTTCTGGTCCTTGGCATCTCTCGCGAGGATGATTGGCTTGTCACCTTTGGCAAAATCAACTCCGAATTCGTTCAATTCGTGTTGGAAATCGTCTTTGGCAGAAATTGCGAAGTTAAACTTGGGGAAGTTCTTGGCTACCTTAAGAACTCTGTTGCGCCAGTAATTGGTGCCCTTGGGATTTTTGGTGTAGTCGACGTTGTAGTAAGCAACAATCAAGGGGTTCTTGAACTCAACGGCGTTGTCTCGAGTCCTCACTCCAGCGATACCAAACCTGAAATAATACGTACGTATTAACTTCCGGTTTTCAGATTCTATATCAGTTTAATTTGGCTTGATAGCATATACAGAATTTTAGGATTGAATTTTCATTATCCACATAGATTGATGTTGGTTTTTTAAAAGAATACTTACAAGTTATTTTGAACGAATGCTGTAACATCACCAACCGAATCTCCGCCATCAAAAGTAACAATCTTGTCTTCGAATTTATTGTGAAGAATCTTTGGTCGGAACAAAGCAATACCATCCCTAGAAAACACAATACAGATGATTAAATATGATAGTAATATTAGATGCTGGTGGCATAATGAAATATAATAACAGGATGTCTACTCAAATCCTGGAAGAAAGTTCCCTGACAATTCCAGGTTTTTTCCAGGTATAATTTTTTACAGCGCGGAGCCATTCAAATGTTTTGCATTTTTTTTTAAATAATGAAATTAGAATATGTATAGTTTCGCGAGTTTATAATAAAACAGTTTTTCCCCGTTTTTAAGGATTCAATTCATATGTTTCATTTAGGAAGAGTTCACAACTTGTATTGCAAGATCTTCATAAATATATAAGCAGCATCGATTAATTAAATAATACTAAAAATCAATTTTCAACCGATCAGTTGAATTTTGAATTAAAAAATCAGTTTCCACCCAAAAATGGAAGTTAAATTTTAAGTTAAAATAATTCATTTTCCTTCCGAAGAAGTAAATTTTCAACGAAACTGATATTCTAACAAGAATTCAACTTCCAACCAAGCTGCTTTATTTTTAATGAAAAAAGATTAATTTTCTACCTAAAAAGACGATTTTTCAACAAAATATATTAATTTTTAGCCAGAAGACAAATTTAAACAAAATCATTGAATTTAAAACTAAAAAGATATATTTTTAACCATTAATACAATAGTTAAGTTTTCAGTCAAAAACACTTAATCTTCAACCAAAAAAACAACAATTTTCAACAAAATAGTTAAATTTACAATGAATCTGATAAATTTTCTACTATAATGATGGATTTATAACTGTAAATGTATTTTTAACTAAAATTACAGAATATTTGATTGGAATACTTTAATTTCAACAAAAAAGATGAATTTTCAAACAAGAAGATTTATTTTCTGCAAAAACAAGACAATTTTTTAAGAAAATACATGAATTTTCCACCAAATAGTTAAATTTTGAACTAAAAAAGACAAATTTTCAACAAAAAATGGAATAGTTAAATTACAAGTTGAAATAATTAATTTGTATTTTCAAACTAAAATTACAGAATATTTGATTGGAATACTTTAATTTCAATGAAAAAGATGAATTTTCAAACAAGAAGATTTATTTTCTGCAAAAACAAGACAATTTTTCAACGAAAGACATGAATTTTCCACCAAATAGTTAAATTTTGAACTAAAAAAGACAAATTTTCAACAAAAAATGGAATAGTTAAATTACAAGTTGAAATAATTAATTTTCCATCATAAAAAACCAATTTTCAGCCGAACTGATGATATTTTAGCAAACGAGTTCAACTTCCAACCAAACAGTTTTATTTTTCACGGAAAAAGATTTATTTTCCAACCATAAGATTAATTTTTTACCTACAAAGACGATTTTCCAACAAAATACATTAATTTTTTACTGAAAAAGACAAATTTGAACCAAATCGTTGAATTTAAACCTAAAAAGATCCATTTGTAACCATAAATAGAATAGTTAAATTTTCAGTAAAAAACAATTAATCTTCAACTGAAAAAAAACAGTTTTCAACAAAATAGGTAAGTTTGCTATCAAACTGATGAATTAACAACTATAATGATGAATCTTCAACTGGGAATGAATTTTCAACTAAAATTATAGAGTATTTGATTGGAATATTTTAATTTCAACGAAAAAGATGAATTTTCAAACAAGAAGATTAATTTTCTGCAAAAACAAGACAATTTTTCAACAAAATACATGAATTTTCCACAAAATAGTTAAATTTTCAAGTAAAAAGGACAAATTTTCAACCAAATTGGTGGATTTTGAAGTAAAAAAAGATCAGTTTTCTACCAAAAATTGAATAGTTAAATTTTAAGTTGAAATAATTAATTTTCCAACAGAAAAAAAGAAAATTTCAACCAAACTGATGATATTTTAACACAATAGTTCAACATTCACCCAAATAGTTTTATTTTGAACGAAAAAAATGAATTTTCAAAACAGAAGTTTAATTTTCTACCTAAAAAGATGAGTTTTTAACAAAATACATTAATTTTGAAGTAAGAAGGACAAATTTAAACCAAGTCGTTGAATTTAAAACTAAAAAAGATCTATTTTTAACCATAAATGGAATAGTTACATTTTCAGTTACAAAAAAATTAATTTTTAACCGAAAAAACATCATTTTCAACTATAATGATGACTCCTTAACTGTCATAGTTAAATTTTAAACCGAAAAGATGAATTTTCAATTCAAATGATAGAATATTCAGCTGTATTAGTTAAATTTCCAAACAAAAAGATAAATTTACAAACAAGATTATGAATATTTGATGGGAATATTTGAATTTCAACTAAAAAGATGAACTTTTAAACAATAGGATTAACTTTCTCTCTACAAGAAACGATTGTTTAACAAAATACATGAATATTCCACAAAATAGCTGAATTTTAAATTAAAACAGATCAAATTTCAAACAAATAGTTGCGTTTTGGATTAAAAAATATCAATTTTTAACAAAAAAGTAAATGATTGATAATCTTCTACTGGAATAGTTGAATTTTAAACCAGAAGATGAATTTTTTACCAAGAAAATTAATTTCTACAAAAAAAAATGATTTTTCATACAAAAATTGAACAGTTAAATTTTCAGTAAAAAACGTTAATTTTCGGATAAAGAGATCAATTTTTTAATCACGTCATGGAATATTCAACTGGAATAATTACAATACACTTCCAGTTAAAAAATAATAATTAAAAAAATCAACTTTCAGTCAAGGAAAAAACGAATGTTTAAAAAATCAACTCATTTTTTAACCAAATAGATTAACTTTCAATTAAAATGATGAACCTGCATCAATAAAAGTCAGTTTTAACAAAAAGGTTTAAGTTTAAACCAAGTAATGCATTTTGATTAAAAAAATATGAATTATGAACTAAAAATAAAGTAATTGATATTTTAATCAAAAACAATTTAATTGAACTAAAAAAATCAAATTTTCAACCGGCGTTGAATTTCTAACTATGTTTGGGTTTTCTGTGAAGAGAGAGAAGATATTGCCAAGAAACTGGTAAATTTGCAACAACAAAATGAAATTTCAACGACATACGTACTTGAATTTCCAACTAAAAATGATCAATTTTGATCAAAAAACGAAAGTTAAATTTTCAGCTAAAAAAATAATTTTCAAACAGAAAAAAAAAATAATTTTTAACAAAATAGTTAAATACATTAATATAAAGCTACGTTTACAAATCAAGAACCATGGTTATGGAACTTTATATTGTAATTTAATAGTACATCATGCCCTAAAAAGCAGGCCCGACACTTTTTCTATAGCTTTATTCGCGCCTCGAATTCTGTTCGACTAATTTTCACTTTCGCCCTGCAAAGTCGAGTGTGGGATAAAAAAAATTAAGCACGCTCGCCAAAGAATTTCCTTACTAAACAAAATCTCTAAAATTTCCAGGTATATAAAAATTTCCTGATAATTCCAGGTTTTCCAGTCAGGGTTGACACCCTGAATAAACAATAAAGTTTTATTTACATAATTACTTACTTGAGGTTGTGCTTTTCAAGGATAGAATTAACAGCAGTGTGAGCAAATTTGACTTTGTCTTTGAGTTTTCTCGAGACGGAGTGGAAGGAAGCGGCCAATGCTGAATCTTCTTTTTCAAAGAATCCAACTACGACAACCTCGTCAGACTCCAAGTAAGCCTTGAATAATTCTTCGTCTGTCAATTCCTTGGATGCAGGTCCAACTTGAGCCTAAGGATAGAATCGAATTTTAGAAAATAAATCTTCAGAAAGAATCGGGATTGAGCGTCTTTTGATACTTGATGTATTTTAAAGTACCTTCATGAATTTAGCAATTCCGGCAGCTTCTCGAGGACCAGTATAGTCGGACACCATCTCAGACTTGGCGAATATTTTCAGGGTTGGGTAACCGCTCACTGAGAATTTATTACAGGTTTCTTTTCCACCTTCAGTACAATCAACTTTAACCAAAACGATTGGAGGGTCATTGTCTTTCAATAATTCTGCTGCCTTTGCATATTCGGGTTTCAAACGCTTGCAATGTCCACACCTGCAATAATATAAACAGCATTTGTTAATTCCGGCTGTGCAAATGCAGTTTGCATGTTAGTTTGCACTACGAAACTAAGTTTAAGGGCTCAAAAGAAAAAAATACTTTTTGGATATTTTAAAGGAATTGGTTTCTTAGAATGTGAAATAGAAGTATCATTATCATTGCAGAAATTTCATGAAATTTATTTATTCGACTTACAACGATTCGAATGATTATTAGGGCACAAACTCCAGGAAAAACCAAAATTGCTTCTAAATCCCAATTTCAAAAATCCTTGAACAAATATTTATTTTCCCCGACCGTTCTAAATATATGGGTCATCCACAAATTATGTGAGTAATATATAAAATACATTAACTTTCAACCATATAGTTGAGTTTTCAAATCAAAAAGACTATTGTCACGAAAAATATTTTAATATTTAAACAAAAGAGTTTATCTGAACCAAAAAAAAGTATAATTTTCAGAAAAATAATGGAATTTTCAACTACAAATGGTAAATTTTAAAGGAGAAAATAGAATAGTTTCATTTTCAGTGTAAGAAATTAATTTTCAATTTGAAAAACGAAATTTGAACAAAATAATTAAATTTTCAACCAAGAAAATAATTTTTTTTACTAAAATGAGGAATATTAAACAAAAAACATTCATTTTTACTCAATAGTTGATTTTACTACCAAGAAAAATTTGTAACAAATTACATGAATTTTTAACAAAAAAAAATAAATTGTCAACCCAAAATAGAATATTTTAATTCTTAGCAGGTAAAAAATTTAAATAACAAAAAAAGACAAATTTCCCATCAAATAAAAGAAATTTTTTTTTAAAGAAATTTTTTTTAAGAGAAATTGTAAACCAGAAACGAAAGAATAAAAGTTTCAGTTAAAACAATTAATCGTCAACGAAGAAAAAAAGAATTGTCCAAACAATAATTCAATCCTTAACCACTGATGAATCTGCGATAAAAAATTAAATCTCAACGAAAAGTGTGACAGTTTATAGTGCCACCAAAAATTTTTATAATTTTTAATCAAAATAATTTATCTAAGCCAAAAACTAGAATTTCTAATAAAATAAACAAATTTTTAACTATAAATAGTGAATTTCCAAAGAAAAAATAGAATTGTTACAATTTCAGTGTAAAAAATTGATTTTCAAAATTTAAAAAACGAATTTTCAATAAAATAGTTACATTTTTAACTAAGGAAAGAATTATTTACTAAAATGAGGAATATTCAACAAATAAAAATGCACTTTCACCAAATAGTTGAATTTTTTCCAATCCAAGTGTGCAACAAAACCCATGAATTTTTAACTACAGAAAATAAATTTTCAACCAAAAATAGATTATTTTAATTTTCAGTTCTAAAAATAAATTTTACACAACACAAACAGACGAATGTTCAATTAAAGAAATAAGGTTTTACCAAAGAAAGGAAAAGGTTAAATTTTGAGTAAAAAAAATTATTTTTTAACTGAACAAAAGATATTTTCAACAAAACAGTTAAATTAAAAAAAAACAGATGAAATTTCTATCACAAAAGGCAAATTTTAAACAAAATAAATAAATTTTAAACCAAAAAAGGTACAAGATCAAAAAAAGGAAGGAATTTTTATCAAAAAAGGATAATGTTTCAACTAATGAGATTAAAAAAAAGTTAAATTAAACAAATAAATTTCAACAAAAAATGCAATACAGTTCAATTTTAAGTAAAAAAATGTCAAAAAAATAAATTTTAAACAAAAAAATAAATGTTCAATTTTAAAATAAACCTTTTTTAGTAACAAAAATCAATTTTAAACAGGAAAAAAAGGAATGTTCATCAAAAAAAAATTTTTCTTAAAAAAATAGTCAGATTTTCAATATAACATGAAAATTCTACCAAGAAAGGCGCATTTTAAACAAAAAAAAAAGATTCATTTTCAACTAAAAAGATATATTTTGAACCAAAAATAGAATAGTTACATTTTCAATTTAAAAAATTATCAATTAAACACGTAATAGGCCAATTTTGAGATAAAAAAATTAATTTTGAACAAAAACGGAAAATAATTCACAACAAAATAGTTAAATTTTAAACAAAAAGAAAGGTTTATATCAACTGAAATGATGAGTCATCAAACAAAAAATCTATTTTTACAAAGTAGTTCCAGTTTGAACAAAGTCGTTGAAGTTTTAAACCAAAAATATGAATTTTTAACGTTAAATTTAATAGTTAATATTTAAATTAGAAAATATTTTTATTTTAAATAAAAAAATACGAATTTTCAATAACATAGTTGAATCCTCAACCAAAAAAGTTTATTGACAATTCCGGGACCAGTTAAAGTTCCCTGACTTTCTGGAATTTCCAGACCTGTAAGCAATTCTAAAACATTATTAAAATTAGTCAGTTTTTGTCTGACACTCTTTTATTTAAAAAAGAAGCAGAGCTTGGTGACTACAAATATTTAATTTGAGTATTTGTTGATTATATGACGGGAATGAATTTTAAAGGACAGCGAGTCCGACAGCCTTAAGCATAAATCTCAACAACGAAGTTACTCCAAAATGAAAATGCGATATATGACATATTTTATATAAATATGCTTCAAAAATGAATATTAGAACAAATTTTTAATTTCCACTCCGAAAATTGCTACACAGAAATTAATGTCATTCTGATAATCAAGTTTGCTCCGAAGTACTTCAGAACAAAAAATGGAGCACCTCTATGAAAACCAAACATTTTGATAAATTACGAAACTGGTTTTTCAATAAAGCAATTATTCTTAACAAAAAAAAAACTAATAAAAAGTCCGTCGATTCAGAAAAATTGATTATGGAGTGAAGAACCCGAAGTTTTAAACAAAATACCGGCTTACTTCCGGGAAAGATGAATGATCAATAATTAGTCAAAAAATACAAAGGAAAGGGATAGCAGAACAATGGGAGAAAAATAAGGCATTGAATAAAAATAATTACTTACCTGTAATCAAGAGAAATACAGTAATAAAAGAGTAAAACTTACCAAGGTGCGAAAAACATGACAAGCGAGTTTTCCTGGTTGGATAATTCCTCGGTGAAATTTTCATCAGTCAAATCCAAAACATCTTCCTCGGCTCCTCGAACTCCGAGGAAAAGAAAAGCTAGCAAAGCTAATGATAGAAAATCGACCTGCATTGTTCCAGGATCGCGTGTGTCTGTTCCAAAAATCCGTTTAAGACAAAACCGACTTAAAAAACAACACTACACGCTGTGCGGCGAAGACGTGGCCCTTTCCTCCAAGCTGACTAGTTTAGTAGTGCTGTCGTTCGCTTATTGGTCAAGTCAGCCTCTCCGCTGGATTTGAACCTATCGCGTGTAAGCAGAGCAGTGGAGTATCGTATCATTACTCAGTATCACCCACATTGGTCGCCACATGTGGCAAGAACCAGGGACGAAACATAAAAAAGTAGAACATTGTGCACATTAAGCGTGCACTGATCAGCGTTTAAAGTTAAAAAAAAAATCGCTCAATTTTCCAACATTTTGGTACAGAATTTACAGAAAATTCTATATGGTTTACAGAATTTTCTTTATTCTAGTGAGAAAATTCCAGTAAATTCAATATGAATGACACCGTTTTTTTTTCATTTAATTACAATTCTGTAAAAATAGCAGATTATTTTTCTCATTAACAAAATATGATACAATGCGTGTGTAATAATCCGACACCGAATTTATAATATTTTATTAACATTTAGAAAACATAAAAAATGCATTCTAAATTATTTTCGGATGAACTATATTTATCAAGAAATTCTTTTTTTTTTTCATTTGACTCGAATTTTCAAGAAGCTGCTATAAGATTCTATTTACCACGTTTTTTCATATTTAGTTGAAAGTAGAACTACATTCTTAAAAATTGATTTCTTGGTTGATAATTCATCATTTTACCTGAAAAGACTTTTTTTAATTAACTACTTTGTTGAAATCTCTGTTATTGTAAATTACTTTTTTTTAAACTGAAAATTGAGCTATTCTGTTTGGTTGAACATTTATCTTACTCAGTTAAAATTTTCTGTATTTCGTAAAAACTTGGTTTTTCCTGGAATCATAAAATAAGAATATTTTATGTTACTAATTCACCTTTTTTTATTGAAAATCCATTTCTTTGATTAAATATTTCCATATAGGGTTTCGAAATTCATTTAAAAATTCAAAATTTGGTTGAAAATGTACGTAATTTATAAAAAATTAATGTTTATGGTAGAAAATTACTCTAATTGGTTAAAAATTCCACTATTTAGTTAAAAAACAATTTTTTTGTTAGGGACATATTATTTTAGTTTAAAATTCATTTCATTGGTTACAAATATAATTAACTCGTTGAAAATTCGTTTTTTCTTTAACCCTAGACACCATTCTCTTCGTTTTTTTAATCTCGAAGAGATTGTTGTATATAACATCATGTTTCAATGGATTTAAAATGCTAAAAAAAATGTTTAAACAAATAAAAATCGCGAAAAATCGTGTTTTTGACATTTTTTGGAAAAAATCATGTCATTGCTTTTATAGTAAACAAATTTTTAAATTTCAAACGCCATTTTGAAGAGGACAAATTGCACCTTAAGGTGATGTAGGTTATAATTAGGTTCCTTCCAAAAAGTATATTTATTTGAACATTTGAAGTTGGAAAATTTAAGAAAATGAGAAATATCATAAGTGCGGGCAGAATGCTTATTATTATAAATAATTTGAATATATAATAGGTCAATGTCTTTGTTTTCTGATGAACAATAAGATGGTTTCATTTAAATAAAGATAAAAAAATTAAGAAAAATTTTTTTCAATGAAAAAACGGTAAGTAAGTTTGAAAGATAAAAAAAATTCATCAGAGTTAAAAAAAGAAGCCTTTTCTAAAAAAACTATTTTTATTTTCAAACTAATTCTCGAAATAAAATTGAATTAAAAAACAATTAATTAAAATAAATTTTGCATCAAATAAGCTCAATATACGTCGGTGCAAAGGTTGCACAAGACCGCCCTATGTTCGTCACGCACAGGTCGGTTGCAACTTCTCTCTCTTTCCTGCGACACTGTAGTCACAGCATCGGAACATTTTAGTTCGTATATTCTGGAATCTTTGATGAAAAAACAATTATTCATTTGTTATTTATTAATTGATTTATTATTGGAATTTATGAGCACTGTATGAATAAAATTAAAGAAAACAACTTTACATTGATATATATCACATTTTTAGTAATTTGACTTAAATTACAAAAAATCAATTCGAAACATTAAAATACCATAATATACTGTAAACATACGTCAAATCCGTTTATTTACATATAAATATGAAATTGACTTAACGCGACGAAACTCGAACGTAACGGATCCTCTGGGGGACAAATGTGCCCCAAGCGCTCAGCATTTGCTTTTTACTTGACAGGCAGCGAACAACCGGCAACATCAACCACTTCACCGCACTCTAGGATAGTTGAACTGAATTATGGTTAGGGTCTGCACCCAAAAAATCAGAGATATTTTCCCAATAGAATTAATTGAATTTCGCGTGGGGCACATTTGTCCCCCGCAGGATCCGTGTAGGGTTAATTAATTTTTTTACTGAAAGTGTAACTATTCCAGTTTTGCTAGAAATAAAGCTTTTTAATTGAAAAATCACTTTTATTGTTAAAAACATGTCTATTTTTAGGTTGAAAATTTCTCTTTTTGGTTTGGAAAATTAGTCTTTTTTGGTTAAGGATTCAAAGAATTTGTTGAAAATTGTATTTATGTTATGTTTAATTAAACTATTTTTGGTTAGAAATTAAAATAATTGAAAACGAAAGTATCAACTATTCTACTTTTCATTGAAATTTTTTTTTTATTGAAGATTCTTCACTTTGATATAAAATTGAACTAATTTGTTGAAAAATACCTTTTTCTTGGTGGAAAATTAATTATTTTACCAGAAAATATTATTCTTCGATATTTTTATTCAAAACTAATCTTTTGGAGTTACAAACTGGACTATTTTCTTGAAAAATCATGTATTTTACGTATTTCTTACTTAATTTTTGGGGGCAATTACATTGAACAAAAAATCTAAAACAAAACGTAAAACATTTTAACGTTTATTTAGAAATATAATAGATCTAACCTTGAAATAAAAACTTTTTTAACAGCAATTTTCCTTAACTTAAATCTTCTTCAGAAGAAAATAAGCTTATCATGTATTTTCAAACAAACTTTTTGAAATTTTACGATGCACCTCAACATATTGTAGGAAACCTCATCTGAGTCGGTTACGAGTAAACCGTGATATCTCAGTCAATTAGGTCAAAAGTTATAAATCTATGAACACTAAGGAAGTATATAAGTTATACTAATAATAAACTTACAATTCTCTTATGTATCTTTTTTTTTGCTCTATTAATAAATAAATTTTCAATAACGGTTTTTTTCGGTCTTAAGAGTCCAATTTAAAGAGCGAAAAAGCGATTCTTCTGCATAAGACCGCAGAAATTTATTTATCGAGAATTTATTTATAACAGCGGCCAATTAAAAAAATTGATTTCTTCGTTTATTACAGGTAGATTTCTTGTAAGCTTTCAGCGAACCAAACAACGAAAGATACGCACATATGTTAAGAAAAAAGGTTTGTCGCTTAAAAAATTTGTACCGCTTACTTTTTATGTTATCTTACGTCGTTCACGACCTGAAGAGAGTCTGATTAGAAATGGATTCGTAAAACAAAGAAGACACAAACTGACGGATGAAATACACGACCAGGATATGGAAAAGGATATCGAAGAAGAATTCGAAGAAGACGAACGCGAAGAAGATTCAAGTTAAGGAAAATTTTATTTCTAAATAAAGATTAAAATATTTTAGGTTTCGTTTTCAAATTTTTTCTTCGATTTCTATTATCCTTCATCTCTCACGTCTCTTATTTTAAAGAAATAGAAAAATAGCACGTTTTTAGACACTCGAACTTTCGGCCACGCTCTTTTCAAAATTCTGATGTAATAGAGATTTTTTAAAAAAGATTTGGAATGCACATTAATAAAAATTTAGTATAAACACTTGCATTTGTTCACAAAAATAATTTTAATATTTTCAAAGGAGTACTGCAGAAAAGTTGGACCGATTTTTTCGACATTTTTTTGTAAATATTTCCTCAAAATTATAGATCGAAACATTCCACATACTTACAGGGAAATATTCCGGCTACATACCTTAGGAATATTTGGGGAAAATTTAACTCTATGTTTGAGCAACGTTCGTCAGGAATTTTCAAACACATTTAGGGCCATATTCCGACAGTATTCCCTAGGAACATTCATGCCACATTACACAGCCATATTCGACTGGAATATGAATATTATGAATGGAACATAGCGTGGTATGTGGGATTAAGAAAAATCTCGGGAATTTCAAAATTCGGATTTTGTAGCCACAATTATATAGCAAATTTGTTTACTGCAAACCGATAAATTTGGATTTTTAAATAAGTGGCTAATTTCATTTTTTTTACCAAACACTGGACTTGGATTTATTACGCTCCGAGAATTGATACCGCTGCGGTTTCGTGATAAAATGAGCCGCGTGGGCAGAAAGTGAGGCGCTGCTCAGCAAAGCATGATAAGCAGTAGGAGGGCTGCACACTCAAGGCGTTAGTTGCAGCAAGTTGCGTCATGCGTTTAAATCCAACAGAAATCGTCTATGCGGTCTTGACTATTTATGTATTTGTCCGGGAGCTCGCGAAAAATCTATGGACGTCATTTTAGTACTCAAAGTACTAAAAGTTGACTAGCATGCTGTCAAACATGTCAAAAATTCGAGTGAAAAAACGTCATTTTAGTACTCTTGAAACCCATTGGGAATATGGTCGCAAAAGAATAAAAACATACTTTTTGTGAAGCGCACCCTTATGTTCAGTAGGCCGTACAAAAAATGTTTTTTTTTTCAATTTTACGAACTTATTATTAGTTATTTATATACTACTTATTTATTAACTTACATAAAACATTATTTGGAGGCGGCTTAAAACCTTTCACGATATAATTTTCTGACTGAAAGGCTGTCAAACATGTCAAAAATTTCAGTGAAGAAGCGTCATTTTAGTACTCTTGAAACTTATTGGGAATACTAAAATGAGTACTAAAATGACGGTTCTAATTTTCATGCTGTCATTTTTGATATGCTTGACAGCCTGCCAGTTAACTTTGGCCCCACCGAGAAGCTGCAAGTCAAATTTTTTGTTAGTTCTTAGCATTCAAACAACCATTCCCAATGGGTTTCAAGAGTACTAAAATGACGTCTTTTCACTAGAATTTTTGACATGTTTGACAGCCTGCCAGTCAACTTTGGTACCACCGCGAAGCTGGCAGTCAAATTTTTTGTTAGTTCTTAGCATTCAAACCATAATTCCCAATGGATTTCATGAGCACTAAAATTACGTCTTTTCACTCAAATTTTTGACCAGTTTAACGATAAATTGTTGCAAAATACACCAACAGCGGCTAGCCAGTCAACGAGTTTCGACCTGTTGACTATGAAAACAAAAGAATCTGAAATTTTTGTGAGTACTAAAATGACGTCCATAGAATTTTCGCGAGCTCCCGGACTGTATGGACAGTCTGGATTTAGTTTGAAGGCTGCTGCAAGCCATATCCGAAACCAGTATTAAATCAAAGTTCTATTGTAATCATAAACAAACTGATTAAATTACAACATTGTAAAATATCTAAATAACAAGCGCTTACAAATTTTAGGTTTTGGTAACTAACTTAATTTACATAACTCATTAATTAAACAGTTTAATTAGAAAGTTTGAAATTAAGGTAATTTTTTTGTAAATACAATTAAATTAAGCATGAAATTTGAAATTTTTAGCTCTTTTCAATAACGGAAACCAACTGCAACTTAGCGGTAACCAAATGCCAAACCTGAAAACAGCAATTTTTCTGCAATTTTGATCCGGTCAAGAGATATTCATCTCTGAAAACGTGAGAAATTCAGAGGATTCGAAACATTTTGATTGAATTGCACCTTAATCGGGCAGCCACTGATTATTTGAAATAATGAACGAATGATCTAGGCTCGCTGAAATTATTTGTGCTACGCTCACCAAATTTTGAAGAATCTAGTCTAAATTTCCATTTCTTCTATATACCGAATTTCGGTGAGCCAATATTTTATCTAAAACATGTTTAAATAAAAGAATGAACTGTGAACCTACATACAATTTCGATGCGCTCAAATACCCAAGATAAGCAACGGGCCAACTTCTTTAATATTGTGAATACAACATAGCATCTGGATATGGTATATTTGTTGGCGTTTTCGAGACGCATTGATTGACATAATGAAAACCTTTTGATACCTTCCATGAACTACCAATATTGTTTTTAAATTTTTAAACAAAAAAATTTACCTTGTTTTTAATAGGAATTTTTTTTATATTAGGAATATAAAAGTGTTGCATTTGATGCAAATGTTCGCGTCTTTGAGACGCGTCAAGTAACCTACGGACGAACCTTCGATGACCATTCATAATCCATCACTAACAACTTTTAAAGTTTCGAGAAGAAACTACATGATATGATGAATTTTTAAAAATTTGGACTATACACAACCACAAGTGAAAAAGTTGTACACTAAACTCTCGCTTTCATCAGTCCAGTGTCGGAGATGCCTTGAAATAACTTTAGACTGATTTCGGGGGGATCGAAACGTAAACAGTAAAGCCCGCCTGAGTTGTTTCCAATTGGAATATATATATATATATATATATATATAAATTGAAAATCGTTTACATTTATGGGCCTAAAATATTTGTTTATATATTCAGCGAAAAAATAATTTAGCTTTAAAGTTGTATATAAATCCTATATAGCTGACTTTGAAATAAGTAAAAAATAAATTTGTAAATTTGTTTTTAGTAAAATATATGGTTCTTATATGCACAGAAAAATATTTGGTTGAACCAACTAAATTTTTTGGTTGTTTTAACCGTATCTTTTGGTAAATGAATTATTTGAATAATTCCACGAAAAATTTGGTTGGTTCAATCAACCAAAATTAGTTTGATTTAACCAAATTTCCATGTATATTCAAGAAAAATGTTTTTTTTTTTCGTTCATGACATTTTTTTCTGTGTGCTACGATATACTGTTTATTTTTATTTTGCAGCTTGTTTTTGCAGATCTTCAATATTATAGACATACGTTTTATTATTTTCATTAATTATGCAAAGAATTCTGTCAGTTGAAAAAAAAATTAAACATGAGTTTTAATTTCTTCATCTTGAATTGCAGAAACATGCCCATTTTTTGCTATCACCAATTTTCCAATTTTCTATTTCTAACCTTAAAAATAAGTAAATAATCTTCAAATATATTTATTTTTTGAAACATTTTTTTCTTACAAAAATTGTTTTGTCGAGTTCAGTCACTGGAAACTTACTTTTAAAATTTCTAACAGTGGATTTCTTGTGCATATTTTCCAGAAAAATAAGCCTTCATTTATTGAAATTGCACCATTTTTGAAAAATTGGTATAAAACAATAATAATAATAATAAGAAATTAAATTGTAGAAAACAAGATTAAAATAAATTTGTTTTGTAAGTTTTAAAATTTATCTATTAAAAATAAAGTCTTTTATTTGAATTTACATCATCAGTAATATTATTTTCATTCCTAAAGTCATAAAAAATCTATTTTTTTCTTAGATATGATTTTTAAACTACAACTGCTCTTCTCCTGTTCAAAAAGTGAAATTGTATGGTCTAACACATTACTTCGACGTTAAAACCTCATAATATTATGTAACATAAATTTCACATGTCAAGTCGGATCAATATTACCATTGGTTGGTGTATTTACGCTCCGCACAAAAAGCTCCAGAACAGCAATCGGTAAATTAGTTTTCACGCATTATTGACGATATATTTAGTTGATAAAAGTTATAATAAATTCTTCGAATTATTAATAAAAAAAGTTACAAACAACAGTCCTAAATAAATCACCAAGAATTTTTATTTAAAATTTAATATTGATTTTTGAACAGCGGACAAGGAAGAGATCTGGATACTCGACACTGCATCCCAGGATGATGCAGGGGAAGAAAAGAATTTATTATAAATTACTGTAAATAAATATTTGTTCCTTTTTATTAAGTAAATGTTAAGTTTATTTTTTTAAATATTATTTTCAGGAAAAATAAATGCTACTATATTGTAACTATAATTGAATATGTAGTAATAAACAATATGCAAATGCAGTAAATATATAATTTTTCAACATTTGTTACAAAACCGTGTCATATTAAATTTTTCTGTGAGAAATTAACAATTTACTTCTATGACCTTAGTACAAAAATCTTTATAATAAATATTAGACTCCTGTTTAATTACTTACACTTAAGTGTTTTATAATTTTTAAAAAACATGCTTATAAATATTAACATTTTAATTACTAAAGAAATCCAATATTATTACTAAAATTTTCTATACATTTATTCTGCATTTTTCAAAAATGTTCAGAGAATAGAATCAACTCTATATTCCACTTTTAGAATTAAAAAAAAATAATAAGCTCATGATTTGGTTTCTTCTTTGAAATATTCTAATTTTTCTTAAATATCTTTAGAACTTTGCAAAGTTTTGAGAAAATAAATTATTCTTGCAATAAATACAATAATTTTAATCAATATTATTGATTAGTTATGATCAATCAATGAATAAGTAAAACAAATGATATAATTATCTGGTCTTTTGCAATAAATAAGAAAAAATTGGAGGCTTATAAATAATACATTATACTATTTCTCACTTGTAAGGATATAAATGACAATTAACATGATGTATTTTGTAGCATCATTTGCATGAGTGATTTAATTCGAAGCGTCAAAAAACCGCAGGAACCCCTCAACGACGGTTGCGACCCTTAAAAGAGAAAAACGTCCCTCTGTCGTGGGATTTCACGCAACACTAAGTTATGCGGCGATGCTCATTGTTTAAGCACAAATTGGATTTGCTCAATTTGAAGTAGAAAGCCACAGAGCCATAAAGGATTATTATTCTCCAAAATCATGTGTGATTTAAAGTTTCAACTTTTTTCAAAGAGTGAAATCTCTTATTCACATGAAGATAACCGTTTAATTATTTTAAAAACTTTGTATGCAAGTCAAAACAATAGTGTATTCTCAATTAATAAAACTTTCGATTTTAAAACGATTACTCCGGACAAATAACTTTTTTTTAAATAAGAAAATATTTGCCTCAGCCCGGATTTGAACCGGGAACACCCCTATTCATGAGTGGAGCGATACAGTGGCGCCAATCCTATTTGAAACAGGTCGAGCGGATCTACTTGATCTACGTAAAAACAAATTTATTTCCTCAGGAACGTTTGTGACAAATAAATTCTTGAATTACGTGGATAGCACGCCAAAATTTCAAACATCAAACTAAAGGACTTTCTTATAGCTTAATTTAAAAAGAAATAATTGCAAATAATTTAAAATTAAAACTCAAATAAACTATTTCGCATGGGGTCATCCATATACAACGTGGACAATTTTTCACCACTTTTTGATCCCCCCTCCCTCCTCGTGGACAGCCGTGGAATTTGGCCAAACATCCCCCCCCCCCCTTGTACTTTGTCCACTTGGACATATTTTATGAAAATATAGACATTATTAGTCATCAAAATGTCCGGGAGCACGCGACAATTCCATGGACTAAAAGGACAATTCCATGGACGTCCTTTTAGTACTCACTAAAATTTCATATTCTTTTGTTTTCATAGTCAACAGTTCGAAATTTGTTGACTGGCTAACAGCTGTTGGTGCATTTTGCAACAATTTATTGCTAAATCGTCGAAAGTTCGAGTGACAAAACGTCATTTCAGTACTCTTCAAACCCACAGGGAATGATTGTTTGGATGCTAAAAACTAACAAGAAGTTTGAATGGCTGCTCCTGAGTGGTGCCAAAGTTGACTGGCAGTCTGTCGAAAGTGTCAAAAATTCGAGTGAAAAAACGTCATTTTAGTACTCTTGAAACCCATTGGGGATGATTTTTTAGGTGCAAAGATCTACCAAGAAGTTCGAGTGGCTGCTCCTAAATGGTGACAAAGTTGACTGGCAGACTGTCGAAAATGTCAAAAATTCGAGTGAAAAAACGTCATTTTAGTACTTTTCAAAGCCATTGTTGCGAGCCGTAAATTGACTTAAAAAGTGAGATTTTCGTAGTTTCTTTTTTTTATATACATATTAATTTTAGAGAATTATCCTATAGATGAAAGTTTTAGTTAATGAAAAGGACAAAACTTTCATTCGGTTGCTGATTAAAATGTCAGTCAACTTTGGAACTAATCTGGAGCTGCCAGTCAAATTCTTTGTTAGTTGTTTGCACCAAAACAATCATCCTCAATGGGTTTAAAAAGTAATCAATTATGATCTTACTTTTTAGCACCTAAAAAATCATCCCCAATACGATTCAGAAGTACTAAAATGACTGTTCTAATTTTCATCCTATCATTTTTTATATGCTTGACAGTCTGTCAGTCAACTTTAGCACCACCGAGAAGCTGCCAGTCAAATTTTTTGTTAGTTTTCAGCATTAAAACAATCATTCCCAATGGGTTTCAAGAGTACTTACATGACGTTTCTTCTCTAGAATTTTTGGCATGTTTGACAGCCTGCAGTCAACTTTGGCACCACTCAGGGGCTGCCAGTCAAACTTCTTGTTAGTTGTTTGCACCGAAACAATCATACCATATGGGTTTCAAGAGTACTAATATGAAGGTTATAATTGTCATCCTGTCATTTTTTATATGTTTGAGAGCCTGCTAATCAAGTTTGTCACCACTCAGGAGCTGCCAGTCAAAATTTTTGTTAGTTCTTAAAACCTAAAAAACCATCCACAATGGGTGTCAAGAGTATTAAAATGACGTTTCTTCAGTCAAATTTTTGGCATGTTTGACAGCCTGCCAGTCAACTTTGGCACCATCGTTCTTAGCATTTAAACAATCATTTCCAATGAATTTCAAGAGTACTAAATTGACGTTTTTTCACTTGAATTTTTGACATATTTGACAGCCTGCCAGTCAACTTTGGCACCACTGAGGAGCTGCCAGTCAAACTTCTTGTTAGTTTTTAGCATTCAGACAAGCATTCCACGTGGGTTCGCAGAGTAATAAAATGACGTTTTTTTTACTCAAATTTTTAACATGTTTAACAGTTTTCCAGTCAACTTTGGCACCACCAAGAAGCTGCCAGTCAAACTTATTGTTAGTTCTTAGCATTCAAACAATTATCCCCCGTGGGTTTCAAGAGTACTAAAATTACGTTTTTTCACTCGATTTTTTGACCAGTTTAACGATAAATTGTTGCAAAATGCACTAACAGCTGTTAGTCAGTCAACCAATTTCGAACTGTTGACTATGAAAACAAAAGAATCTGAAATTTTAGTGGGTACTTAAATGATGTCTATAGAATTGTCGTGAGCTCCCGGACTACAAGAAGTTCAAAAGGATTGATGAATTAGCTGAAAAAATTTGGATTAGCTTATGGACGTGAGCTTAAACATGATTTGAGTTTCAAAGGAAAAGTCGTGAAAAAATTATAATAAAAATAAAAGTAAAAATAAAAATTATATTGTGCGCGAGCACAATATAAAAGTTCGAGTATACCTTGAGTATACCTTTTCTCATTTCAGTATATTTTCCACAGATTTAGAGAAATATGTGTCCACGTGGATTCTAGCCCAACCCCCCCGGTCCCTCTCGTGGTCAAGCGTGGAATTTTGCCATAATCCCCCTCCCCCCTAAAGTGTCCATGTGTTATATGGATGGCCCCCATAAATATTAAACACTCAAATTGTCAGGACTTGAATGATTTATTTTTATCAGTTATTAAAAAATGACTTAAGGTTCTAATCAGCGGCACTAACCCCGAGGAGTATAAACTTCTACTGAGGGGTAAAGATTTCCTACAGTAGTGGGAGGATGGATCGAGAATATCTTAAATATTACTCAATTAAAATATTGTTTTTTTACAAATTTTCGAAAAACTTTCAATGCTTTTAAAACATTAGGAAGCAGAGTTTATTCAGTATTTATTTTTTATTATTATGATATTGTAAAATATAGAGATCTAACTGAGAGAAATGTTTAAATGACTCGAAAGTGATCTGAAAATCTAAAAATAATTAAAATTAATATTATAGGTTGAAAAATTATGTATGGATTCGATCGCATAGCTGGCCTGATGATAAGTTTGACAAATTTGAATTAGATTTATAAAAAACTAGTTAGGCAAAATCTATTAATTAATCTTTTTCTACGACATATTTGTTGTAATCGACAAAATTAATTAGGATACGTTATTGCATCGCTTATAATTTCCAATTAAAGAAAATTATTAGTTATTCAAATCTGATCTACTTTTTCTCCAAACGTAATTTTTTGTACCCGTTTTATTTATGCTGGCATACAGCAAAGGGAAATCTTAGAAGCATTCTTTTTTATACAATTAAAAATTTAAAGATACTTAAGAAATGGTGCTCACAGGTGTAATATACGCAAACCTGTTGATAAATATAGTTTTAATCGTGCGAATTATAGATTTGTGCACGTTCTGTTTTATTTCACTCTCTTTACTTCATTATTTCCCCTTATTTTTCGTGCAGTGATAATTAATTTACTTACACAATGTATTTACAAACTTTCGAGACCCCCCCCTTAAAACGAGACAGCCCCCCCCCCCGGGGGGGGGCCCTGGGGCGATAACCAATAATTCTCATAGATAGTGGCGTTCACGGTATACAGTAATACAAGAATCTGAATTTCAGTAGAAAAAGGCGGTTGACTTTCAGATGTAACCAAAAGGATGATTCGCCAGTTGAAAGTCAACTGATGATAACATGACTTTAAGTAACGCGCTTGGTTGAAAGTCAACTACTTTATGTATGTAAAATGTACTTTATAGGTTAATTTAAGGCAGGAAGATTGTTGACTTTCCGTCAACGTGTGGTGTGAAATGAAACTTATAGGTTAATTTAAGTCGGCTGATTGTTGAAATTCATAAAATTTATGCGCCATCGTTCAGTTATTAGGAACATGAAATGAATATAAAATTAAAAATGGAATATTTTTAGGAAATAAATTTTTTATTTATGCCTAATAAATCAAGTTGTTTTATCCTCCAAGTCGATGAGATTAGTAGAAGGAAAGAAGAACTTAATGACACTAAACAAGGCACTTCTATCCATTTCAAGCTTCCAGGTACAGAATGTAAATCTTCAATCCTTTTTCATATATTTTTTTATCACATGTGTACGTTTATTCGATTTAAAATCAAAATCCGTTATAGATCTGAGTACATATATCAAAATAGGAAACGGTGACAAAGCGACTACCATGAGCTCAGTGTTGATCGATACTATCCAACACTATCGACGCCATATTTGCTACTCTCAGCTGCTCTCTTGGCTCCTCTTCTAAAATCGCCGAAATCCGTTAAAGTCTTTGCGCATCGCCGCATCGCATTTTGCGCACGCCTTTCTGCCAGCAGAAATTGAATTTCAGAGCACGCGAATGAAAATCATCCCTAACTCAACATGCCTGTCAGTTAATTATCATATTACTCGTATATCAGATATGAGACTCTGCACTTAAGTTCCATTTCTGGTTGAAATTAAGTGACTTACTTAATTTAATGCAAAAATGAAATTCATCTACATTTAAAATTCATCATCTTGTATTGCTGTGTACAAATTCGAGAGGAGGCAGATTTTTTTCTTGTTATTTAACAATTATTTGTACAGAGTTTAACATCGAAAGTTTTATTAATTAAAAATTAAAAAACTGGGACTTAATATCTTTGAATGGTAATAATAACTTTCAAATATTATTATTATTATTATTATTATTATTATTACACCATTAAGCCATTTCCCTTTCGGGGTAGGCGTGACACACTCGGCAGGGGAAAGGAGTAGTGTGTGGATGGGATAGAGATTTTTCAG
>NC_046659.1:92937891-92948552 GCF_010883055.1 Belonocnema kinseyi | reverse complement strand
CTCTAGCAATCACCCCAAGCGAAGAACCTCACGAAGCCGTTATGTAAGGTTCCCCACTTGGGTCCATTAATAGCCAAGGTCTTTGTTTCAGGCGTCGTTCAAATTATATTAAATCTACATTGATAAGAAAATGGTAGAATTCTCACAGTGGAGAAATACGTATAGTATTATCCCCTGTAAAAAATGTAGATATGAAGAAGAAGAAAACATTTGCTGAGGTTTCACAGACGTAATTGGTTAACACTTCACTCGTCGCGTTTCTCGTTCAAATCCTGGACGAAGCAGGTTTTTCCTTGTAATTTAAAATGGTAATTACAATAATATCTATAATATGATTAATTAATAAACAATTATAATTTTCATACTCTTGTTTTTTTAACGGTATATTAAGCCTTCAATTAAAAATTCGACATAAATTTTTTTGTTTAATTCAAAATAAGTTTCTGATTCAGTTAAACATTGTTTATTATAATATTTTTTCAAGGATTGACTTGCATACTAATTCAAGGTTGCTAGAAAATCCCAATTTCGAAATTCCCTGACTTTGCCTTACTTTTCCCTGAACAATTTTTCATTTTTACAGACCACTCTACATTTTTCTTTTAAGTATAAAAATAACCTTACATTACACAAAACAATAATGTTAATGCAAAAAAATATTTGTTTCTAAATTTATTGTAAACACATTTAGCGCGAAACATTCATATATAATTTTATAAGGGGGCATCCACAAATTACGTGAAACAGGCGTAAAATAAATGATTTTTCAATCAAATAGTTGAGTTTTTGACTTAGAAAAATAAAGTTTCAACATGAAATGGAAGAATTAAATTTTCAGTCAAAATCATTCATTTTCAACCAAGAAAAAAGGAATTTTCAATAAAATTGTTAAATTTTCGCCCGAAGTAATGAATCTTCGATAACAAAAAAAAATTATCAACGAAAAGTGTAATAGTTGATATATTCACAAAAAATAATGTTAATTTTCAATTAAAAACAATCAAATTAAATTGAAAAAAAAGAATTTTCAACAAATTAGTTAAATCGTCAACTAAGACGGACTAAATTTCTTAGAAAAACGAGAAACTTTCAACAAATAAGTTAAATTTTTAACTAAGAGAGATTTTTCAGTTAATAATAAAAAAAAAACTAATCCAAGCTGTAGAATTTTCTGGCCAAAAAGATGAATTTCCTGCAAACTAGTTGAGTGTTCAACTGCAAAATATAGATTTTTTACAAAAAATTTAAATTTTCAACCCAAAGTATTCATTTCCTGTCAAAATAATATAATTTTTAACCCAATACAAAGATTTCAACACAAAAAGGAATTTTTAACTAAAAAAGATACATTTTAAGGCAAAAGTGAAAAAGTTATGTTTTTATTTGAAGATACTAATTTTTAACTAAAACTATTGGTTTCAACCAAATTGTTAGATTTTTAACAAAACAAATGAATTTTTAACCAAATGGATAAAGTTTTAACTAATAAAATTACTTATCTACCAAAGAGTCGAGAAATAGTTAAATTTTCAACCAAACAGATTAATTGAACCAAAAAGAATAAATTTAAAAAAAATCGTTTCATTTTCAATTCATTTTCAAACCAATTTTGGAATGCACTGTCAGGTTTTCCCTGAAAATTTCTGATCAGTTTTAAATTTTCTGGTTTTCCTTGAAATGGGAGGTGGATGACATAGTAAGTAGAAAAGTCATTCACAGTGAGGCCGAGAAACGTTTAAAATTGTAGCGCGGACATTTAAAAATCCTCAAATCTTGAAATCTTTAATCTTGAATGTACTTCAATCTTCAGTTTTCAGATATTATATTTAATGAGAAAATATTTTTGAAATTTTTTATTTATATCAAACTATATCGTATTTATTGCACTAATGAAACAAATAATATATTAAGTACTATTGAATATCCCTAGAGTAACAAATCTTCCATTATGTAACAAATTTATATTTGTTTAAATCATTTTTATTGATAGAACATTTGGTTCCGAAGCAAATATTTGAAGGTTATATTTTTGTGTAATTAATGCGGTAATTACTTATTGTTAAGAGCATGTCCTCTATACAGAAAAAAGTTTCAACAGGTATGATTTCGAACCATCCTAGTGTCTATGTGAGGGTGCTCAAACGTTATACCTGCTTAAATTTTATTTTTGGTGTCTGACCCCCCCCCCCAATTTGTTAATTTTTCACAAAAATAAATTTTTGTTTATTTTCTAAATAGGTCAACATTAACTCGTTCCCCGAGATTTTCAAATTAACACGGATTTTGGAATAATTTGGAATAATGGAATAATTTCTATCCAATAACTTTTTCCACCCTGTCAATCTTATCACATTGTGCCCGGAACATGGGATAAAAAATGTAAAATAGCAGTTTTATGTAAAATTGATGCTAAAGACAATATTTGGTTATCCTGACAAGTTTTAGATTCCTTGACTTTCCTTGACTTTCTGGAATTTCCGGACTCTGCAATTAATTAAAAAGTATGTGTTGTAACAATCATAAATTTTTAAGTGAAGAATATGCGGAGGGATATTGAGTAAGTAGAAAAAGTCATTAGTAGTAAGGTTGAGACAGTGTTTCTATGATACATTTTGGAAGCGCTTAAAATTGTAGCTTCCGATTTTGGAAATTTTAAAATCTTTAATCATTTGGTATTCAACTTAATGACAGAATATTTATAAAATATATATTTTTAAATAAAACTTAATCGTATTTATTTCTCTAATGAAAAAAACTAGTATATTAAAACTATTGCATTAATTTCAGTTTTCGAGAAAACTTTTTCACACGTGCAAGATCTTGAGTATTTGAACATCAATCAAATTTAATGTGATTTTCTATTATTCATTTTTGAAATAACATTTAATATAATTTGCGCTCTGGTCGACGATAAAGTTAGATATTGATTTTTGGAGAGACGAATAATACCAATCAGTAGTAGCGCACGAGGGGTTTGAGGAAGTCGATAGACCGATCTGACCATCCGAAGCTGAAAATTCATCTTCAAGTGATCCCAGCTTCAAATCCTCTTACCAAAATTAATTAAACTTTCTGATTATTATACTCTTTCGCTCTTTTTATGAATGAAACTTAAATCGCTTGGTCTTCCAAGTTTATTTTTTATATACAAAATGAAAAAAACTGCTAAAACTTTCATTTATGTTTGTTTTGTCTCAGTTCAAGAACGGGAGTTATTTGTTCTGTTTTCGAAAAATAATTATCATACTATCAGAAATAGGATTTGGAAAAATATCTGAACAAATTGAATAAAAAGGGGAAATCTAAGATACTTTGCCCGTTGTTTCTCGGATCTGGATACTAGAAATGAAGTGTCCACCCTCTTCTTGAAGGGTGAATATTCGGACAATCTCTGCTTGTACGTGAGGAGAGACCGCGATTTCTTAAACACCAGACCCTCAGGCTTCTAGGAGATAAAAAATTTCACTGGGATTTGCGCTTTATATCCATGGCAGGTAGATAAAAACCTTATTTCTCAAATTCTTCGAATTCTTGAGAGTCGATTTAAATCTCCAGGGACCAGCCTTCTGAATACCTCTTATAATCTGAGGACAAGGATCTCTTCCTTCTTTTATTTCTTTCTTCATTATCAATCTCCAACTAATACGAAATTTAAGGAAACTATTCTTTTCTTTAGAAGGGATGCATAAAATTTTTTCGCTGAAAATCAGCATAAAATTATATATTTATGTAAGAAAACTCGGTTTCTAAAAGTTTTTTATTTTAAAGCTGTCGTCCAAGAAGGCATACAAACTTCAACGGATCAGACAGCCATGAGTTAATATATTTTCTTGCAATATTAAAATTTTTAAAGCAGTTAGATTTAGTATAAAAATAAGAAGGTGCAAAAGAATACATAGGACATGGTCGGTAATTGGTGAAGTCATAGAATACTATTTGCCCTTTATAGCTTTAAAATGTTCGGATGGATTGCACTCTTAAGTATTCATGGGTTTGGACTGGTCACTTAATAACATTAAAAGCCCTCGGTTCCATAAGATATTTAATGAACCCTTAAGAATGTTGAAATGTTCGGGTACGGACGTTAAGCTAACAAAATGTTAGTGACTGATCCAGAGTCTAGACCCTAACCCTTGAGTTTGAGTATCCTTTAAAATTGGATCCAAGCTAAAAAGGTGTCGATCACTGCAATCAGAAGAAAAATTCCGGTTTATTGACAATTATCTCATTTAATTAGGACAGCTACAAATGAAGGGTTTATGGGCCATATTAAATGAAGTTCAGCCATTTTTAAAAACAAAGACTGGGCTCGATTCGCGCTGCTGGCATTTTTTCCAATTTGTTTTTCGTTGTAATTGACTATCAAACTTATTTAGATAAAGCCAAAATATTCATTTTTAAACATTTTTTCAAATGACAAAATTGGGGTTTTCAACCTTCACCACTTTAAACCCAAAAAGTTTTTTTTTGTAGCAAACTCTGATTTTCTTAAACATACTTAAACACTTACGTTTTGATTATTATTATTTTTATATCAGAGAAAAATAAAATATATAAAAATAGTACAATAAAAATACAAAAATATTAAAAATTAAAGAAATAGTACAATAAAATAATATTTAAATATAATAGAAGTGAAAGACATTTTCTATTATTATGCGTTTTTATTAAACTTTTACTCGGGTAAACCCAGTTATACATCATAGCCACGGAATAAGTCAAGTGACTGATGAGATTAGAATGTTATAAGTTAATTCAAATAATTTAATACGATGGTTGAAACCTCCTGCGGTGATGTTGTAGGTATACAATTAGGAGCGGCCACGAGCTTTGGAGGTGACAACAGTCACCTCTGGATGCTTTCTTAGAGCTACCATCTGCCACTCCACGGGTTTTTAGTCGCTCGCTTCCTGATGATCAAGAAAGTTTCTTACAATGCGACAGGTGTTTAATAAAACCGCTTTCTGAGCTGCTGCCAATACCCTACTGACTCCTAAATGTTCAGTGCATCTTGCGTGCATATTGCCTGTAGCCGAAATCATAATGGGATGAATAGATGCATGATTCACATTCCTCCATGTGGTCTTTACTTCATGCCTTCACAACCTATACTTGTGGATCTTGGTTGTATAGGTTGACTGCAAATTTTGGTTAATCGGACAAGCAATGTCGATGATGTAGACTCTTC
Source organism: Belonocnema kinseyi (assembly GCF_010883055.1). NCBI lineage: Eukaryota > Metazoa > Arthropoda > Insecta > Hymenoptera > Cynipidae > Belonocnema > Belonocnema kinseyi. The sequence continues at coordinate 92,943,364 of NC_046659.1, read as the reverse complement.
CACCTTCTTTTTTTCTCACATCATGATGTCAGGTCGATTGGCCCGGATGTAATGATCCGTTTGGATAGTAACACCCCAATATAAGATGTAACCTTCGCTTTTAAAACGGGCATTGGAATGTATCTATAGAAGGGCATCCATTCTTTTAAGAGTCCTAGGTTCAGGGCAAGTTGTTGATGTATAATGCCCGCTACATCATTATGTCTGTGCGTATATTCTCTCTGAGCCATTACGCGACAGCCATCAATAATGTGCTCGATGGATTCGTTGGTATCTCCACCTAATCGGCACCGATCAACCACGTCTTGATGTAACACGTGTTTGCGATAATTTCTGGTGCTGACAACCTTGTCCTGTATTGCAATGACGAATCCTTCCGTCTTTGGATACAGAACACCCTTTCTTAGCCAAATATTAGATGCCTCACTATCCACTTTTTTTAAGTTTCAAGGTCGGTGTTAGACCATTTTATGAGCCCGAAGAAGTACGTGAGGACAGGGATGGCATATGTGTTGATCGCCCTGATTTTGTTTGCCGAGTTGAGAAAACTCTTCATAATTAATCTGAGTCTGGTAGTGAAGGCAGTCGTTAGGCTAGTCTTAACTGCCGCATGCTGAATGCCCTTAGATTCAAGAATACCCAGATATTTATATGATTCGACTGCAGCCATTGCCTCGATGTCATTTTCGAACTCGTTCTCTAATTGTGCAGTCCCTAATTCCCCTATGATTAAATGCACTGTTCTACATTTATCTAGTCCGAACTCCATGTGTATATCATTGGAAAACTGCTTTGTGACAGCGATCAATTGCTGCAGTTTCTGGCCTGAACTAACGTACAGCTTCAGGTTATCCATGTAAAGAAGATGGGTCACTTGATGACCATCCTCATTATCATAAATTCTGTACCCATGAGACATGCTGTTTAGTGTTTTGCTCAATGGATTCAACGCTAAACAGAACCATAGTGCGCTGAAGGAGTCCCCTTGAAATATAACCGTCGCAAAGCGTATTGATCTATCTATACTTGGTTGTTCATGATCAAAATACTTGATTTTTGTACCCCAGAACCTCATCGCATGGCTTAGAAAGTCAATAATACGTGGGCAGATTTTGTAAAGTTTTAAGATTTCAAGCAAATAGTCATGCGGCACGGAAGGAAACGCTTGCTTGTAGTCAATGTATGTCATGTGTAAGTTCCTTTGATGCCTACGAGCTTGAGTCATGGCAAAAGCGTTTATAGTGCCTAGATCTTTACAGCCTCGTGAGTTTTTAAAACATCCTTTTGTTCTTTTGTAAGACTGTCATTCTCGTCGCAATGAGAATATACCTTATCTGCAATGATAGCTATAAGACATTTATAAATTGTTGGAAGACAGGCTACCGGTCGAAAGTCAGATGGATTTTGAGCATCTGGTTTTTTTGGTATCATATACGTAGTACCTTGGAACATAAAACCTGGCATCAGATCTGGGTGTTCAATGATCTTCTGAAAACACCTTGCCAACGCAAATTACACACTCGTCAGGTACTTGTACCAGAAGTTGTGCACCATGTCCGGACCTGGAGCTTTCCAATTACTTGCCCTTTTCAAGACCGCTGAAACATCCAAAGCTGTGATGTTTGTCAGATGCATTTCAGGGCTATTGCTTGCCCTTGCTTCCTCCAGTTTAAACCACGCAGTGTCCAAATTGCATCTGTTCATTTTTCCCCAAACATCCGACCAGTAGTTCGTCATATATTCCAATTGAGGGACTTCGGTGCCTTGGTGGTTATTTGGCTTTACTCTCAGTTCACGATAGTTTTGCCAAAAAATTAAGGCGCATAACATCTCTGTTCATGTGGTATGTTCATTCTCGTAGCTTTTATGGTTGCTGAACCTCTGCTTCTGCCTCTGGTAGTATGAGGCCATCCACCTCTGGAGGATGTGGTGGTGTTGGATCATCAATAGGTTGAGGGAGAACGTCAGTTGTTCCAGCTTGACCGTTTGACGCGGCTTCTTCTAACTGATGTTCATTACCGTCGTTTTTCCTCGCCAAATCAACCTGTTGTTTAATCTCCATTGCTCGGTCTTCTGTAACGTGTGCATTAGTCCTGGTGTCCTTCACCTTAGGGATAAGATCTCTCAGTGCGACTTTTTGTATATTAGGGTACTTTGCAGCAAATTTTGTTCTTAAATTCTATCCTTTTTCCATGTTTCTTTCAAACTTCGCACTTTCGTAATAGAGACGCAACAATTCCTCTTTCATTGTGGTATCCCAATTGATGTTCTCCCATGGTATTTCTGTCGAGGTGGTTATTATAAAATTCATATTTTGCTATTCGCGTAATGAATGATGTTTTTTGACAACAAATAGTAGAAGGAATTTTTTACAACTGTAAAAAATGGTTAAAATAAATATGTGAACTTTATTCAAATGCTGGAAGCAGGAATTAAGCCCGGACTTTGCGGTTACAAACTAGAAAAGTTTCCGCATCTTATTACGCATGGTATCATCTTACCATATTATTTATAACTGGGTAGAGTATGAATCCAAAAAATCTGAAGAGTGTAGGTTCTCTTTCTTATTAAATGAAAACTTCCAAATCAGTAATTTTATTCCACGATAAAATTTATTTGCGAGTGAAATTATAAACAAAAACTTAGAATGTTTTAATTACGAAATGTATGAACTGTCGGTAATGGTAAAAAAAAGTTGTCAGTACTGCTGCCAAATTTTGAAATTCTCCAAAATTACAAAATTTTAGAAAAAAGTGGAGTAAGCTTAAGAGATATTTAGAAATTTTGTAAAGAATTAAAATTTAATTTTAAACCTGAAAATATTGTTTAAAAACTTAAAAAAAATTATATTTGTGAAGATGTCGAAACATAAATTTAGGAAATAAGTTTTTAAAACTTATGTTTCTGTCTAAACGAAAATCCTATTTTCAGAAAATCAGACATAGTGTTATATTGCAAATTAAAAAAAAAACTTTTCTTCGTATAAAAAATGTACATTTTTTAAAACCTTTCTTCGTTGCTATTGATTTATCAAGAATGGGGTCGAAAGTTCGCCAAAAGCTCAGTCCATGCGTCTCGAAGACGCGAACAAAAATATCATTTACATTGCTATTTTATTCCCAAGATTAAAAAAGCTTTCATCATATCAATAAGATGAATAATTTTTTTTAAGTTTATATATCGGTATTGCTAGATAATAAGAGGTCATAGAAGGTCCGTCAATAGGTCATTCGACGAGTCCCGAAGACGCGAACAAACATGTCAGATGCAGTACTGCAGTATTCCTAATACCAACAAAGTTCTTCTCATATAAACAGAACCAATGTTTTTTTAGACTAAATAAATCTGCACTGTTGGGTCATAAAAAGGTTAACAATAGATCATTTGATACGTCTTGAAGATACGAACAATTATAATAGATATCGTGTTGTTTCATGTCTTTCAAACTTCATAAATCGGTACTGATGAGTCATACAAGATTCAAAAATAGGTCGATTGATGCGTCTCTAAGACGCGAACAAATGCACTAGACATCGTAATGCTGTATTTTGAATATCAAAAAAGTTTTTCTCACATAAACAAGGTAAATTTGTCTAAATCCCTAGTCTAAAAAACTACTTCTAAATGTCAGATCTAGCTCGAAATCCTGTCAGACCTAGATATCAGTTGGAGGTATAGTTGGCTCAAATTTCATGATCATAACTTTCTTAGTTCATAGATATGGTGAACAGAAATTTTTACTAAAAACACATTTTTTGAAAATTTTACTTTTGAGCTCCTGGGTTCGAATTATATCGAAATATATCAAAAGAGTAGATTTAATAACTTAGTTGATTACCAACCTCCCTTTATGAGGAAACAAATAAAATCTTTTTTGGTTAAAATATTAATTATGCATTACATAAGAATTTTTTCAAGAATCTTATAAAAATTATGTTTATATAATCTTTAAAACAATTAAACTTATAAAATAGTTGTTCGAAATTTGTATTAACTATGGGTTTTCTCATGAAATTAAAAACTAAGCGCGCGCTTCGCCAGCGATTGATGATGTAAGTAATAAAAAAAAAAATTCCAGTGAAAAATAATAATATTGTAGTTGTTCCCTTAGGCAAAAAAAGCTTGTTTTTGCAAAACAGTTTGAGAACCTTCGCTTTAAAGCCCCACTTATCGAGCGCGTAGTTGGTATGATAATGTAATAAAATAAATGAAGGCTGCTCCCGAGCGATACAGCTTCTCCGTTCATTCCTTTTAAGTTGCAGGTGCCTCTCTCTCAATCATCCCTCTTTGGCACTCTCACTTCCTGGGTGACTCCTTCTCTCTCACCCTAGGGATGAAAATCGAGAGGGTAGAAGGGAATGGAGTTTACCTCGAAAGCGAAATACAACAAGTCCTGCCGCCATTGCTGGATCGCACTTCAGCGGGAGTTTTGTTACTGGTCGGGGGTGTCAGGAGCAGCCGAGGGTGGCGGAGGACCTTTACGGGGCTTTGGGGGTTCGGGGAAGGTCGAAAACTCCGCCCTCATGCCGCAGAAGCGAGTCAATACTAAGGTCTCTTCTCGTTCCACCGCATCGACCCGATAGTGAATAGATACAACACCAGAGAACTCTTTGCCAGAGTATCGAAATTCGTTATCTGTTCCGTCAGTTAATACTTTTTACCTTCCTGATTCCTTCAGGAAATACAAATTGATCCTTTTTCGAGTTGACGCAAATTCGTGAGTGTCTACATTGGGGTGTAACAAAATCATACCACACATTTTGGGAGGTTTTCGGAATAGAAAATTTCCTTCAAGTTTGAGCCAGCGTGCCGTAAAGGCCCGGAACATCCAATACAATGAACATGGAAACATTTTTGTATTCGGGAAAGTGAGATTCACGTTTCTCGCATAAAATTAAAACGAAGCTTGCTGGAGATTATTAGAATTTGTTAGAGAGCCTCTAACGAATAATGTCTGCTAAATTACTTTGAATTTTGACTTTCCCTACTACCCGCCTGTCCCCTGAGAAGCCACAAAAAACTAAAATTGACAATTATGCACAGAATTGACACATATGAGCTCTGTGTTCTTTCGCTATAAAGTATTTTTATTCAAAGAGTGAAATTTTTTAAACATTCTTGAACTTGTTCACAATTGTCTAGTTTTTAAAACACTCTGGAATCCCGCTTTACGGGGCGTTTTGGAACTACACTCAATGGTCTTCGTGGTAAATAGGGACTTTCAAAACCGTTCTTCTTTTTCTTGCTTGTGGCTTCTTATAGTGCCGAACCGTAAGCTGCGCAACTCCGCTGACCTTGCAAAGGCCTCACTCTCACCCCCTTGGACTACCTTATCCGGTACATCGGAATCCGGTAAAGTGGAACTCCAGTGTATAATTTTTTAAAAGTAATTAATGTGTTAATTTTTCATAGTTTAGAGCATGTCCTCTATTCAGAAAAAAAGAATCAACCGTTATGATTTTAGACCACCCAA
>NC_046659.1:92924514-92937791 GCF_010883055.1 Belonocnema kinseyi | reverse complement strand
TAATATAACTTTCTGAATTTTTGTATTTGGTGATAGACCCTCTCTACCCAAATTTGCTAGTTTTCCAGAAAAAGAAATTTTTTTTTAAATAGGTGCAAATTAAACCGCTCAAAATAGCACTTCTATGTAACATTCATGCTAAAAAGACGCTTTTTTCATTTTCTCAACATTAATTATTTTTATTTGATATGTCACTAGATTTCAAGTATATTTCAACAAATTTTTTATTGTTTAAGCAAAATTGCAAAAAATTGTTATGTTATGGAATCAATGACGCAGTTAATGAATGTTATGAGTTATATTTTTTGTGAAGGACAGTTTAAAATTATTTAGACTATTAATATTATTTACTCCTTTTCATAAAATATATGGAGAAAATTCGGGTTTTTGCAAATCTCTAATACAATATCGCCTATTAATTAGTATCTTCTTATTTCAAAGAAATCGATCTGACAAATAACTATTCATAACGTGGGTGAAAACATTTTGTAATAAAATTATTCTAGTTTAAGATAGTTTAAGAATGATTAAAAATTGTTTAAATAATTGCAAACTATCTTTCACAAAAAATTAAACTCTTAGCATTCATTAACCGCGTTATTAATTCCAGGAAGTGGTATCTTTTCAAAATTAACAGGGGCAAAAGATTGTTAAACAAGTGAAAATTGTTTAAATATATGACAAATATAATTAAAAATATATATATTACTCTCAACATTCGTTAATTGTGTCATTAATCCCAGAAAATAGCAAGTGTTCATGAGTGACAGAGGAAAATTGTGTGAATAAAAGGAAATCGTTTAAATAATTATTAAATATGTTGAGCAAGAAATATTACTCTTCACGTTCATCAACTATGTCAGTTATCCCAAAAAATAATAACTTATCACGATTTACAAGGGAAAAATTATATTGTTTAAACAAATAAGAAAATTTGGGAGAGATCGATAACAAAAATCAAAAGTTGAATTTTTGGATCACCCCAGTCTATAAAGAAAGACACATTTTAATAGTTTTATCAAATTTCGGCTGACTTTCTTACAGTTAGTAGGGATCTTCCAAAATTGAAAAGCGGCACTGACTAAAGTATACCGAATTTGGCAGAATTTGAATTCCATTGATTCAAATTATGAAATTTTTCATGTTATCAAATAATCCCGTGTAGAAATCTAATCAGGGCCAAAGGCGAGAAATTGGTCATTTGTTTTGTCGTTTAAGGCTCATCGTACAGAATACGGTGAACTTTAAAGGTCAAATAAAGTTTACTAATTCTGGCAAGGAAATTAGAGTTGAATCTTAACCACTCATAATAGAACCTCTGAGCAATTATCTCACGGTGGAAATCACGCGGTGATTTTAGGTTAGGAACGTAAAAAAAATGTATTTAAAAGAGTATAATTTAATTCAAAATAATTATTATGCCAGAACTAAGTGGGATTTTCAGACTGATCATTGAAACAAAGTTGATTTTAATGACAGATCTCGATTTTATTTGCAAACTTCGAGGAAATGACGTGACGTGAGTGCAATGTGCACCCTCGTTCGAAGTGCGAAACTGAAACTGAAAATTAGGTAGGCGTGACTCAATCGGTGGGGAAGGGAGTAATGTGAAGAAAGAAGGGATATACAATTTTTAGATTGATCCAGGATTCTCGTGATATTTATTTAAATAACATGTTCGTTCCGCAATACTGCTCCGACCCAGGTTGCTGATCAATCTCTCTAGCAATCACTCCAAGTTTTGTTTCAGGCCTCATTCACTCTACTGACACTCTTTTTATCAACTATTTGTCGCCATATTTTTTTGTCCTGGCATAATTCCCTAGCTTCTTTTATGTCCATGCATTTTTTCATGCAGGCTCTCGTGTTTCTGTGGCTTCTTATGTTTCTTCGAACTAGGGTCTCATTCACACATTCTAACCATTCTTTCCGCGGTCTACCTCTGCTCACGCTGCCATTTACTTTACATTCATACACTTGTTTTATTCGTCGTTCATTTGGCATTCTCTCAACATGCCCGAACCATCTTAACCGATTTCTTTCCCATGTGTCTACTAACGTCTCTTCTGCACCACAATCTTTGAAAATTATGACGTTACTTACTTTGTCCATCAGAGTTTTCCCGCATATCATGCGCAAGAATCTCATGTCAATTTCATTAACTTTACTCTTATCTTTTTCTTGATAGGTCCATGTCTCGCTACCGTCCAGTACAGTCGGTACAAATATAGAGTTATGTATTGCCATTTTAGCTTTATTTGATATATTTTTACTTCAGATAAAGGGTCGTTCTCTACCAATAACCTTCTTACCTTCGTTTATGCGTCTATCTAACTCCTCATCTATCTTCCCGTCCCTAGTAAATAAGGTGCCAAAGTATACGAACTTCTCAACTTGTTCAATTCTCTCATCATTTAATACAATATTGCATAGTATTTTCTCACTCTTTTCTTCGAACACCAAAGTTTTTGTTTTATTTGCGTTAATTTTGAGGCCCATGCTCTTCATGCTTGCATCTAGTTTATTCAACATTCTTTGTAGGTCTTCGATAGACTGTGCCATGACAACCTTATCATCTGCGAACGCTAACCCACGTACCCTTACTGTTTTGAGATCCCCACTCTCTTCGTCGAAAAGAGCCATTCTTAAACACTTGTCCATAAATAATATACATAACCATGAAGACATAATGCATACTTGTCTAACTCCTTGAATAATATCGAAACAGTTACTCACATTCCCATTTACCCTTACACTCGCTTTGCTACCTGTATATATTGTTTTTAAAGCTTGTAGGAGCCATCCACTGACTCCATACTCTTTCAGGACTTCCCAAAGTTTACTTCTATCTGCCTTGTCAAAAGCTTTTTCTAGGTCAACAAATGCACAGAAAACTTTTTTTTCTACTCTGAAACTTTTTTCTGTAATTTGCCTTAAGGGGGTCCTCTACTCTCGTGGCCTGAAGTTGAGCGATTTTTTGGGGAATAAATTGCGAAGGATCTACTGAATAGAATTAAAAAAAAATTTATTTTGAAGATATATGTTTTGAATTTTAAATTTAAATTTTGAAGACGAAAAAAAACTCTCGCGACCTTGAAACGTCATTGATAAAATATATCTTGAAACTGCATGGGTTCCGCTCAAGTGAAGTTTTGGTGAATTGGGTAATCTGTAATCAAAAAATTAATATTCTTTATAATCATAGTTACGTTGGCTATGTTCCCCCGAGACAGACTTTTTTTATTTTGCAATTTGTAAAAGTTATGCAACAATTTGTAAAAATTTCCCATTTTTACGTCATTTTTTGTCCTATTAGAGGCTATAAAAATGTAACAAAATAAAATTTTGCAAATCGTACTAGGAAAAAATAGCGGTATGTTTACTGAGTGATTGAAAAAAAATTGAAATCGGCCAATACTTTTATGAAAAGTCTTACTCGGCAGAGAAGAAAACACTATTTTCGGTAAAACGCGTTTAAAGATAAATTACAGTGTATAACTTGATTGTAGTGACTTACGAGTTAGTCTGATATGTCGGGGCCGTAGAGTGCTCCTTCCAAAGGAATGCGATTTTCACGAAATCCTTTCTGTGACGTATTTTCAGATACATATAGACTGAAATAAAAAAACTAAAAAAATGGATTTTTTGAAACCGCGAGAGAAGAGGACCCCCTTAAGCTAAATATTTGATCCGTACATGACCTTCCTGGCATAAACCCACTTTTAACTTCCCAAATCTTTGCTTCTGTTATTTTCATTACTCTACGAACAAGTATTTTCGAGCATATTTTACTTATGGTACCCAATAAGGTAATCCCTCTGTAATTATAGCACTCGCTTTAATCTCACTTTCTTTTGTATATTTGTACGATAGTCACTTTTTCCAATCGTCTGGGATGTCTTTCAAAACATGAATTTATCAATTCGCACAGTCTATGTGGTATGCACTCGCCATCGTGTTTAAGCATTTCAGCGTTAATATAGTCTACCCCGGAAGCCTTACCGTTTTTCAGGTTCTTAATTATATTCCTAGCCTCAGTGACACAGACTTTTTTAATTGAGTTTTCTAACGTATCTTGTTCAAAATCACAGTTGTGGTGTCCTATAGCTTCATCTCCGAATTGTCCCCTAAAAGAGTCTCTGAAAGCTTCTAGTATCCCGTCTGCATCATATAGCATTTCCCCATTACTATTTCTCATGGTGACAAATTCTGTACTTTTGTTTCCCTTAATTTTTTTATAAAGCAGTTTCTTGCTTCCTTCAAAGTCGTTTCGTATTTTCTTCTCTTCTTCTGCTCTAATTTTATCTTTACGTTTCTTAATTAATCGTTTGAATATCCTGTTTTTGTGTCTGTGACCACTTATACGTCTATTTCTTTCCTCATTGCTAAGACCTGCGATGTTCAAAGTTCTCCTTACGCTTCTCTCTTTGCTTTTCAGGCAGCTTGAATTTAATCATTTCACCACGCATCACCAGACATTCTTCCTACAACCGCGGTACCACACACTTTGATCGCACATCTAACAATGATATCCCGTAACTTATTCAAAGCGCCTTCTATATCTTTGTTTTTTATAAGGTCCTCAAATGTTGCCCTATCTATGCTTTCGATTATCTTATTTTGGAAATATATTCGCACATCCAGTTTCTGTAGGTTCTCAATTTTGATTCGCGTTTGCTTTTTGTTCTTGCTTCTCTTTTTTCTCCATCCCCGACCTAAGTTAATTTTAGAGATCAGAAGGTGATGATCAGTATTGCATTCAGAACCCCTCATGACCCTTGTATCTTTCACCAGCAGGGTCCCCGCTGTGAGCATGGGACTATTTTTTTTACCTAATATGAATGCCTTTCATTGTTTTCATTTAAATGATCTGAATCAATTTCGCGATATAATTTTAAAAATATGGAAAAAAAGTTCGTAAAAATCGGTTAATATTTTCACTAAATTTGTCCAAGAAAATACATTACTAGACTACTTTGCAGCGTAACAAATGTGCAATAACTTTCGAAGTTATAAACCGATTTCTTTCTATCCTTTTCTAATGTTCTCGTCATAGTCCAGAAAATCTAGCGCTGTCTCCAGAAAGAACGAAAAAAGTTTGGGAATCGCTGGACTAAACATTGTCTGAAAATAGTGAAAATTGTAACATTTCTGCTGATGCACATACCAAAATTGATAACAGTTTTATATAATAAGTTGAAACATTCAGAAAAATGTAATGTTTTTTTTAAAGAATTGAAAACATATTATTTCTGTTTCACTACTTTAATAAATATTTAAATTATAGTTTTCAAATGATAATTAATGTATCATCCATAATTACGTCTTTGATAACATCACAGCTCTTAAAAATGTGTGATTTTGACAAAAAATTATTGTGGCCAGTACCCGGTCGGCTCTCGACCGTGACATATAACCAGGGTTGGCTCGATCAGTAACCGGCCGGCTCCCGACTTGTTGATTCGAGAAAAATGTAGCCCGACCGGATCCCGACCGGTTCCTGTCCATGAAACCCAGCCAGGGCTAGCCCGGCTGGTATCCGACCAGAAACCTTGCTGTACTAAAAACACTCATTTTTTAATATAGGATTTTAGAATTTTGGTTTTTTAATATGAATTCAACACAATTTTGTGTTCGTGAATTTGTTTTTCGCAAATTTTCAAGGGCTGCGCGAAATGGGGATATTTCAATTTTCAGCCATACTACACGGAGAAAAAGATATCGCACAATAATATCGCAAAACTGTATATTGAAATAAAGCGCAATATGATAACGTACAAGCAGGTTCCGGAGCGTTGTACGATATTATAATTTACTAACATTGCTTGGCCACTACTAGAACCCTCGTATATATAACATAATAAAATAATAATATACTGTAAAATCTTGCAATGTATGATAACACGATTCTACGCTATTATAATGCGATAATTACGATATATGCCGCAGGAATTACGGTATATATTGTAATTCATGCGATATTGTTTTCTTCGTATTATTATTGTTATTATTATTATTATTATTATTATTATTAGATAAAAATCGATTTCAAAATTCATACCCTCATCACGATTCGGTTGAAATAACTTAACCGATAGGTCCGAACACCAAGAATTTTGTTGTTGATATTTAGAGTGTCTACCAAATTTTGCCCATGAAATTCCCGGATTTCCTCAAACTGTTTCAAGATCAAAAATAATAACTTCGCCAAAGCCTTTTTTAAATCTATTTTTAATTCGAAACAATGGAAATTAATTTCCAGTTTCTCTTGACAACAAAGCGATATATGAAAAAAAGTAAAAACAGGAACATTATTCCTTGAAATACTTTCTACAAAAAGAGCCTGTGGCTAATCTTTAATCTCACTTAATTTTTTTAATTTGATTTTTCGACTTCCTCATAAATTTCTTCTTTTCTTACTTCTTGTTCTCGATATAATTAGTGTTAAGTAGAAAAGTTAGGAATGTACTCATACTCACATGAGGGATGAATTACACCTGCAATCTGGCGTACACTCTCTCTCCTTTCTTATGCAATCTTATGCAATCCCGCGTTATTCTTTGTAATTCCTTGTAATCCCCCCTTCAAAAAAATATTACAGGAAATTCAGTATGCTGATTACTCTATTATTATTTTCTATACAATGCTTTTCTATAATAAATTTCCAATAATCCGTGAAACCTTATGCAATCTCAATTTAAATCATTACATTTATGTGTTTCAATTTTTGCTCTCATATAAAACTGTGCGAAACCTATATTTATCGCTAAAGATCGAAAAATGAATTTTTCAAAAAATGAAGTACGCTTGAAAATCACTGGTAGGATCTTTTTGCAGTAACAGATCCAAGCAACAATTATACTCTCTTACTTTTTTTCTATCTCGCTTCGCTCACGAGAAAAACCGAAAATTACAATTTTTCAAAACTAAACAAGAATTTGTTTTTAAAAAAGGCTCAGACAAAGATTTTGCTTTTTATTTTAAAATAGTTGTCAAAGATCCCAAATAAGAAAATCAAGAAAAAAATTCTTGATGTTCGCGGAGCCGTGTTCTGGATTTCGGATGTTAAATCTTAAAAGTCCAATGCGAAATTGGCTCGAATTTTGAATCGAGAATTGCCCAAAATTAAAATGTTCCAAATGGGAAAACTTTCTATGATTTGGAAATATTTATGGGAAAATTTCGAACATCAGATTTGGCGAGTTTGAAGCTTCTCGAATTAGAGGTTCAAAAATTTATCCGACACCGAATTTGAAGATTTTTAACGGATATTAAAATAAAGCTATAAGCCCTTATTATCCTTCCAAATTTATAAAAACTCCAAATTATGAAATTTCTAAACAGTTCAAAATGTTGTGAATTCAAAAAAATCAATTTCAAATTCAAATACGCTGATGAATCAGTGACATTTGGGCGTTAGAGGGTGTAAAATCCACTGTTTGCTCAGCATATATAAACTCATTGAATCAGTGGCACACTTATAGCTGAGAATCAGTGAACTTTCTCTGATTCAGATTTAGAGAGTATATACTAAATTTATGAACAAAAGTATATTGGAGAAAGGAGTTTCAAATTTCAAATCAGCTTGGATATAAAAACAATGATCAACTTTGAATAACCAGAGTGGCTGTTGTAATCGAAGAACAAAATTCCCGGCATTTCCCGCTTATTGCCCGTTTCGCAAACATTTTTCAAGGTCAATTAAATTAAAGAATTCAAACTCTAAAGCTAATCTAGCTTTTCTAGCTAATCTAGCTCTAAAGCTAATCTAGCTAACTGTAAAGCTAATACTAATATTGAATAAAATAACTAAAAATAAAATAAAATTGAATAATTTAAAATTAAGTACATTTAAACTGAAAAATTTAGAATTATATAAATTGCAGAGTTCAAAGATTCAGATTCAGTTGCAAAAATATAAATCCATGTTATCATTTTTAGTGTTCTAAATTGAAAAATCAATTAATAAATTTGAGAATTAAAAAATTATAGTATTTTAACCAATTTAAATGTCTTTTAAAATTATTCGAATTTCAATTATATTTTCAAAATAAAAAATCATTTTCAATTTTCCTAGTACTGGTACTAGGAAACAACCTGGCATGAATAACTGAATTTTCTTGGAAAACACACTTCGTTTAAATTATTTGAAATAATTTCAAGTTTTAAATAAGTTTCGAATCTTTTCAAAACATTTAAATATCTCTAAAAATTACTCGAATTGTTCTACAAATAAGAAGTGTTCAATTGTTATTTATACATCCAAGTTCAACAATATTAACTTACAAATGAATTATTTTTCAAATAGTGCGATTAAAATCGTCACATTCAAAGTTTAAAAGCTCTTTGAAAAGTTTAAAGATTCAAGGCTTTCTATTTTAAATAATTCAGTTTCAAATTATTTACATTTTTTTACGACTAAGGCCTTTGAATTGAACTAGATAAATTATTACCGCTGAACTCGGAAAATTCTTAAATTTCGAAAGGATTTAGAATCGTCTTAACAAATAAATTATTGTTAACTTTTTAATACTTCAAGTACAGTTCAATTTTCTAAATAAATAATTTATTTATATTTACAGTCGATCAAGTAAAATATTTTTTTATCAAACATTCTCAATTTGAAACGCTTTTAATTTTTTAAAGTTTAAGTCTTCTAAGACTACATTTTTAAATTCTTTAAATTAGAAATGTACACTTAAAAATCAAAATATTAAAATGGAAAATGTTAATTAAAAGATTTTAAAATGACGCATTATAAACTGAATATCATAATTAACCCTAGAACGATCCACGTAGCTCGCTCATCCTCTAATCGTCCACCGGGGTTGTACGCTACCCTAAACTTGTACCTTGACACAATGCATTCTATTTGTAGTATAACAATTTTAAAGTAGGGAATTTTTTTCTTTTTTTTAATATAGAAAACAATGGTAATAATAATATTCCGTTAATTTTGCGATAAATTTTCAATAATTTGTTAAACATGAAAAAAGACCTGAAAATTCCGCATAATTGACGCTTTTTTATAAAAAAATAACATAGTTTCTCAACAATATGACCGATTTAAAAGGAAAAAACGTATTTCAAAAGAAGAATAGTCTAAAATAGTCTAGTATTTAAAGAAATTTTTTTCCATTTGTCCGATAAATTAATGAGACATTTCTCGGACTTAAACCGTCCACTAGGATAATGCGCTACCCCAAACGATATTCACGTCAGCACAGAACTCACAAAAAATACAGATGATCTCGCTCACTGACTGATGTCGATTGCTGAACAGTTGAAGTGAATGATAATTAGGGTCCAGGACCAAACTGCACATTCTCTTAATCATAAGCGTACATTGAACTTTGAATGGGGTCGCGTACTACCCCGGTGGATCGTTCTAGGGTTAAAGAAGATAACAATTTAACCAATTATTTAAAAAATGGTTACAATTGAAATTGGACAGATTTTATTTATAAAATTTGTAAAAAATTCCCGTAAAAAAATAAACTCACTGTCATTTCGAGATTTTTCCCAGTCTCAAGAAATTCCCGGTAATTTCCCAGTCCATCGGCCACCCTGAATAAATAAACCATTATATTATATAAATTTAGAATGCATAAATATCCCAAATTTTGCGATAATTAATTAATTTTTCTTAAATTCGAAAAAGTTTCAAATATAGAAACTTAAAATTGTAGTGAAAAAGAAATCTTCCGAAAACTGACATTTTTAAATTGCAGAGCATCCCGATTTTAACTTCCCCAAAAACCAATACTTAATAAATATTAAAAAAAAAAAACGACAGATCATGGAAGTCAAGCAATTTACAAATCCTAAGAAAATAAAAGTTCCCAAATTCATAGACATCCTAAGTTTGAAAATTTTCTGATCTGTAAAACCGTCTCAAGATTGAATTTCATAAATAGTATACCGAATGCAAGTCTTCTAAACTTCAGGCGAAAATAGTTGCAACACGTATTTTAAGGATACTTAAACAGTCTCGAACAGTTGTACAAGAAAGTTGTTTGCGCTCACTTGACTTTAAGAATTTGAAGAGATCGTAATTGAAAAAGCATTACTTTCGCTCCCCAGCTATACCGTTTAACTCCCCGATGGCTTTGACAACTTAAGCAGCCCCTTAAACCTCACTCAGCTCGATGTAATTTATAAGCGTTGAGGGTACCATCGGGATCGTCAAACTGCCATGTGGCAAATCCTTAGGGCAAATTCCCCCTCCCAGCTAAAGTCAGGGATTACCTAGTGATAAATAAATATGCACATTTTAGGTACACAATAACCACCGTGAAAGCTAGAACCAAATCTCTGTGACCGACGACCGAGCAAATTCTTAAATAGCATAAACAGCTCCAAATATCCAATCGCTATTCAATTTCGATCCAGTTAACTTCATTTGATATTCTAAAAGTCCCCGAATACCAGCAGAATGTCCTTTCAGGATGTCGACTCAAAATTCACCCTTGTCTGCACACCCGGGTACCAGGGTGCCCATTACAGTACATTTTTGCATGAAAGTGGAATAAAAATTAAAATTTCGCTTCGGACCTCCGAATCGTTATTTGGATTAATACTAAGCAAATAGCTTATTTGGAATTTATTTAGAATTTTTTTGCGAAAATAATCGATTTCTAAGAATGCATGGGTCGGGGACACACCCAAGGTACCCGCGGCACCCACATTGCAAAAATTTAAGTTTGGATTAATAACTTCTCATAAAATTATTCAATTAAGGTACATGAAATGTGTTACGTAGTAACAAAATTAATAATGATTTAAATTATTAATTATCCGTTACATTTTGTGTGCGGCAACCGTTCCGTTTAAAGTTGGAAAGTTTGTTATGCCTTTTGCTCTGAATTTTGATATTTATTTATTATTTGGAATAAGCGACAAGGAAACGATTTTAATTGTATAATTATTTTTAAAATCGAAAAAAGGTGTGCACACGAGAGTTAAAACAATATTCTCATTCAGTTTTCGATTTTTTCTCCCCTTTTATAAAAATTCAAACATTCAATGTTGTAAAATTTCAAATTGAAAATTTTTCCAGTTGAATCAACTTAATGTCAAAACCTTCAATAGTAGAGTGGTCCACATTTTTTCTCTCAAATTTTTATATAGATTCAATCAAATTGGTTCCAATCCACAAAAAACTGCGTTTAAAAAAAGTTTAATTTAGAGATTCCGCAAGTTCCATGAAGTTTAACACGTAATTTCCACACAAAAAAAGACGTGCCTGTAAATTTTATTCGTTATCGACAATAGACCACCGTATTTTTTTTAAATAACATAGCAACGTTGCTATACGTTGTACCACTTTTTTAAAACTTTTAAGGATAAAATGATTTTTTAGTTCAGACCATAAAAATGTTTTCTCATTGGACATAACGCATGAAAAACTATACATGTATTACATATCACTCCTGAAAATTTCAGTTAGAAAAAGGTATCTGATTATTTGTCAAATAATCGAAATAGCTGTACCATTTTTTATTATTTCTTCGGTTTCCTCATCAGTTTCGAAAGAGCAAAAAAAACTTGACTAATTAAAAAGACGTTAAAATATACAAAACATGGCAAAAAAGCAAGATTTCGAAAAAAATAATAATGTTGTTCTCCCGAAAAACAAAAAATACCAAATGGGAAATTTGGGGAAAATTTGCCGCTTTTGAGAAATTTTTTTTCTTATTTTCAAATAATCAAATAAATTTTACAATTTTTTTATTATGTTTTTTATGGATTTAAAAAGAGTTCAGAAAACTGAACAAAACGGAAATAATAAAAATCTTAATACCTCAAAGATTGCAAAAATGAGACATGTTTTAAAGTGAAATATGCAACAAATTAATTTTGCCCTTAAATTCAAAAATAATTATGCGAAATGTAAAAATGTCGCTACGTTGATAAAAAAAACAGGTCTCCTTATTTTCAGCATAAAAAAACATATTTCATTTGCAAAGCTAATCCTGAACATAACCCCCTCCGGTCTGCATGATTTGAAATAGAATCAGCCAATTAATGTGTATCGAGTTGACTCTCAACATTTTTTTCACGTTATAACCATAGAATACGAATAAAACTTATTTTTTAAATATAACCCCCTTTAATATATTTTATAGGGTTCCAAAAACCCCCATTAGTGAAAAATTGGCTTTTTCGAGTTTTTGGCGTTAATTTTTTTTGTTTCTTTGAGTGCAAATTGTTTCTAATATATGGAATAATCAATTCTACTGATAAACAGGTATTTAAATAAATTTATAAAACAATTTATTATTGTTTATAGCAATTCTCTCTTAGGATACATTTAGAAAGTCGTGTTTTTTCTGAATTTCTCAACTTGCTTTCAACTTTTGTTAAGACAATATTTATAATCGTTTATGACTATTACATTGAAGAAAAATCTGAAATCGTCGACATATTAACACACAAAGTAAAAAATATTTCTGAAGATTAAAGAAGGGGGCGATTAAAAGTAGGAAGTCCAAAGATAATTTTAGCAAAATTTTGAACGAGAATCTTATCAAATATTTGAAATGTTAATAAGCAAAATATAACTTTGTAACTTCGTATCACTCTTTCTCCTTCACACCCTAATGATACCTTTTTAAGTCTTAAGCGTTCCGAATTTTTACAATTAAAAATTTAGACACTTACAAATTAACATTTTGAAATTGCAGTCTTGAAAATTAAGGAACTTTACAAGCAGGCTTCCAAATTGAACAATTTCAAATGAGAAGAGCTTAAAATTGTAAAATTTCCAGTTGGAACTTGATGGATTTTTTTTGGAAATATGAATTTAAACAAATTCCTGGTCTCAAAAAAAATTCTAGTTATTTTGGATTTCTGGGTCCAAGGACGCTAGAGATTACATTTCTTATGGGCCTATTTATTTTCTTTAAATCGTCGAAAACCTTGAGTAAATAGAGATGGAGGTTCAATCATTAAAGATAAAAAATATTTTTATATCTTTTTATTATAGGAAATCATGAGATTGTTACAGCGTGTCTTAATACCGATAATATACGTACACTTTTACAACCATCCTTATCACAACACGAAATGTACAGAGCGCGCACAGGTTATTATTATTTTTTATATTGCTTATCGATGGATCAGATAGTTCAGAATAATGCATATCATGACTGATTATCATACACATGCATGTAAGGTGCTAAACAGTTTTTTTTTCAAGTGTTAGTTTAATTTAAGTTGCTTGAAATAAATAATACCGGTTTCGGTCACTTAACCTCCATAGGTTTAATTATATA
>NC_046659.1:92901092-92924414 GCF_010883055.1 Belonocnema kinseyi | reverse complement strand
TCTGTCAATTAAAGAAATACATAAATAAGTCTTGAGAATTAAAAAAGAATATGAATTCTTTCGCAGAAAATTGCACAGAAGTCACAAAGTAGAATCACGAATTTAAAAATATTTCGTTACCTGGCACGGATAAAATATAAAACTTCTACTGAGATTAGGCCTGGCCTTTATCGATGTAAGAAACACTCTGTGCTGAATTAAAAGAAATTCACTATTTTCTTCAACTCTGGATATTATTATTTTTGGGGTTTGTCTGAAGCTTCCGTTCATTTGAAACGTTAAAACTTAATATCGATGAGGAAACTTTGTTTCCAAGTACAACTATATATGTCTACTGTAGAAAGACCGGATACATGTTCACTATAAAACAGTGTTTGTTACATTTTTGACCGTACTAGACGATCAATATTCGTTTATACAGTTTGCTTAGGCCAGATACTTTAGTGCTGAATTTAGAATTCTGAAATTACTTTTTCTCTTTTATTTCACGAACCTCTTTTCATTCACAAAATAGAGTGGTTATAGAATATTTTATTTTGTTATTTGCAAACAGGGTTCATGAAGGTTGTCATTCAGATAAAGGTAATTAAAAACTTAAATTAAAATTGACAGAAGGCTTCATCACGAGCTACCAAAACCCATAAAAGAGCTTTAGACTCAGACTATCAATTAATTTAATACAAAGCTTGACTACATACAATCTGCTTGATCAATCTGATCATCAATAATTTACATTGCACTTTGTAATTTTAAATTACAAAATACAAAATATTGCTGACTAGTTAATTCTTGTACAAGAAGTCAAGAATAGAAAACAGACTATCACAATATTATAAATATAATACAATCAAAGAAAGCATTAAACAAATAATAATAAATGACCACGTTTAATGGATATCAAATATCTTTGGATTCAGGCTTAAGTCTTCACGCTCAAGAATGTTGTTCTGCACGAACTCTATTCTTAAATACTAAACAGTATCAAACCACTAGAGTCTCTTTTGCACATTTTAATGTTCCACTTACGTTTCGATGTCGAAAAATCATCTGGGTCACAGCCTCGCATCTTTGCTCTATTTTTCTTTTGTTTTTTAGTTCACTGGTTTGATTGGCAACTAAACGGTAAACATACCTAATTTAATTTTTATACATATCGCATAGGACTTTTTCCATGGGGGTGTTCCCAATGGTCCTGTGGAAGTAAATCAATTCTACTCTGGGGGCAGGAACAGCCCTCAGAAGGGGCAACAATAGTAACAGTCGGCCAAATCTCTCGGGTCTTCCGGGTTGCTGCGCCCTCGCGTGTTGTCCCAACATGACCTGAGCTTGGTCCTGCAGATTTTCTATTTGGCTTGAGTCTTTTAAGCCACGGGTTTCTGTAAAGAGGGTTCAAAATAAAGGTGTTCGAAAATAAAATGAAGCATACATTAATTCATCTACGAGTAGGGGAAACTATTCTAGATTAGGTCAGAAAAATGTATAAAATTTGTAAATTATTTGTAGTAAATTATTGAATATAGTAATTTATACTGTAAGAAGGCTTTGGCAATAAAACTGGCAATAAAATCAATTATTTAGTTGCTTTTCATGTTTTTAAGAAACAATCTCGAGCAATGTTATTTATCTCTCTCCATCTTCGAATAGGTCATTCCTTTTGGTAAAAAAAATAGAGACAAAAGCACGCTCATTCATGCAAAATTGAAAAATGTCACATGTTGACTTCTGAATAAAACTATTCTAATGATGAATAAAACAGTTAATTGTTTCACATTTCATTTCGAAAGTCATATCGTTGGTTGTGCTGCTCAAAAGTGATACCAATTAAAATAAGTAATTACCACTGTAACCTAAATATTTCGACAAAATTGGGTTCAGTTATACTAAATGTTGTGGTCAATATTGAAATCAAAAGCTTAAAAAAATGTAACATGTAAAAAAAATGTAACATGTAATCTCAGGCCTACTCTCAGAAAAATGTTTCTTAATCCAAAAAACTGTTGTACCAACTGAATACTTTATTTACCAACAGATTTTGTTAATAAAATCAAAAAATTTGGTTGTGCCAAGTAAATATTTTGTTGATCATATGACAACCATATTCTATAGTTGAACCAACAAAAATGTCGTTGATTCAACAAAATCCTTTTCCGCGAGTGGCTAGTGTCAATCTTAGATATAGGTTCTTCATTCTGAGAGACTTGATAAAGGCAAAAATAAAACCATGAGAGGAGAATTTAATGATCAATAAATAATGAAAGTTTACCTGGTCGAAAGAGGACGATCGCTTTCATGCAAGCAAATTCTGCAGGGTCCACTATGACAGCCTTGTATCTTTGTAGAGTGTCATGAAGATGCCTAACATCAGCCGCGACCTGACTTGGTTTTCCATTTGGCGCCAAATGCATTCCAGAATGTGGGTGTGGGTGTGGTGAAACAGTCAAGGCAGTGAGTTCAGCCGCACTAAAAAGTGGAGATGACTCCAAAGGGAGGCACCATTGAACAGCATTGAGTAAAAAGAGTTCCGACCAAGCTTCCTCTAATAGTATCACTTGGTCCCTGAATGGTAAACTCGCGAAGGAGGGTAGATTTTTTGCCCATTTCACTGCCATAAAAAGTAATCGAGCACTGGTTTCGTAAACGGTTTCTGCACTCACTGGTGAATACAAGGTTGGGACTATTGGAGTCAATTGTGTACAGGTACTTCGTTGTGGCATCAGAGGTTCTTCATTTGTCACATCTATGCTGTCTTCTGAACCATTTCCTATTTAACAATCACATATTTCTCACTTGAGTTTATTTTAATAGCTTATTTTTAATTTATAGTGGAACCTGGATTTAATCAGACCGGATTTATGTCTTTTCGAGAATTAATACCGCGACGGTTTCTGAGTGAGAAAAGGCGCGGGGACGAAAGGAGCGGTGCTCAGTTAAGCGCAACAAACAGCATGAGGCAGTACTCTTCATGCGTTAGTTGCATCAGGTTGCATAAAGTGTCTGGACTTAGGTTGAAGACCACTACAAAGCCATTCCCGAAACCGTACTTAATTCCAAGTTTCAGTGTAATTCATTATTACGCATCCCGATTTTTATTTCCTAAGATTAAAAATATCAACAATTTAAAAATCCGTTATTAAACAAATTTTTCAATATTCAGTTTTAGACATTTTTGAATCAATAATCTATCATTTCGAATTGAAAATGTGATGAGTTTGAATGAAAAACGTTCCACAGCAAATTTTTTTAGATTAGATAAAATTTCGAAAACTGACCGTATTTCGAATGGGATAAAAAGGATTTAAACTTATATAATTTCCAAAGAAAAAAGTTTTAAATTAAACAGTTAAATTTTTTAATAGGGAATTTAAAAATTGAATTAATTCAGATTAAATTTTTGAAAACAGGAAAATTTCAAGACGTTAAAAATTGAATATTTTCAAATTCGAATGTTCAAAATTGAACCACTTAAAATTCAAAGCAATTTAAATTGTATTATTTATAATTAAAAGTGTTTACAATTTCTTAATCTAAAAAATGTGACAATTTGAAATTGAAAACTAAATTGAATTTTTCCAAGTCAAAGCTTCTGAAATTCTAGAATTAAAATTTTTTATTACATTTAACAAATTACAATTTAACATTGAATATAATCAGACAAATTTGTCAAAAATTAAAAACTAAATTCTCCGGAACGTTGAAATTTAAACGAATCCAAACTTAATTTAGAAATGAAAAAAATATAGCCGCCAAAAATAGCGAAACTAAAACATTCTTATACTCAAACCCACTATTAACAAGCTCAAAAATTTCAATTATTAAAAATAAATTTGAATTGTTAAACTTTAAAACTGTAAGCATTTCAAATTAAAGAAATTGTTAAATTAGTGCTGAGGTATTAATTTACTTTGTTTAATTTTTATCAATCTTTTGTCCATCTTTTATCTATATTAAATTGAGTTTCCTATGTGTGAAACTCCACTATGTCAAGCTTCTCAATTCAAAATTGTTTTTGATTTTAAAGTTGAGTTTGAAATGTTTAATATTTTGGAACATTCTCAAATAAAAGATAATTCGATTTTCAATGAATTTCAGCAGAAAAAAATCACTCATTTTCACGATTCCAAATTGAACAATTTTAAATATTATCAACCTTTAGAGTTTAATTATGTTTAAAACATTGGAAGTGATACGTGTCTGTTTTTTAATTAGAAACTTTCAAAATTGAACTTAAACTTGAAGCGTTAAAAGTTGAACAATTCCAAACATTGTTTAAAAATTAAAGGATTCTTAAATTAAGATCTCGAAATTAAGTTGTAAAAATAGTTTAATTTTAAATTGTACATTGAAATCGTTAGAATTTAATCATTTTAATCTAAAGTGAAAAACTAATAACTTGAAATACTTGGAAGACGAGGTATTTCCGTATCTTAAGTACTAAATAGTATTGTATTGAGAAAGGGCAAAATTAGTCAAAAATACGTATTTTTAATGAGTTAAGCACTTTACTCATAAGTTCTAATACTTTAAATATGGCAATATGACAATATGTCAACCTTAAAAGCCTTTGAAAATTTCTTAAAATGTCTTGGTATCTTCTGATAACTCATGAAATCCTATAAATTTTGTTGTAATCCCACAAAATTTCTTAAATGAATTTGACATGCTATTAAAAACTTGAACAAAATTTAGTCCGTCAATTAAAACTTTTTAAAGCATAAATATAAAATACAAAGTGTTCTAAAATTATTTGAAATTCATGAAAAAACCTCTCAAATCCTTTGAAATACTCTTGAGTCACTTAAAATTTATATAAAATTTTTGAAATTCTTTGAAATGTTTTAATGTTACTTGCAATTCTTTTGGAAGGGTTGTGAAATATTTTGAAAAGCTTCGAAAATCCTCAAATTATTTTAAAATACTTTTTAATTTCTAAGAATGTATTGAACCCCAACGGAAACGCTTAAAATCTTTCAAAATTCTTTAAAATCTTCATAAATCCAATAACATTCTCTGTAATCTCGAAAATTGGTCTTAAATCATTTGAAAACTTTTGAAATTTTTCAAATCTCTTGAAATATATTAAAATCACTCGAAATTATAAGAAATCCTTTAGAATATTTCGGAAACTTTGAAATTTGTTAATAGCGATAATAAAAGTTAATTTGTTCAAATTAAAATCTGAATGATCAACTCACCGGTATTAAATAATGAGAAAATACTTTTTTTTTATTCAATGAAATCAATTTTTATTCTTTTCTCACATTAGATAATTTAAGATATGTATTTACAAGAAAAATAAAATATTTCACAACCATTATGGTCAAAAATGTAATTAACAGTTGTAAACAAATTGAAAGTTAGCAGCGGATTTCATTTTTATATTTCAAATGAAATAAATGGGTTTTAACTGAAAAATGTATTCTTATTTTTTTAAGTCACGGTATATTGTGGTATTGTGATAAATCATAAAAAGCTAGTTGCGAAAATAAGACCAGTCTTATATTTCTATCAGAAACCGATAGTTGTTGCACGGAACAGTTTTTCCGAACTTTTGTCGTTGAATTTAATGTTTTTAGCTTCTTAGTCCTTATTCTGAATACTGGAAATAGATACCATTCCTGTAATAATAAAATTTATTATGATTTTAATTTGTAATAAATGCTTCCTGTTTCGCGTCATGGTGCCAAAATCGCATTATCCGCGCGCGAACTATATCTTTATTTACAATTTTGAAAAGTAACCAATGAATTTCTTCGTATCAAGTAAACTTTTCTTTGAAAGAATAGCAATGCAAAAACTTAGTCAAAGATTTTTTTCAACAATAGAAACATTCTTCTGGATGTTACGATTTTTTTATACATTTAATAATGCAGTCTTTTATCGGCACAACTGAAAAATCCTTAAAAATAACATTCCCGAAAAAGAAAATATTCGATATAGGAAATTCCCGAAATTATAAAATTGCCGAAATATAAAAATGCGTAATTGGAAAATTCCCGAATAATAAAATTAAGTAACAGTTTAATCCATAAAATTTAGAGCATATTCCTCAATAATTAATAAATACTTTCTATGAGTAAAGGGATTTCTTAGCATTTAATTTGTATTCCTTTTTAAATCGAAAACTACACGAACTATATGAAAATAGGCCACATACTCTCCAAAAACATCACGTATTTACAAGCTACTGCTTCCAAATGGAAAAACAAGAATTATTTACACATTGAATCATGCACTTAGTCATGCAATGAGAAAATTAAAACTGTACAATAATATTCTCAAAACATCCCATTTTTCCAAGTTATTAATTTACATAAAGAAATAATATAAGCATAAAACTAAAAATTAATTTTTAAACATTCTTGTTTATTAAGTGTTAAGTTTATTTGAATTTAGGATTGATATAAATATAATTTGCCTGGGTTACTTGAGAAAACTTAAAAAGAGTTTTGAAGATTTCAAATATGCCGCAAAATGTAACTAGACAATTTCCAATAAAGATTAATTATTTTAGAGGATTTAAAAAATTTTAAGGGAAACTTCTGAAATTCAATTTTCAACCAAAAAAGATTTTTCGTCAAAAATTCAAAAAAATTATTATTTAGGGGGAAAATAATCTTTCATATAAAATAAAAATGTTAGAATAGCTATTTATGTTTTAAGTTTATTTTATTTTTATGTTTATTTGCTTTTAAAGTTATATAAATATAATTTAACTAGGATTGTTGAGAAGATTTAAAAGAAATAAAAAAATATTTAATAAATTTTCCCAAACCCATAGAAGTATTTTACTTGGAAAGTTTCGAGTGCCTGTAAGCACCTGTCAAAATCGAAAATTAAAAAAATGCAATTCTTTTTTTCGGACTTTAAACGATATTCGAGGGATCCTTGACTTCCACGACGAAAAAAATATGTTCAATGCATTTTTGGATCCCCTCACTATTTTTAACGTATGAAGTGTAAGGTGAAATAGATTAAGTGTCTAAATAATTGTTCTTGTTCCATTTTGAAGCAATTATACGTTAGGTTGGAGAAGGTCACGCATCTTTTTTCCAAGTTTCACAATATTGCCTTCTTACTGTTTCTATAAATCTGAAAATATTATAAACTCGTGTTTTTTATGTAACTTGTCTATTTTTGTCATTTCCCACATTTTTAACCTCTTTTTAATCAATATATACACCTCTAAATGATTGCATGATCTCAAAGCATTTAACAGTTTCCCAGTATCGAATTGGAAAATATTTTGACTAATCACATTAGGGCCATCCATGTATTAAGTAACACATTTTTTATCAACATTTGATTTTTCTTCTCCCCCATGTAACAAGTAGTAACAAAGCGTAAGAAAGAGTTTTTAAATTCTAAATTTCTGAATTTATGAGATTTTCAGGGTTGCTACAGGTCAAAGCAGACCCGAAAGAGTCAGAAAATGTTCGATAAACTGAAGTTTAATGATCATTTATAATTTACAACACACGAAAAAATCTGATTCTTTAAAAGCACATGCAATTTTTTGAGATCCCTTAGAATTATTGAAATTCTTGGAAATTCCTTGTAATATTGTAAAATACCCTAAAAATGTTCAAATCATTTAAACTTTTTTGAAATCTTTTTAGATTCTTAAAATTGATAAAAATTCCTTGGAATCTTTTTAAATATCCTAAAAACTTTTAAATTCTCAAAAATCTTCCCAGTTTGAAACACAATTTCATTAAAATATTATTAAATATCTTGAAATTGCATGAAATTATATCAATTCTAATTATATTCCTTGAAATCATAAAAACCTTTAAAGTTCCATGAAATCATTTTCAAGGATCTCAAATGAAAAGAATTTTTTTTAATTAAACAAATTATTTCTTTAATTTAAAAGGGGAAAAAGTGATTATTCAAAATGAGAGCGTCTTCGAAGCCTGATAATAAAACTTCAATGAGAAACATGCGTTTTATTCGGTTGTTTCCAACTGAACATAAGTGAACACTTTAATAGGTTTGTCGGTTGCTGTTTTAAATACTTAAGTGTATAAATAGCCCGGAATTAGCCTTCCCATGTCAGGAGAAAAAGAACTAGACTTTCTGATTGTTCTGGTACATCTTCATAAACAGTCATGATGGAGTTCATGGAGTTCTTAATCATTGCTTTGGTGGCACTTTCCCTCGGTGAGTAAAAAAAACTGATCATGAATCTAAAATGCTTATCTTATCCTGGATTGATTAATTTTTGATTTAAATATAAAAAAATCAACTATTAGAAAATCAAAGAATTCTATTAAATTTTTTTTTTCAATTCAACAACTAAAATTATTTGTCGAAGCGCAGAAAACATTATCACATATGAAAAGAGGATAATGTTAATATACAAGGGATATCTCATTTATAAGTGCTTATAAAATTATACATTAACTTTCAACGTATTTAACATGAATTTTTTAACCATTGACTCAATATTAATTATTAGGGATCGAAAAAATATTATATTTTTGCTACTTTAAGTGAAGCAATTTCAAGTAATTCTAAAGCCGATCAGGTTTGCGACAACAATGATTGCGTGATTATTGAGACATATTGTTTTCCAATTTCGGAAAAAAATAATTCTCTATATAATAGAATTTCGAATAACTATTTATTTTTGAAGTTTATTTGTTTTTATTGTAATTTTCCTAATATTGTTTAGAAACAACAACAACAATATTTTAAAGATTTCAGATATATGTCAAATTGAAATTTCAACAAAGAAGTTCATTTTTAAGGAAATTTGAATTTGAACAACATTCTTTAATCTTCAATCAAAAAAGCTGAATTTTCATCCAGTTACATTTATGACCAAAAAGGTTGACATTTTTACCAAAAGGGTTTTAGTTTTTGCTTTCCCTGTTGGGAAAAGTTACCATTTTTGTTTAATCCTACTGATCAAGGCCTCATCTTGTTCGTGTTTTTTCGTGTTTCGCATTTGAATGAATATTTATCGATCGGAAATGATAGAAAATTGCGTTTTGGAATGTATTTTACGTGATTTTTAAAATAATTTCATTACAAAATTTTGTGACTTTCGGTAAGTGACACCGATTTGGATCTAGAATCGGATAAATAATCAGCATATTTTTTTACTTTTTGGAGCCGAAAATTTTTTTTGTTCAAATTTAACCCACTTGTATAATAGAAAAAAAATTGTTTGACTAAATTTCGAAAAGTCAATGACACAGAAGCGTAGATACTGAGGTTAGCTTTCTAAAAGTGTATGGACTTCTTGATATCTTCCAAAATGTTTATAAATACTCAAAAATGAGGAAATAATACTTACAATATGGCTATTCATTCTACACTGGAGAAATTAGAGCACAGGATGGCCCGATGTAGAATGAGTAGCCATATTTGAAATATTATTTCTTCATTTTTGAGTATTCATAAACATTTTGGAATTTGCACAATAAATCTGAATTGTAATAATTAATTTTATTAGTATTGTTTAAAATTTTTACCATTTGTCCGATAAATTACTAAGACAATTCTCAAACTTAAACCGTCCACTGGGGTAGTGCGCTATCTCAAACGATATTCACGTCCGCACAGAACTCATACAAAACACAGATGATCTCGCTCATTGACTGAGGTCGATTACTGAATAGTTGAATTGAATTGTGGTTAGGGTCCCGGACCAAACTGCACATCTCCTTAGTCAGAAGCGTACCTTAAACTTTGAATGGGGTACCGCACTATCCCGAAGGATCATTCTAGGGTTAAAGAATCATTTACAATTAAAATTTTCTATTTTAAAAATAAATTTTTATAATTAAAATTGCTTATTTGGAAATATTCGAGAAAATTAAAAAAAAAAAAAAACTGAAAACAGCCACTTAAAGTAAAATTCGCGCAATATGCAAATAATCAGGTATTCAAAAATATGTGCGCGAATTAAATTTTTTAGTTAATTTAATTTTATTTTTTTTATCGGAACTTTTTTCAGATAGGATTCTTTATTTTTCAATATAGCAGGTATCAAAAGTTCATATCATTATATAGTTATATATGTTTTTAAAATTGTAGGGTTTGTCAAAATCTTCGTAATCCGCGAAGTTTGATCAAAAGGAAGTAGAAAAGAGACTGAAAATGTTTTTTGATTTGAAGACTGGTGGTTCGTAGAAAGAATGCAATGTTGAATTCAAAAAGGCGTAACCCCAAATTGGTGCTGCTCTTGACAAAATTCAAAAGATAACGAAGCTGTTGCGGCAGAAGAAGAAAGCCTCTACACAAATGCTGATCCTGAGTTCATAAAAAAGCTTTATACTAATTGTAGGCGACATATCATGTCACATGTAGCAAGTCTCTCTGCGGCAAGTCACACCTGCGTCATGTCACGACTGCGGCATCTCTATCTAGAGGCTTGTCTCCCGAGCCAAGGAAGACAGACAGTCCAAAGTTCTGGAATTCTCTAATACTCACACTTGCAAAAAATTGTTCGAAATTAAGCCATTGTAAGTTTCTTTAATGTTTTATATAAGTTCCTTATTATAATTTTATTAATAATTGTCCCTCCCTCAAAAGTATACTTTCTATACACCTCTCTGTGATCGTGTCTCCATTCTGTGCGGCGATTCGCAGTTGCTCTAACGACTCCTCTTCGATATCCCCACTAATCTACCGCTATGCAAGCTCCTTGGAACTCATGCGTGTACTCTATTTTCTCTATAATATAGAGGACATTAATAGTAGGGGAGTGTTGGGTGGCCCGAGTCGTCGAGTACTTTGAGCCACCGCAATTTTTTGGCCTGTTGGCAGTAGCATCTCTTCGTCAATAGTGTTGAATGGTTGTTAGACCAATACCTCACTTTTAATAAGGTTTCGTAAAGAAAAGACGCACTTGCTAATCTTGGTCAGACAACGCGTTCCAAAAATTAAAAAAGGTTTTTGCTTGATTAAAAAAAAAACGTTCAGTGAACATTCTCCAACGATTATTCAATGTTATAAACTCGACGAATTTTCACTGTATAAAGTTTTAGTTTAGTATTGAATCATACGTAACTTTTTGAAATTATACTCAAAAAGTAGCGTCATTCGGGTGGTTTATGCCACCCAATTTTTTTATTAAAAAACTTTGTGACTTTCGGTATGTGACTCCGATTTGGATCTAGAATTTGCTCAAGTTTAACCCACTTGTATAATAGAAAAAAATGAGGTTTTTTTTATTAAATTTCGAAAAGTCAATGATACAAAAGCGTAGATACTGAGGTTAACTTTCCAATAGTGTATGAACTTCTTGATACCTTCATCCAGTAAGATTTTGTAGTTAAAAAACAAAACACGGCTCAAACCACCCAACACTACACTACATTAGAAGCAGTAAAACGGGCTAATCAGCCAAGGCTTGTTCGAATATTATTACATGTTTTATTAAACTCTTACTCGGGCGAACCCGGTTATACGTCATAACCGCGGACTAAGTCAAGTGACTGATGAGATTAGAATGTTATAAGTTAATTCAAATAATTTAATACGATGTTTGAAACCTCTTTCGATGATGTTGTAGGTATACAATTACGAGCGGCCACGAGCGTTGGAGGTGAAAACAGTCACCTCTGGATGCTTTCTTAGAGCCACCATCTGCCACTCCACGGGTTTTTAGTCCCTCGCTTCCTGATAGTCAAAAAAGTTTCTACAATGCGACAGGTGTTTAATAAAACCGCCTTCTGAGCTGCTGCCAATACCCTACTTACTCCTAAATATTCAAGATGTTCAGTGCATCTTGTGTGCAAATTGCCTGTAGCCGAAATCACAATGGGATGAATAGATGCATGATTCACATTCCTACATATGGTGTTTACTTCATGCCTTCACAAGCTATACTTGTGGATCTTGGTTGTATAGGTTGACTGCAAATTTCGGTTAAGCGGACAAGCAATGTCGATGATGTAAACTCTTCCACCTTTTTTTCTCGTATCACCATGTCAGGCCGATCGGCCCGTACGTAATGATCCGTTTGGATAGTAACATCCCAATATAAGATGTAATCTTCGCTTTCTAAAACGGGCATTGGTATGCATCTGTAGAAGGGCATCCATTCTTTTAAAAGTCCAAGGTAATGCCCGCTACATCATTATGTCTGTGCGTATATTCTCTCTCAGCCATTACGCGACAGCCATCAATAATGTGCTCGATGGATTCGTTGGTATCTCCACATAATCGGCACCAACCAACCACGTATTGATGTAACACGTGTTTGCGATAATTCTTGGTGCTGACAACCTTGTCCTGTATCGCAATGGCGAATCCTTCCGTCTCTGGATACAGAACACCCTTTCTTAGCCAAATATTAGATGCCTCACTATCCACTTCATTTTGTTCTAACATGTTGAGATGCTCGCCATGGATGGTTTTCTGTCTCCATTTTATTTCTAATTCCTCTATGGTTTCTGCCCTGATATTCAAGGCCCCACCTGAGGACAAATTTAAGGGCGTGTATTCAAAATCCGCTTAACAGATGGTACTGTAAAGCGCAACATTTCAGTTGCTGTTAAAATAGTCTCGCAACTATATAACTTATGACTCACACAGTTTTTTGACATCTACAACGCCTCTACCCCCTAAATATCGTGGTAGAACTACCCTTTCAATTGCTAAATTTCTGTGGTGCATTCGGTACTTCGTCATTTCTACGCGAACAATTCTGTTTAACTTTTCAAGGTCGGTGTTAGACCATTTTATGAGCCCGAAGAAGTACGTGAGGATAGGGTTGGCATATGTGTCAATTGCCCTGATTTTGTTTGCCGAGTTGAGAAAACTCTTCATAATCAATCTGAGTCTTGTAGTGAAGGCAGTTGTTAGGCTACTCTTAACTGCCGTATACTGAATACCCCTAGATTCAAGAATACTCAGATATTTATATGATTCACCTTCAGCCATTTCCTCGCTGTCATTTTCGAACTCGTTGTCTAACTCTGCGGTCCCTAATTCCCCTTTGATTAAATGCACTGTTCTACATTGATCTATTCCGAACTCCATGTGGATATCATTGGAAAACTGCTTTGTGACAACGATCCCTTGCTTCAGTTTTTGGGCTGAACTAGCGTACAATTTCAGGTCATCCATGTAAAGAAGATGGGTCATTTGATTACCATCCTCATTATCATGAATTCTCAACCCATGAGACATGCTGTTTAGTGTTTTTCTCAATGGATTCAACGCTAAACAGAACCATAGTGCGCTGAAGGAGTCTCCTTGAAATATACCCGTTGTAAAGCGTATTGATCTAGTTATTCTTGGTTTTCCATGATCAAAATATCTGATTCATGTATCCCAGAGCCTCATCGCATGGCTTAAAGTCAATAATGCGTGGGCAGATTTTGCAAAGTTGTAAGACTTCAAGCAAATAGTCATGCGGCACGGAAGAAAACGCTTGCTTGTCGTCAATGTATGCCATGTGTAAGTTCCTTTGATGCTAACGAGCTTGATTCATGGCAACAGCGTCCATAGTGATCAGATCTTTACGGCCTCGCGAGCTTTTACAACATCCTTTTGTTCTTCTGTAAGAATGCCATTCTCGTCGCAATGAGAATATACCTTATCTGCAGTGATAGCTGTAAAACATTTAGAAATAGTCGGAAGACAGGCTATCGGTCGAAAGTAAGATGGATTTTGAGCGTCTGGTTTTTTTGGTAACATATACGTAGTACCCTGGAGCATAAAGCCTGGCATCAGATCTGGGTGTTCAATCATCTTCTGAAAACACCTTGCCAATGCAAGATGCACACTTGCCAGGTACTTATACCAGAAGTTGTGCACCATGTCCGGACCAGGAGCTTTCCAATTACTTGCCCTTTTCAAGAACGCTGAAACATCTAAAGCTGTGATGTTTGTCAGTTGCATTTCAGGACTATTGCTTGCCCTTGCTTCCTCCAGTTTGAACCACGCAGTGTCCAAATTGCATCTGTTCATTTTTCCCCAAACACCTGACCAGTAGTTTGTCATATCTTCCAATTGAGGGATTTCGATGCCTTGCTGGTTAGTTGGCTCTACTCTCAGTTCACGATAGAACCTTCTTTCATCTGTCTGAAAGTTTTGATTTTGTTGCCTTCGTGCAGTGCTTTTCTTGTACCGATGCACTTTACTGACATCCATATCCAACCTGATCTTCCATGGTGGATCTCAATTCCTTACTGGGACGAAAACTGCATTTGCAGGCCTAGTTTACCGACCCAACGTTCTAACAGTTGCCACAGCTGCAAAGTATACAAGAGTTTGCACCTCTAACGCAGTTAGTGCTATATTCAAATACGTAGGTAAAACCTTCCTGTCCAGATGTGCTATTAGTGCCCGCATATCATTTGTGATGTTCATTTTGGACAGAGAATGCTTTAGTGTTGGTTGTACATATCTGAACTCTAGTAAAGCATGACCAAAATTCCTTTTAAGGTGCTGTAGTTTTTCTGGGATTTCCCTATCCACATCATCGTTAGTAATATCCGGATGTGGTTCTAATGGATCCGGTACTTGATGTTCATTATCCCTAGCACCTATGCCTTTAGCATCAATCAAGTCTTCGTTGTCCACATCTTTCAAGGCGAGTTCATCAATAGGAAGCTGCTGTTCCACTTCCATTTTGATAGCAGCTATTTCAACAGCCGAAAGCAGCCTGTTTACAGATATTGAGCGTTTTTGATCAGCCAGATTCTGCTAATTTATTTTTGTGGCTAGCACTGGGTGTTTAAGTAAGAAGAGTAGGATGTTCTCTCCTCACACTTTGCCCACATTTCTCTACCAGAAAATAAAGGCGCTTAACATTACTGTTCATATGGTATGTCCATTTTCGTCACTTTTGTGGTTGCTGAACCTTTGCTTCTGCCTCTGGTTGTATAAGGTCATCCACCTCTGGAGGATGTGGTGGTGTTGAATCATCAATAGGTTGAGGAAGAACAATAATCGCGCCTGCTTGACCACCGTTCGACGCGGCTTCCTCTAACTGATGTTCATTGCCGTTGTTTTTCCACGCCAAATCAATCTGTTGTTCAATCTCCATTGCTCGGTCTTCTGTAACATGTAGATTAGTCCTGATGTCGTTCACCTTAGCGATAAGATCTCTTAGTGCTACTTTTTGTATATTAGGATACTTTGCAGCAGAGTTTGTTCTTAAATTGTATCCTTTTTCCATTTTCTTTTCAAACTTCGCACATTAGTAATGGAGACGCACCAATTCATCTTTCATTGTGGTATCGCAATTGATGCTTTCCCACGATATTTCTGTCGAGGTGGTTGGCTGCAAATAGCTAACGCTAGCCAAAGCCACCATCGCCACTATCCCGCATGCTATGGCCCCCAGTTGTGGCTCCAGGGGCGCCCCGACGATCCTCGAGAAGCGACAAGCGTTTCAACATCTTCAATATATCCTCCATTTTTTATTTATGGGTTTTGGTGTTCTACTCAGTCTCTCTCCTCTTCATTATCAGCCTATTTGACATGACAAACCTAGTCAGTAGCAATGCTACCACCAACATACCCGTCAAAGTCATGAGAGGAGTTATCTTTTGGGGTAAGCGTGACTCACTCCGTGAGGAAGAGAGTAATGTGGGAGTGGCGGTATAGATTTTTAGATGAATCTAGAATTTGCAGGTTGTTGATCAATCTCTCTAGCGATGAACCCAAGTGAAGAGCCTCATTAAGTCATCATGTGAAGTTCCCCACTCGGGCCCATTAGTATCCAATGTCTTCAGTTTCAAGCGTCATTCACTCCCCTGACACTCTTTTTATAAACTATTTTCCGCCACGCTTTTGTGTCCTGGCATACCTCTTTAGCTTTCTTCACGTCCATGCATTTTTTCATGTAAGGTCTACCTCTGGGCACATTGCTATTTGCTTTACCTTGATACATTTCTTTCATTAGCCGTTCATATTTAATTCTTTTTATAACGCCCAAATCTTCTCAAAGAATTTCTTCTACACATGTCAACTAGTACCTCCTCTACACCACATTCTTTGAGCATTATCTCATCACTCACCTTATCCATCAGTGTTTTGCCGCATATCATGTGCAGGAATCTCGTGTTAATCGCGTTAATTGTATTATTATCCTTTTCTTGAGGTCCGTCCACTCAGCGCCGCCACCAAGGCAAATTATAAAATGAAATACGCCATATTTTTTTGCTGTTTTTTGCTCTTTAAAGTTCGGAGAAAAGGGTGGCGGCGCTAGCAGGACGTCCACTCAGCGCCGCCACCTACGAAAACTCACTAAAAATGATTATAATGCGATAAACAATAAGTGGAGATTTTTTTTTGCACTATGATGGCATATATTACGTTTCCCAAAAAACTACCTTAAAGTCTTACACAACTACCCTCGGGATCAAAAAGGTTTTCAAAATGGGATAACCACGTTCGACAATGTAGACATGATTTAGGGCTTCAAATTAATTACATGACACTTGAAAATTTCATTTGTTGTAAAACCACCTTGAACAATGTAAAAATGATTCAGAACTCCAAATTAATTACATGGCACTTTAAAATTTCCCCCTTTTTATAATTTTCCTGAAAAAATACCCTTCCACGTTAACGTATTCAGCAGCACATTTATATGTATGAAAAAAGCATTGAAAAATTCAAACTTAGAAGAAACTGTTAGTTGATATTTTTTTGCTCTTTTTTACTGTGCGATAATATATAATTCGTTCCCCAAAAACTACCCCTAAGTCATACATACATACCCCTCGTCATCAAAAACGTTTTAAAAGTTGGAAAACCACCTTGAACAATGCGAAACTGATTTAGAACTCTAAATTGATTACATGGCATTTCAAAATTTCTCCCTCTTCATAATTTTTCCGAAAAACTACCCTTACATGTGAACCTATGCAGCGGAACATATATATGTATGAAAAAAGCATACAAAATAATAAAAATTAGAAAACAGTGTTAGTTGATATTTTTTGCTCTCTGATAATATATAAGACGCTCCCGAAAAACTACCCTTAAGTCATACATACTCACCCCTCGTGATCAAAAACATTTTAAAAGTTAAAAAACCACCTTGAACAATATAAAAATTATTTAGGACTCAAAATTAATAACATAAATATTAAAAATTACTCTTTCATTATAATTTCCCCCGAAACTACCCTTTCACGTGAACCTATGCAGCGGAACATATATATGTATAAAAAAAGCATTGAAAATAATCAAATTTAGAAAACACTGTACGTCGATATTTTTTTGCTCTTTTTTTGCTCTCTGATAATATATAACATGCTCCCGAAAAACTACCCCTAAGTCATACGTAACCTCCCCTCGTCATCAAAAACGTTTCAAAAGTTGGAAAACTACCTTGAAGAATGCAAAAATGATTTAGAACTATAAATTAATTACATGGCACTTGAAAATTTCCCTCTTATTATCATTTCCCCGAAACTACCCTTACACGTGAACCTTTGCAGCAGAACATATATATGTATGAAAAAAGCATAAAAAATAATAAAACTTAGAAAACACTGTTAGTTGATATTTTTTTGCTTTTTTTGCTCTCTGATAATATAAATATTTATATTTCTAAGTACCATGTAATTAATTTGGAAACCTAAATCATTTTTACATTGTTCAAGGTGGTTTTACAACATGCAAAACGTTTTTGATGCCGAGGGGAGGGTATGTATGACTTAGAGGTAGTTTTTGGGTAACATATTATATATTATAAAAGAGAAAAAAAGGAGCAAAAAAATATCAACTAACAGTTTCTTCTAAGTTTGATTATTTTCAATGCTTTTTCATACATATAAATGTGCTGCTGCATACGTTCGCGTGGAAGAGTAGTTTTTCAGGAAAATTATAAAAAGGGGGAAATTTTAAAGTGCCATGTAATTAATTTGGAGTTCTAAGTCATTTTTACATTGTTCATGGTGGTTTTACAACATGCAAAACGTTTTTGATCACGAGGGGTGAGTATGTATGACTTAGGGGTAGTTTTTCGGGAGCGTGTTATATATTATCAGAGAGCAAAAAAAGAGCAAAAAAATATCAACTAATAGTGTTTTCTAAGTTTTATTATTTCGTATGCTTTTTTCATACATATATATGTTCCGCTGCATAGGTGTACGTGTAAGGGTAGTTTTTCAGAAAAATTATGAAGAGGGGGAAATTTTGAAGTGCCATGTAATCAATTTAGAGTTCTAAATCATTTTTGCATTGTTCAAGGTGGTTTTCCAACTTTTAAAATGTTTTTGATGACAAGGGGTATGTATGTATGACTTAGGGATAGTTTTTCGGAAACGCATTATATAATATCGCAGAGCAAAAAATAGTAAAAAAATATCAACTAACAGTTTCTTCTAAGTTTAATTATTTTAAATGTTTTTTTCATACATATAAATGTTCTGCTGCATACGTTCACAAGGAAGGGTAGGTTTGGGGAAATTATAATGGAAGGGAAATTTCTAAGTACCATGTAATTAATTTGGAGTTCTAAATCATTTTTACATTGTTCAAGGTGGCTTTACAACATGCAAAACGTTTTTGATGCCGAGGGGAGGGTATGTACGACTTAGGGGTAGTTTTTGGGTAACATATTATATATTATCAAAGAGCAAAAAAGGAGCAAAAAAATATCAATTAACAGTTTCTTCTAAGTTTGATTGTTTTCAATGCTGGTTTCATACATATAAATGTGCTGCTGCATACGTTAACGTGGAAGGGTAGTTTTTCAGGAAAATTATAAAAAGGGGGAAATTTTATAGTGCCATGTAATTAATTTGGAGTTCTGAATCATTTTTACGTTGTTCATGGTGGTTTCCCAACTTTTAAAACGTTTTTGATGACGAGGGGTATGTATGTATGACTTAGGGATAGTTTTGGGGAAATTATAAAGAGGGCGAAATTTTTAAGTGTCATGTAATTAATTTGAAGCCCTAAATCATGTTTACATTGTTGAAGGTAGTTTTCCCATTTTGAAAACTTTTTTGATCCCGGGGGTAGTAGTGTAAGACTTAGGGGTAGCTTTTTGGGAAACGTAATATATTTCATCATAGAGAAAAAAAAAGCAAAAAAATCTCCACTCATTGTTTGTCGCATTATAATCATTTTTAGTGAGTTTTCGTAGGTGGCGGCGTTGAGTGGACGGACCTCT
Organism: Belonocnema kinseyi; assembly: GCF_010883055.1. NCBI lineage: Eukaryota > Metazoa > Arthropoda > Insecta > Hymenoptera > Cynipidae > Belonocnema > Belonocnema kinseyi. The sequence continues at coordinate 92,905,315 of NC_046659.1, read as the reverse complement.
TTTCTTGGTGGGTTCAGCTCTTGCTACCGTACCTCACAGTCGGTATAAATATAGAATCATCTATTGCTCATTTAGCTCTATTTGCTATATTTTTACTTCTGATAATAGGCCCTGCTCTACCGATAACCTTCTCGCCCTCGTTTATACGCCTCTCTAACTCCCCATCTATCAGTCCGTCACTAGTCAATAAGCTAACAAGAATACATACTTATCAACTTGCTCTATTCTTTCATAATTGAAAAAAATGTTGCGTTATTGTTTTCTCCTTGTTTCCACAAAACACTATAATTTTTATTTTATTTACTTTCATTTTGAGGCCCATGCTCTTCATATTTTTATTTAGTTTGTTCGACATTATTTTGTGAACCTTTTATTGATTTCGCAATAACAACCTTATAATCTGCGGACGCTAACGCACGACCCTCACTGTCCCAAGATCCACACCTTCTTCGTCGAAGAGGGCCATTCTTTTGGACGCTTGTCCATGAATATAATAAATAGCCACGAGGAAATAATACATCCACTAATTCCGGACTCTCTCAGAACTTCCCAAAATTTACTTCTATTCACCTTGTTAAACGCTTTTTCTAGGTCAAAAAATGCACAGAAAACTATTTCCCTTTATCTCAAACTTTTTTCTGTGATCTATCTTGAGCTACATATTTGATCCATACATGATCTTCCTAGCATAAGCCCACTTGGGACTGCCCATAAATTTTCTTTTGTTATTTTCATTGTCATACGAATAAAATATTTTAAATATATGTTACTTGCGGTACTTAATAAGATTTCTTCAATTTTAGCTTATCTAAAATAGTTTAAATTGGGACGTTTTCATTGAAAAATCGTTCAGTATATTTTTTTATATTTGAAACGCTTTCAATTCGGAATTATTAATTAATTATTATTGTTTCAACCATTTTCAAATATTACTATTTGAAAATTTGTTCAATAATGGATTTTGAACTTGTTTATATTTTTAATATTAGGAAATAAAAATCTAGAGACGTGAACGTAATTCCTTGCTTGTGTTTAAATATTTCACGATCACAATTGAAGACTCAAAAAGCAGAAGCGAATGAATGCTCGAGTAGTACGTGGGAGTGGGGGATACCGCGTAGAAAACACGAAGAAGGACCGTTCTCTCTTTCGTTGCGTTGTCTTTTAAATCTCTTAAAAAGTTTAAAGTTGAAAAGTTTAAATGTTTGTAAATCCTATAAAATCGATTTAAAAGCCTTAAAATCCGTGAAAGTCCTTTAAAGCTATTTGAAATCCTTTAAAATCCCTTGAAATCCGCTGATGTTCGGAAATCTTTAAAGTCCTGTGAAATTGTTATGAAATTTGACGAAATCGTTTGAAATGTTTGGAAATTCTCTGGTATACTTTGGTTGAACCCCTATGTTAAATACATGAATCATGGTTTGTACTTTATCTAATTTTTGCATCAATTCTTGTAAAATTTAAGACGTAATTACAAATTTTAAATGTTTAATTTGAAAATTATTTTCTTTGAATGCTTCTACTTAAAATTTCGAATCATAATTGAAGGCCATTATTAAAAGATAAATGATGAAGATTTAAAATTATTCTATTTTAAAGACTCTTAATTGCAAATTTTATCATTTAAGTGTCACAGTTATTAATCATTTTTGAATGGCGAAGAAATAAAAAAATACCAAGACTGTGAAATCAGAAATTTTTCAGTTTAAATATTTCAAACTAAAGTACTGAATTTTTAACGTTTTAGTTTAAAAAGATTTTAACTTATTTTATTTTACAAAATATTAATCAAGTTCTTTAAATTTAGAGCTGTAAATTTGGAATGCAATTCGAAATTAATGATTAGCCAACACACGTTATGCAGTGAGTAATTTTTTTATTTGAGAAGGAAAAGATGTCATATTGATCTGTAATATAGAAATTATTTTAAACTTACCATCATCGGTATCTTGACGAGGTGGAGTATTTGCAGTCGTGGAATTTGTTGTTGGAGCAACAGTTGGTAAAGGCAAAGGGGTTGTGTACCTAGCCATTGCCAATGATACCGGTGGTCTGAAACAAACCAAAAAAATCCAATATAAAATACTCTTAAAAAAATAAATATTAATTTTAATAAGATCTATTTTGTCGTATGTAACGTATTAAACCCGCTTTAATTTAAACCAATCACCTGACCTTAGCCAAAAAACCCCAATCTCATCTCATCTATTATCGTCTCGATAAAATTAGCGCCAACTTCACTCTTTTAGTCCAAATGGAGAATTTTGTTTGCATCCTTAATTCATGAGGGTATTACATCTCGGGTGAATTCCATGTCGCGATTCGCATCCACGTCCCTTCACCAGTGGTTTTCCAAGTTTTCGAGTTTCGCGCAAAAGAGAATTCAGTGTCAAAATCGGACACTGAGAAAAATCAAAACGGAGGTCAAAATTTTGGTCTTTAAAATCGGTCAAATCTGTCCGAAATTAAGGGGAGATCAGAGCAAATGAGGAGTGACATTCGCAGCTTTGAATTTCTCAGAAAGAAGAGACAATTTCCATCAAAATGCCACCATCTCGATCAGGATTCCAACATATCCCAGAACCTAAAAAATCAGGAATCATTACCATCAAAGAACGAAGTGAATCAGTGGCCGAAATGGATATACCAACTGGTCAAAGTTTTTCCTCCTGCTATACGGAGCTTTGTAAAAGACAAAAATTGCGTCCTCTTCCTGTAATTTGTGTTACACTACCACATTACTTGGAATTCACAACTGATCGAGTAAAGATGGATGATTGGGGTCCAATTTTAAATTCTTTATCTTTAGATCGTACGTTAAAATCGATTGGGATTCGGAGTCGATACCAACACAGAAAGCCATTGGAAGAAGTTAATTCAGAGGTAAAAGCAAGAGCAATTGGAAAAGCTCCAGTAGTTTTTACGAGATTTCTTCTTGAGTGGTTGTCACAGAGTGTGGCTCAGTGTGTCAGGAATTCTCCAGTTTTGACTTCACTGGAGTTGGAAGGAATTCCTCTGCCTCCAGATTGTTTGGCGGTTTTGTGTGTGGGATTGTCTAGCACTCAAACTTTGATGCACTTGTCCCTTGCTAAATGCTATATAGGAGATTCCAGTTGTGATTTGGTTTGTAGAACTATTGCTGATGTCCCAAGCATCAGATCTGTGAATTTGGGTCAGTGTGACCTGACCCCTCAATGTGGTCCTGCTTTGGCAGCTGCACTTTCCAGGCAAAAGTTACTCCTTTTTCATGAAACTTGGCAACAATCCTTAAGGTACCGGGAACCAAATTTGGAAGCAATGCCTGGATTGAGGAGACTGACTTTGAACGGAAATCCTCGGCTAGGTTAGTCTTGAATTGATTTCGAATAGAAAACGTTTTAAAACCACAAAACCTTTACTGTTTCAGGAGATTCAGCACTAAGTGACATTATTGAAGCAATTGGAGATAGCCTTTGGTTAAAAGCTCTGGATCTCCAGCATTGTGGTCTCACAGATGTGATAGCAACTGAAATTCTGGAGCTCTTGGACCATAACAAAACTTTAGTAGTTGTGGATGTGAGACTGAATCCTAATCTACGGGATGAAGTAGCTCAAGAAGTTGCAAGAAAATTGGAAGCGAACAACGCCAGTTGCAGATCAGAATATAGATGGCTCAGTTTACCCAAAAAGGATGTAAATAAGGCAACAAAAAGAAATGACCGACAAGATGATCCACTGATGATCAAGGCAAAAAATAAGAGAAGCAAAGATCAACGTCCACCTGGGTTTCCAAGAACTGCACCATGTAGACCGACTCCTATTGAAAGAGGAAAGACGAAACAACCTTCTTCTAGGTCTTTGGAGCTTCCAAAGCCTAAAACTAGTTCTAGAGTTGCCAAAAAACCTTTACATTTGGACCTTAGATCTGAGATGGAACCTTGTGATAGTTTGTTCAATAGTTTTGAGTCTGCGGAAAGTAGGAAGGTGGAAAAACCTCTTGCGAAAAAAGAAGATAATAATGAAGATACTGGTGAGTTTTTATTAAATAAGACATGCGGGTGATGTGAAAAGGAATTTTGATCGAATCAGAGAGTAAAACCTACCAAAAACCAGAAAATTGGTTAGCGAATGTCCATTAATTCCGCAAAACTGAGTTTTTAAATATTTTAGAGCCTCTCTCCTCCTATTGAAAGGATTTGTGATCTTTTTGTGAGCCCCCTCCCCATCTCTTCTTACTTCACATT
>NC_046659.1:92878496-92900992 GCF_010883055.1 Belonocnema kinseyi | reverse complement strand
ATACGCACACACAAGATATCAGTTATTTTTACTAAAAAAAGATTTCAAAAGATTTATTATAACGACATTTCCCAAGGTTTGTAAAAATGTTTAGGGAATTTTAAGGGAGTTCCAAAGATTTCAAAGGGTTACAAAAGTTTTAATGTTTAGAAAGGATTTAAAGGGATTTCAAGTAATATTAAAACATTTTTTAAAAAATCACGGTATTTTAAAGGATTTCAAGAAATACCAAAGTATTTTCACGAGTTTTCAAGGTTTTTCATCAGGATATTTTTATTGGATTTCGAAAATCCGAAGGGATTTAAGAGATTTTAGGAGATATAAAGGGATTTCGATCATTTCACAGGATTTCAAAGGATTTTAAGGATTTAAAAAGATCAAAGAAAATTTTAAGGGAGTTCCGAATATTTTAGAGGATATGATTTTAGAGGGATCTCGTAATATTTTGAAATATCTCACGAAATTTCCAGGATTGTAACTTGAAATGTTAGATATTCTTGGAATTCAGAAAATGTCAAACAATTTCAAGAGGTTTTGAAATATTTAAAATTTTTAGATGATTTCACATGACTTCAGAGAATTTTAAGAGATTTTAAATGATTTGTATAACTTTTAAAAGTTATTAGTAGATTTAAAAATATTTTATGGGATTTTATAATATTCAAAAAGATTATTAGAGATTAAATGAATTTAATTAATTTTAAAGATTTTAAGGGATCTCGTAATATTTTGAAATATTTCCAAGAAATTCAAGGATTTTAACCAATTTTTAAAGATTTAAAGGTATTTTCACGAATTTGAAAGATTTTAAAGTGACTTTTATGGAATTTTGATGAATGCAAGCGATATCGATAATTTCAAAACGTTTTAAGGGATTTCAAAATATTAAAGGGAATATCAAAGAATTTTAACATAATTCATACAATTTTCAAAAGTATTCACTGGATTTAAAAGTAATGCAAAAAATTGGACGAATTTAATAGAAAATATTACATAACGAAAATTCAATGTGCATGCAATAGTATAGAAACTAATTTTAACAGACAAAACTGGTTTTAATTAGCATATTTTAAAAAAATATTTAGAAATAGGAACCTTATATAAGAAATGGTTTGTCCTCCCCACCCCCCTCAAGTAAGGATCCTAATAATCCCCCCCCCCCCCTAAAAAAATCCTTACATGATTAATGGAGATTCGCTTAATAATTATGGGTATTTCAATATCAGAAAGAATAAAATGAAAAAACTGTTACTTAAAATGACGCAGTATTTAAAAATGTGTCAGCAAACAATATTAAAGTTTTTGGAAAAACTTAATTCTTAATCTTTCAAAAATGTATTGTTATTAGTTAACTGTTTTGAGCAAAATTGTAACATCTTACTTGATGCTGACATTCTACAGAAAATATACGAGAAATTAAAATTAAAACTTTATTATTGTCAAAAATATAGCATTGTTCTATAAAACTTTTGAGTTAATGGGGTCTGATGAAGGAATGTGTAATTCGTGGCAAAATACTCAAAAATTATGAAAAAATCAAGATGTTATTACGGAATATCGTTAAAATGTTGATGCATATTTTATTGAAAATAATTTCCAAAAATCATACGAATTTAAATGGTAACTATTCATTTCAAATTTTATCCTTTAATAAAAACTTGAATTATTGTATGGCAGTTACAAAATTTACTTCTCGTAAAAAAACTTAAAAGGTTATAAGAAAATCTTATGAATTTTTAACATTAAAAAAAAAATTACACATAAAATTTTAATTAGAATCTTAATTTAGAAAATTAAATAAGAAATTTTTGTGAAAAGCTATATCCTTGTTTTTTTACATGTCGTTTATCGCTTTTTACTGATAGTAAAATATTCTTAATTTTGAAAAATCATATCTTGAAGTTTCAAACGCTCAATTAAATATTTGTTCTCAACTTACGTTTGTCTTGCAAAACTGTTCCATCTACAAATAAAAATAAATATTATACATTTTTTTATACAAAGTATTTATTATTCTATTTATAAATATATATAATTTAATATTTGAAGACTAATTAGAGTTTGAAAAATAATTAGATAAAAATGCTATTAATTCGAATGTTTAAGACTTCAAGCATACTGAAAATTATCTCTGTTTTCAAACAGTTTTAAAAAATACGCTTTATTAATATAAGTCAATAAAGATATGATGGATTTTGATAAACTAATTAAATTATTGAAACTTTTCAATTTTCAGAAATGAAGATCCTCGAATTTGGGGATCAAGTCTCTATCCATCAGGGCAAAAACAGCCCCACAGATAAGGATATCGAAGACCTTCTTCGACAATTAGCAGAAGCACGAGCAGAGCACGAACGCCTATTAGAAGAAACTAAACGGAACCACCTTTTGTTATCAGAAGAAAAAGTCAGAAGAGAAATAGCGGAAACGAAATTGCGATCCTTGAAGAACAATTTATCGGAATTAGAAAACGCCTTGAAAGAAAAGGAACACGAATCGCGCGGATTTTTGTTAGTTAGTCAGAACTCCCTCGACGAAATTTGCAGTTCTTTCAACAATCTTCTTGAGATGTTGGATAGTGTAACAAGAAATCCAAGCATCAGGACTGGATCTGAAGAAGAATCAATAATTAAATCTGATATCAGGGCAAGAATGGCTTTATTGATCCGAAAAACAAAGTCCGAAAGCTTCCGAAGAGGATATGTCACTGAGGAAGTTTCAAAAGGTATAAAGAAATTCGCTAGATCTGAGGCTGACATGAGAAATAATCTGCCACCTATGAATTTGATTCATCTCGAAAGGCATATTGGAGATAGTCCAGATATAATTTCTCCTTCTTTACTGGAGAGTTTCAGAAAAATGGAGGACAGTTTCTGCAATTCGGAAGATAGTTTTCGAAAAATGGGTGACACTAACAGGGGTAGAATTCCTTCTTCAGCGACTGAAAGAGCCAGAGCAATTTTTTCACAAATTCTTAGCGGGAATATGCTACTGAATCTTAGCGCTCAGTAGTATTGAAAATGTCGAATATTAATATTTTAGAATTCACAAATAGTAATATGGGTGGAAACAAGAAATGTTTATTGTAAGGTTACTATGGCTTTACAAGAATTTGTGTAATTTTAAACTGGAGAACGAGATTTGTGTCAATATATTATTCAGAGTCTTGAAATATAGAAGTTTACCATTTTTATTGCAGATTGTTTGTTATTTTTCAAACTTATATTTACTTTTTCTTCAATTCGTTTTGAAATTAAAATACTTCTATCAGTTCAATTTTCAATCCTAAAGGAAAAATTTCCTATCTAAGAGTTTTTCTATCCACGTCTTTTTGACAAAAAAAAAAAGAATTACAAAAAAAATTAAATTTTTAACAATATAGTTGAATTTTTCTCTAAAAACGAAACACTTAGCTTTTCAACTAAAAACCTTAATTTTGAACCAGAAATGGAATTGTTAAATTTTCAGTTTAAAGAATTCATTTTCAACCAAAAAAAAGCAATTTTCAACAAAACAGTTTAATTTTGTTTATTTGTTTTTAGATACAAAGTGTATTCAGACTATGTATTTCAACCATGTAGATGAATTTCCAATGAACAAGATTAATTTTCTACCAAACAAGATGAATTTGCAACCAAATACATACATCCTCAACTAATTAGTTGAATTTTGATCTAAAAACAGAATACTTAAATCAGTTAAAAAAATGAATTTTCAAACAAAAAAAACAATTTTTCAAACAAATAGTTCAAACTTTAACCAATAAAATGAATGCTTAACAAAGTATTTCAACAAAATACTTACATTTTCTTCCAAAGCGATGGATCTTTAACTGATATAATTAATTTTTAACAAAGTAATTCTATTATCAACCACGAAATTGAAATTTTAATTAATAAAGCTAATTTTCTACCATAAAGACAAATTCTCAACAAAATGCATAAGTTTTCAACCAGATAGTTAAATTTTCATTTAAAAACTTAAAACTTAAAGTTTCAGTTAAAAAAATTAATTAAAAATTATTTTGAACCAAGCAGTTGAACTTTTAACCATAAAAGATGAATTCCCAATAAAACATTTAACAGTTTCTATTTCAACCAGAAAAGTTTTAATTTGAAATAAAGAACAGTTGAATTAATCTATTTCAACCAAAAAGAGGATAGTTCAATTTAAAGTTAAAAACATTATTTTTCAACACAATAGTTACATTTTAAACCAAGTATTTTAGCTTTCAACCACGTAGTTGATTTTTTAACCCAAAAATATTCATTTTCAATAACAAAGTTAATGTTTAAGCAAGTACTTGAATTCTAAACATACAAGATCAATTTTTAGCCAAAAATAGATTAGTTAAATTTTAGTTGAGAAAATTCCCAACAAAAAAAAAAGTTTAAAACAAAAAAGGAGATGGATGTCTGAAAAAAAAACTTTAATGGTATAGACTTTTAAATTAAAAAGAGTTATCTTCCAACAAAATATAGTTAAATTATCTTATTGGGTTTGTTCAAGCATTTCGAAAAATTTGTGTTCACATTTGTATTTTCTATGTCGATGCCACATTCTCCGATACCCTCCCCCCATCCCTTGGCCTGTCCCTTTGTCTTTAACTGCGACCTTTATCACTTCTGTTTTTTTTTGTCAAAATTTATAAACTACATAAAAACTCTTTCTAGTTGAAATCTTGTTGGATTTTTCGCTTTACTTATTTTTAAGGAAAGAAAGGGTTAGTCGCGCGGCGCTTATGCGTCGCTTTTAACCCTCGGCATTTTATGGATTTTTAATTATTTCCGATTCGCAGAGTGGTTACCTGAAATAAGCAAGACTAACGGTCAAAGTTAATTTTTCATGATAGATCATGCTCGGTGTGGCGTGTCGGTAGCGTTGTTTACGATGCAGAAGATAACGTTGACAAGATCAAACGTGGTAACGGCGTCCTTTCTGCTTCCGATCGTTCATATGAGATGGACTATCGATCTTTCGTTGTTTTCACCTTTCGATTAAACCCAACACTGGCATATACTATCACTTATATTTTAAGCGATTTTAAGCTTTATAAAGTCTTCCCTATCACCTCTGAACGACGAGATCAGAAAATCAAAAAGGAACAAAACAAATGTCAATAAAAAGTATTTTTAAATTTTGAATTCTTCATTGGATAGTTCAATATAGTCAATATAAGCATAGTAACTAAAATGTTCTTAAATACACAATATGTATTTTATGTGAGAAAATCAGTAGGAGAGACTAGTTTCTAGATCTTAAATAAAGTTTCAAAAATTGTATTCTGATACACGCAAACCGAACTTGCTACTATATGGGCTACATTATCTTTGCGATATATGCAGAAACGTTTAAAAAAATTATTAACTAACTAAATCTCAATTCCCACATTTTCAGCCTCTCCTTATAAATAAAAAGCAAAAATGTGGTAATTCATGTTTATAATTAACAAAGATTTTTACCCAAAGACTCCGACAGCAACGGCAGCTTCTCGAAGAGCACGTTCCTGGTCCATTTCTACTAAAGCTTCTGGCCTAATAGTGGCTGTGTTCCTAGGTTGTCTCTCATTTTGCACAGCTATAACAAAATGTTAAAAGAATACTGTTAAAACTATTATTTTCAATGTTTCAATATTTTTCTTTAACTTCCTGATAATACTCACAGTAAATTCTAGAGCACCGATTTAACTTTAACGCCTTTTAGATTGGGCTGAAGTTCTGGACATTGTGGGAATTTTAAATATTATTTTTAGTGAAATAGCAGAATAAAACATAAAGTTCATCGAAACAAACGTGTAGTACCTCAACCCAATTATAAAAGAATTCGAATATCAGGAATTACAGCGCAAACGAAACTCAAAAAACCCATTTTGATGAACAAAATTTATGTTATGGAGACCGATGAGAAAATTTTCCAAAAAATTCAGGAGAATTTTATGGCATTTTTATATTTTTTAATCTCTCATAAAAAATGGAGTTGAAAATAATAATAAGGATTTGTTGTGGAGTTCATGATTAATGATTAATTAACCATTAAGGATTAACCAATCAGAAGCACGCGTTAGATGGCAGACAATCCATGTGTCACTGTGAGCGTGTGTATCAAAAAAAGCTGAGGCCGTGTAATTTTAAATTTGTAGGAGGTTGTGAATGTTAAAGGTACAACTTCACACGGCAACTGATCGATGAGATATTAAATCTTAGAAAACATATTTTCCTTCAGAATACATGTTGAATTATTTTAACTTCCTTCGAGTATTTTGAATTCTGTAGAATTCAAACGAATTCTTAGGAATTTAAATGAATTCTTAGAATTTTGCTCTTCTAAATTCTTTTTACGTTTTTTTTTAAATTCTTTTGAAACCTTTACAATACAAAATGCATAATTTTGAATTCGTCCAAGTCTTTGCATTCTTCTAAATTCTGTGAATTCTTTTGCACTTTGTGAATTCTTGAACTTTTTTTTAGTTCTCTAAATTCTTCATAATTCTCTGAATTTTTTGAATTCTTACAATATCACTGAATATTTAAATTGTTTTTCAATTATCTTAAATCATTATAATACACGCATCATTATTCTAACTTTATTCAAATATTTTGAATTCTATAGAATTCAAACGAATTCTACAGAAATTTTGAAGTTTGTTATTACCCATTGACATATTTACCATATATTATGCATTGTTCTGTGTTTCAACAAGTCGTTAACTCTCCTAATTCATTCTGAATTCTGTCATAACTTTTGAATTCGCTGAAATATTCTTTTGCACCCTGTGCATTCTTCTAAATTCTCTAGATTCTTCTTCATTCTCTGAATTTTCCTTATTCTCTAAATTCTTCTGAATTTCTTTAATTCTTTTAATTGTTTTAAAATTGTTTAAATTCCCTAAACTGTTCTGAATTTGTTGAATTCTTACGATATCACTGAATTAAAAAATGTTCATTATTTTGAAATCATTACAATACACGTTGAATTATTACAACCTTTTCTGGAATATTTTGAATTCTGTAGAATTCGTTGGAATTCTACAGGCATTTTTATTTTTTTTTTAATATCTTGAAATCTTTACAACTCACCATGAATTATTCTGAATTTCTCTAAGTCTTTTGTATTCTGTTAACTCTCCTGAATCTTTCTAAATTCTCTAATAACTTTTGAATTGTCTGAAGTCTTTTTAATTCTCTTAAATATTTTGAATTCTTTGGTATTGGTATTCTTTGGTACAATTTTAATTTTTTTTAATACTTATGAGACCACTGAATACTTAAAAATTTTTTTGATTCCCTTGAAACCTTTACAATACAACATGCATTATTTTGAATTTGTGCAAGTTTTGTATTCTCTAAATTCTACTCAATTCTCCGAATTCTTCTGAATTTTCGGAATTCGTCTCATTTGTCTAAATGCTTATAAATTCTATTAATTATTTTGAACTTTTCTGAACTCTATAAACTGTTATGAATTTGTTGAATTCTCGCGATATCACTGAATTTAAAAAATATGTTTTAATTGTTTTGAAATCATTAGAATATTCTTCGAGTTAATTTGAACTCCTTCATATCTATTGTATATTTTTAAGAACTCAGAGAGAGCAAAAGTATTCAGTGTTCGAAACAATTCAAAGAATGCAAAAGAATTTAGATAATTAAAAAAAAATAAAATAAAAAAGAATACAAAGAATCCACAATATTTGAGAGAATTCAAAAAATTTCAGAAAAGTCAATAGTTTTATAATTCAGAAGAATTCAGAGAATTCAGAGAAATCAGAGAATTCAAATGAATTCAGATAATTCATAAGAATTTGAAGAATTCGAAAGAACTCAGATGATTCAGAAAAATTCTCAGAGTGCAAAAGAATTCACTGAATTCAAAATAATTTGGATGATTTACAAAAAAATGCAGAGAATACAAAATAAGTAATAGAAAACAAAATATTTCAGAGAATATCAAAAACTTGGAGAAATAGAGAACAATTCATGATGTATTGTAAAAATTTCAAGGTAAAAAAGAACCTCAAAATTTCTGTAGAATTCTTTCGAATTCTACAGAGTTCTACATATTCAAAGAGAATTGATAATTGATGAGAATTCACAAAGTGCAAAAAAAATTCATTATAGACTTTAGAAGAATTCACAAAATTCAAAAGAATGTAGAGAATTTAAAAGAGATTCTAGAATTTAAAAGAGTTCTACAATTGAGAAGAATTTTAAAAATTCAGAAAATTGCGTAGAATTCAGAGATTCCAAAAAATTTGGGCTATACAATTCAAAATACTGGAAGGAAGTTAAAATAACTCAAAGTGTATTCTGAAGGAAAAGATATGTTCTCAGATTCAATATCTTGTCGCTCAGTTGCCATGGGAAGTTGTACCCTTGTCATTCACAACCTGCTGCCAATTTGAAATTACAGGGCTTTAGCTTTTCTGGACACACATGTTTTTCAGTGACACATGGATAGTCTTTCATCTACTGTGCGCTTCTGATTGGTTAATCCTTAATGGTAAATTACTCATTAATTATTAATTTTACAACCAAGCTTCATTATTATTTTCGACTCTATTTTTTGTGAGAAATTCACAAATATAAACATTTATCTCGAGTACCAGCACACCCTATATATATATATATATATATATCGTCTGTGTATGTGTATGTATGTACATATTACAAGATTTTTGTTGCATTCACTGATAATCCCGAATGTTCGATGTTTTGCCAAAAGCTTCGAAGGTATTCTTTGAGAATATATTCCTCATACACGCAAACTGAAAGTGGCCAACCCCTCGCTAATTCATTGAGATGAAGAACTTATTTTTCTATTTTTCTAAGTTAACGGTGTTCTTCTCAAACAGGGCAGTATAATGGGATGAATAAATTGCTTGCACTGACAGGTTGCTTCAGAGTTCGCGGTTTCTTGAAATAAGTCAAGTGTTCCTTTATATATTGTAAGAATAGATATTGTAATAGTGATTGTACAATCGGAAAGAGATGTCTGGATTGATTGGAAGTCGTTGGAGCCATTTTTCTTCCCTCTCGCCAGATTCACGTAACTCGGTTATGTCACGAGTGGCCTGCAACTGACAGCACGAATTTAACAGACATGCAGAAATCAGATGCATTGTTTGTATCAGCATTAGGTAACTCCCATTTGTATTACGGGCCATGTGATTTGTTCTTTAGTCAGTAAAAGTATAAGCCCTATGTATATTCTATATTATCCCTGAACTTTCGGATCTGTCTTTTGAATTAACTACTCTGCAAATAATAAACACCGAATCGACCTTCAGGCTCCCTAAAGATTGAAGAGTAAAGCTTTAAGACTGCAAAGCTGTTGATATTAAGTTATTGTGAACTTAAAGCAAATATGTATCATTATTGGATAATCAAGACTTTCTCTATTCATTTATGCAACAAATTTACAATTTTAATTTATTATAGATGCAAAACTATATATAGATGTAACTAGATGAAAAGATGTCGCAAATTTAGAAAAATTAAGAAATCAAACAAGAGTAACGTCCTCCTCAGACATCGACAAAGCAAAAGTAAACTACATGAATCCCACAAGTTCGACATTTCACGATAAATAAGGAGATCAAAATTTAGAAAAATACTTTCACCCAAAAATTCAAAACTTTGCATATTTTTTGAATGCACTACTCATTTCATTGAAAAGTGTTTTCATATTCAGCATATAAATCACAAGTCTCGTCTTTAAAAATCTACAGATCTGAAACAGTAAGCACGACGAAGTCTTCTGACAATGAAAAACAAGCCTCTAAAAAAGATTCTAAATCTCCAGCACCTAAGCAAGATAGAGAAGAACCATGTAATAAATTTAATCAAGCCGTACACAAACCCATTTTATCTACAAGGTGATGCATTTTCTTTCACAAACATTGTGTGTAATAAAGTGAAGAGAAAGGAGTTTTCACCCGTCCATGCAGACATCAACAATTTCAGAAGGCAAGATCCGTTCACAAATTAAAAAAATGTTAAATAAAAACATAAATATACCGTCGGCATCTTCGTATAACTCCCCATTATTAGTAATTTTCATAAAGCCAGAACCTAAGGAAATAAGCGTTGGAGAGTGATGGTGAACTAAGAGCATTAAACGAAAAAAACAATTTGAGACTTCGGGTTCTGCTAAATTCATATGGCTCCTGCAGATAAACACAAAACGGGATTTTCAACACCTTATGGCTAATATAAATTGTTACGAACCTCCTTAGGTTTAAAGGAAGTCCTAGCCACCTTCTAATGCCCGATGGTTTCCGCTCTTTTGGAATTACAGAAACTAGAGTTGTTCGTATACCTTGACGATAAAATTATTTACGCGGAAGCATTTGAAGAACGCCCTCAACCAGGCAAATATAACATTACAAACAGAAAAGTTGAAATTTTTGAAACGAGAAATAGAATATTTAGATCACGCCATTGGCAGGATAAAAAGTCTCTCTCTGATCTAACTAAACCATCAACAGACTTAGCGTAAACAGAGCACCATAAAAACCCTCGAAATCTTAAGAGACAAACTCTGCGAAGGCTCAATTCCGCAATTATCAAATTAGAAAAAGAATTTATTCTCACATTAGATACATCTTTGCCAGTATGTTTCACATCGAGAGTTTTAGAACCACGTGAAACACGATATTTCACAAATGATCGAGAACGCTGAAAAATAGTTTGGGGAACGCGTCACTTTCGCTCGCACTTATACGGTCGAAAATTCAAATCATCACTGACCATAAGCCCTTAAAACATTTTAAAAACAAAAACTATACAACTACGAGAATATAAAAAATATAAATAATAAAACTTTAAATGCGATTCCCGGTTGAAATTTGTATTCCCGGTTTACCCGGTTAGCAGACATACTGTAGATCGGAAACGCCTATTCGGGATCCATTTACAAAATCAATGTTCAGGATCAGTATAATCAGTATCTCACTTTGCACTATTTTATCACTGAATTTGGACTATCCCAGATTTACAAACATTTTTTTAACACTTAGCACACTTAGGTGAAATTTTCCAAGCGTTTGAGCGCACTGTTCGAGTCGAGATGGGAGTAATTTCATAATAATAAAAGCCGTAATGATAAACGTGTGTCCTGTCTTTACAATCTCGCGGCCTGCTGGGTAGCTTAATGGGGTCCTCCTACTTTCCCGGGTGACAGCCCTTTGGTGCACAGCCACGTTTTTCCCATTTTTTTTCCAGCTGAGAGAGATAAACGTTGAGTCTCTATGCGCTCTCATTTGCATGCAACGAGAGACAGAGCAATGGGACACGACGGGCGGTCTTCACTTTCCTGGTCACGAAAGTGCGAGAACGAGTAAATACATTTTCTACGTGTAGAACATACTCAATGCGAAGTAGTGTCACCACCCCTTGCGTCGCCCTTGCATACGTTTATTTCCTCCAATTAACCCTTCGGGCGCCAGGCCACGTGACCGTCGTTAACGACCGCGGTGTTTACCAAGTGAATAGTGTAGTGCATCATGGTGAACCACACGCACGTTCATATGCCTGCGTGTAAAATCAGATACATGCTAGCCTATTATATCACTGTGATAATTGTCAGAACTGTCGTTATGCCGTCGCTTTTAATAGGAGGTGATTGTGTAAAGCTCTATTGCGAAAGGAGGATGGTCATCATTTGAATCTGAAACAGGGTTCCGAATGAAATTATGGAAGACTCTTCGATATTTTCCAAATATTTCTGTCAACTCAAAATATATTGCCTCGAAACTAAGCTGCACTGACAAAATTTTGAAGATTTTACTATGCCTTTACTGTACCACTGAACGGTAGTATTGTAATACCCCGTTCAGAAATTCCCAAATGTTTGCCTTATTTCCATTTGGACTAGATCGGGCACACAATTTTGTGGATGTTAAATTTGGCCCCCTCTAGATCTCGGCTTAACAGCCAAGCTTAACAGTATATGGCGCCCCTTCATTTCGGGGCCCAAGTTTCAATGTAAAGTCTCAAACGTTATAAATATTTCAATTAATATTTATAAAAGTAACAAAATAAATGAAAAAAAATCCAAAAGCGAGCACAATAAGAGTGCGTAGATATCGTTTACTTCAAAATATTCCTGAGTTACGTGTTGAAGACTATAATTAGTAAATTTATCAAGAATGTTAAGATGAAACCTCAACTCAAAATATTCCTGAGTTACGTGTTGAAGACTATAATTAGTAAATTTATCAAGAATGTTAAGATGAAACCTCAACTCAAAATGAGGTTATTTACTTATAAGAAAAGAAGCAGAAATTATATTTAATGCGTTGAATGCGAAAACGAATTAGATCAACAATGACGTCATAAACATATTTATTTTCACATATTTTTAGGTGATTTGATATAATCGGGATGTGAATACAACCTTCTTGTTTATAATCGCTTTTGTAAAAATAACTTGAAGAGCCAGTGTAATATTATAATCCACTCATTTCAAAACAACTTTCTACATTTAACTACACTACAGAAATTGAAAGCAACTTCAATTTAGAAATTAAAACCAAAAATATATTGCAACATACTTAAATAGTTTATCATACACAAATACTGGCTGTTATATTGCGTCTATCGACTTTTTCCATTTGCTCCAAAAAAAGTTTCTTAACAAATATGTTGTTTCTAGTCTTACATACTCCAATGTTTTCATATCGTGATCTGTTTGATAATCTGATTCTTGTATTCTCAAACGTCAGTTTAGGAGGTGATATATACGATTTTAATATTATTTTATTTAAGAATCTCTTTTAATTATGAAAAATACAAATAAATTAATATGGACCCGATCGGGGCCAAACCGGGTTATCTCTGGCCCAGATCTGGTATCACGTTTCATTTCGAGTCTGGCCCCATCTAGATAGCCCGATTTGTGAAATTCTGTCCAATCTGTCTCCGATCAGATCCATACTGGAATTTCTGCGCGGGGGAATTAGAACATGAAACTGTGATACTAGTCTACCGGATAATTAACCCTCTATTTAAGTAAGATGAGAATTGTGCCTTGGTATTCGATTACTCTATTAAATAACGCATGCGACTTAGAGCTTGGCGATTCGAGTTTGATCCTCCGTGCCCACGAATTTCGATAAATACAATGGAAAGTTCTAACAAAAATTTTTTACAGTGTGAGTATGAGAAAGTAACGAAAAATACAATTGTGTTTCATTCAAGTTTTTTCAGTGAGAAAAAAAATGTTATAATAAGATAATAATTTTACGCAGTTTCTGTTCGGTTCATAAAAACTTGATTGTGATTCCTAAAGAAGCGGTTGGTGTAACAAAAAAATGTATATGGTTCAAACAAAAAATTTTGTTATCGGGATAGAAAGTCCTGAACTTGAAAAAAGCGGGTCTATCTCAGTGAAAAAAAATCTCACTGAGTTCGCATTTAGTAAAGCTGATTCGAAGTCTTTCTACCTGTTATATAACGTTTCTCGTATCTCGGTGAAAATTTTTTTGTGTTTGTAAGAGCAACAAATGTGGAGAAAATTACTGTTGACGAAGCCTATATTTTAGAAGTTACCTTTCATCTGTTTCTAAGGTCGCAAAACTACCAAAAAAACGAAGAAAATTCAAGTGAATTACTTGGCTATTTGTGAATAGAGCCCAACTTTAGACATTAAAAAATATTAAAAATTGTGGTCACCAGAATTGTTATTGTAAGAGAAAATGATCTCCGGCTTCAAAGGAGATGTCGAGACGAATCAAGACTTAAAAGAAAGCGTTTAGGAAACTGATAAGGCTCGGTCCAAAAAAAGTCAATAAAATTGTATGTTTACCTGTAAATTGAGTTCGCATAACTTGGACCTAAATGAGCTATGGTAAAGTCTCTTAAGGGAATAGTGTAAAGGAAAAAAAGGTTGAAGGGTGTCTATTGCCTGCCCGCTCCTGATCCCTCGAAGACTTGAAAAAGGGGTCTACTTCAGGGGTCTCCACAAGCCACAGCTGCAACGTGACTCTGGATCGTCCGGTCTTCTTAAAGATTTACGATTTTTTTAATTTTCAAAGTTGGGCTCCATTCACAAATAGCCAAGTAATTCACTTGAATTTTCTCCATTTTTTGGACAGTTTTGCGACTATAGGAACAGATGAAAGGTAACTTCTAAAATTTTCTCCACACTTCTCTCCTCTTAATTTTCTCCACATTTTTTGCTCTTACAAACCCAAAAAAATTTTCACCGAGATACCAGAAACGTTATATAACAGATAGAAAGACTTCGAATCAGCTTTGCTAAATGTAAACTCAGTGAGATTTTTTTTCACTGAGATAGAGCCACTTTTTCCCAAGTTCAGGACTTTCTGTCCTGATATTAGTAGCAAAGAATTTGGTTAGTCATACATAACACGTGAGTGCATATTCGCAGCCGCCCGAAGTCCCAGTTTTCAATATGGCTGATGTCAGCTGATATTTTGGAGATACCAACGTATTGTCATTTCCATCTGTGAGTAAATTTTTGTGTTATGTGTGTGTGTGTGTGTGTAACTAGTGTCAGGTATTCTCAGGAGAAATGATACAATTATTTTGTGAAATAAGGAGTTAGATTCCTACAGAAAGTGACAAAGCTTATACACCCGACTCTTAGTTTAGGAACAGCGTCGGGGGTTGCCTACAAATAGCCTTGTTCCTAATTCGAAAAACTCGAAACGTCAAAGGTCAGGGCCGCCTGAACCGTTTGCAATTGGAATGCATAATATTGCGCAATATACTCGATTGAATACTCGCGCACACTTCGACCCTACCGGGGCGAGAGTCTCAACCGCCTCTCACTCCTTGAGCTGAGAAACTGCGTAGACCAGCAATTCTAGGAATTCCTAAGCCGCCAGTTCCTACACCGAGAGTCGGGTGTAGTGATTTTCCACGATTTAAAATTAGAATATTTAGGATCATGAACATAGCTTCTTTATATTATTATACAAAATACAATAAGGTACTCCTTTTTTAAAGAAAAGGCTAGAAGAAGAGAAAATGCTGATCAATTGAATTGTGTTAATTCAGCAAATTTTTATTTTATTACATCAATTTATTTTTATAACTTTAGACTTTTCTCGCATATATTTATTCAATCAAGAATAAGTTTTGCTGTAGAAAAAAATGTATTGAGCGTATACCAAATTTCTTTGTTGGGCCAACCAAATGATGCAATTAAATAATTTGGCTGGCTGAGTCAAACTTTTTTGTTGCTTCTACAATAAACAAAAATTGAGTTGGGAGTATCAAACTTTTGTTCAAATAAATAAAGTTTTTTGATTGTAGTTTCACATAACCTGCGTTTTTTAACACTGTTAAGATTTTTCGGTGAAACTTTTATATAATCTGAAGATGAAAGTGGATTCATACTGAGTTTTTCACTTTTTTTTGAGTCAACCAAATTATTTTATATGTTTTAAAAATTTTTTTAATTATCGAAAAATACCCCGTAATTTCGTTTGGATCCCTGATTTGAAAGTTCAAAATATGATTGCATCGCTTTCAGGGTGGATTTAGTATGTGAATCATTCAATCGCATGTTGCTCAATTGAAAATTTAATTGCGTGTCCTGTATTTATTTAATCAGAAAATTACTTAATGACGAGCCTTTGTACTGGTTATAGCTACCTGGAATTTCAATTGCCATCGATGGTAACAAAAATACGAATTTTCAATTCATTTTAGCAGGCGATGGAATATTTTTGTTTGATGATACTGGTTCTTCGGATTAGAGGAGATTCACATTATTATTATTATTATTATTATTATTATTATCATCATCATAATCGGTTAAATTGAAACATATTTCGTGAAGAAAACAGATGTTATTTATTAAATAAATTTTCTGTGAATCACTGGTATTTTATTCACTTGATTACATTTTAGTACAAACAAATAAACAATACATACAATATTCAATTGTTTTTGGATTCATTCAGTGAAACATTAAATTTATGATCATAGTCTAATAAATATCCGAAGAAAATTAAGAGAAGGCATTGTGATTATGTTATGCATTTTTAACGTTTTTTTTTCGTTCAAAGACAGAAAGAATGTTTTTGACGTTTTAGCATAACATTTCTAAAAATGGCACAACGTAAAATAAATGTGAGTTCATTGGTTTAACAGCAATTCTCCAAGTTTGAATACTCTCGTTGAGGGGGAATTGATTTTTGACGTATATTTTCTTTAAGAGTAGAAACTATACTAATTTTAATAGTTAGGTTATTACTACTTTAAGTACTAAGAACTACTAATTTAATAGTACGACTTACTACTTAAGGTAGTGAGTGCAACAACATGGAAATGGTTGTCAATATTGTTCTTAGAAATAAATGTCATGACGCCTTCCATTTAAGTGATAGCGGCATATATCTATTAAAAACTAAAGTAGTTCGCTTTATTATTTTATTAGTTGTCCCAAACAACTATTTCTGCAGTTTTATAAATTTGAATAATCTTGTTTGAAAAATAATCGTGACTTTCGTATTTTCCGTTTTCCAACAAAGACGCCATCATAGTTTCGTCAACGGGAAATTCAACTCGATCCCTCTTTACGACATCGAGTTCGGCAATAAGAAAGTTAACGGCGAACGTAACGAGAAGTGGAAAAAGGGGAAAGAAGATGGAAGAAGCGAGGAGCTATTCCAGGTGCGCTTCTATACTCGCAAAGGCATTAAGAATTGAATCGAACGTGGGTGAAACGTCTTTATCTCAATCCTCGACATATCTTCGCTTTCTCCGCCTTTTCGACCTCCTCTTTATTTCTTTGTATGACGACAGTATTCGTATCAAGTTATTTATGTCAGACATAAAAACGACACTCGATTGATTTACGAATTTCGTCTCTGATTTATATAGATCACTTGAAAAGAGGAGAACAAAGAAAGGACTTATATTTTTCTTATCGAGGGTATCTACTCAAATCCTGGAAAAAATTCTCTGATAAGTCCAGGTTTTTTCCAGGGATCGCAAGATTTTTCTGGGTACTTATAATTTTTCATGATGCGGAGCCATTCAAGTATTTCTCCTTTTTAAAATAATTGAGTCGGAAAATGTGCTTATAGAATTTCGCGAGTTTAACATAAATCATTTTTTTCAGTCCTTGTTAATGTGCAAAATTAAATAACTGTTTTTTCATTTATGGTTGTAACTTTTTTAAGGGGTAACATGCAATGAGTAAAATGTAATCTTTTTAAATGCCTTTAAAACATATTAAACTTGTATTATTTCCGCATCATTTGTCTTATGGACCTAACCTAGCACAATTGTATCAATCGGAGATTTATATTCGAAAATCCAAGAAATTTCATTAAAAAACTTATGATAGAGTAGAAGGGTCTTCCTAAAAGTAAAAAAAAAAAATAATAAACTAGAAAATCATCACCAATTAATGTATAATAATTAATTTTGAGGTGGTGTAAATCAACTTGTTGTCGAAAATTGAGTGCAAATTGGCTACGTCAAATGGTGTTGACAATTTGGTGGTAAACTAAGTCATTGAATATTTTACATGCCAAGAGGCCAAAGGTAGCAATACAATAAAACACAAAAATAAGTCAAATTGCTCCAAATTTCATTCAGTTACAAAACCTAGTTTGTATAATAAGAAAAGTGATGCTGTTTTATATAGAAATTTAGCAGAAATTTGCAATCAGAAGCGCAACTTTTTTCTTAATATTATTATGATCCATAAGTTATGTAGATTCTTATATTAAGAAAGCTATGAAAAATGACATTATAAGGTATTCTTAAATATATTACCACTATCAAATATTTAAGTCAATACATAACACGAAAAACATTATTAACGAATAATTTATTCAATTTTCTCCTAAAATCCATGAACTTGAAAAATAATTAAAACAAATTTTTATTTTATCTTCATATACTTGATATTCTGTGCGTATTTTATAATATACATATATTGAATAAAAGATTTTTTCCAAGTGAGTAGAAACCCTGTAAAATAGTGGAAATTAGGAGATTTTTTCAAGAAGATAGGGAAGTACATTTTTTAAGTGAATAATGTAATTAATTCAATTTGATAAGCTTCAAATTCCTATAACATTTTAAGTAAAATTTTTGCATTTTCAACAAGATGGATGAACGTTGAACCAAAAAAAAAATCTGTTAAAAAAGATGTCTTTTCATTTAAGTACAGTCTAATTATCATCTAAAAAAATATACATTTTTAACAGAAATGGAATAGCTCAATATTAAGTTACAAAAATTAATTGTAAGCTAGAAGAAAACAAATCTTCAACAAAATAGTTAAATTTTCTAACGAAGTGACGAGTTTTAAACTAAAATGATAAATTATTCAACTGAAAGAGTTGAATTTTCAACTAAAGTGATAAACTTTCTACCAAAAAAAATCAATCATCAATAGGAATAGTTAAATTACAAACTACAAAGATAATAAATTCAACGAAAATAATAACTCTTTAATTGGAATAGTTAAATTTACAAAAAAGAGAGACGAATTTTCAAACAAAAATGCAACAGTTTAAATTTTCGATGAAAAATTAATTTTTAACAAGCAAAAAAAGAAAATTTCAACAAAATAGTTCAATTATCAACTAAAGTGATCAATTTTCAAATAAAATGATAAATGTTCAAACAAAAAAGGAATTTTTAACACAAGATTTTAATTTTCAGTCACGTAGTTGAATTTTTAACCAAGAAAGATAAATTATTATCAACGACAAATGTGAAAGTTCACATTTCAACCAAAAATATGTATTTTCAACAAGGCTTCAGTTTTTAACAAAGATAAATTTTTCAGTCAAGAGAGAAAAATAATGTCAACCAAACTGTTGAATCTCTAAGGAAAAGGATGAAATTTCCACGAAGGAGATTATTTTCAACAAAATACATTAGTTTTGAATCAAAAAGGTGAATTTTCAACTAAAAAAGATCAATTTTTAACCTAAAATAGAATAGTTAAGTTTTGAGGCAAATAACTTAATTTGCCACCTGAATTATAAGGTTTGACAACGAAATAGTGCAATCTAGTAATACAAAGCTACTTTTACAAATAAAAAAATATTGTTATTTAATTTTATATTATCATTTACAAAAAACATATGGACGCATTTGAAAAAATTGTTGGACTTTCAAAAATGTTCCCTGACATTTCCAGGTTTTTGTAAGTGCATAAAAATTCCCTCACAAATCCAGGTTTTCCAGGTGAGTAACTCTATACATTATGAGTAATGTCCTTAATTATATTTTCTTTTCTGTGCATTCTAATTCATTGCACATAATATAGAATAATCGTTTAATGGTCGTTTTATTAAAAGCAATAATAAAATACTGTAAAATAGCATAATCAACATTTGTTAGCTTACCATCTTTATTCATCCCCATTTGCATGCACTTTTTTAAGCGACAAGCCTGACATTGATTTCGGTGTGCTTTGTCCACTATGCATCTTCCAGTTCCAGCTTGACACCTATGCAGAAAAATATTATAAACTAATTAAGAAAAGTTGTAATTACTATAAAAATTACAAAATTTCGTTAATTTGAATTCTCTCCTTGTAGTTGCTGAACTAAACTTTTCTGTTTGAATTAAATTATTTCTCTATTCGAATTTATTTTAGAGTTGGTCCAGAATTTTAGTTCTACCATGATTATTAGATTAAAAAACTTCCCAGTTCGAAAACTAAAGAAAAGCTTTCAAGTTTAAAAAATAAGTAACTTTCCAGAAAATTTCGAGTCTTAAATTAAATATCAAATCTAATTAAAGATTTTCATCAAACATGTATCAGCTTTTAAAGCATCCTAAAATGGAATAGTTGAGCTTGTTTCATTGTAATAAACTTCTTCAATTTTATATCGTGAAAAACGTGAAAAAATAAAATTTAATTAATGGTTAAAACGTTTAGAGTCACAATTTTCAAGATGGAAAATTTTTCGAATTAAACATTTTGAAATCTTGAGAGCTTCGAAATCGGATTTTTCAATTTCTGGATTTTAAAAGTTTAAAACCCTTTAAAAAGATGATTTTAAGTTTAATAAAAATAATTACTAAATAAATAGACAAAGAATAAATAAATAAAGAGTTCGAAAACCGTGGTTAAAAAGTATGTATCTGCATAGATAAAAAATTTAAATCATAATACATCAATTTCTACAAGACTTTTAATTTTAATTATTTTTTGCAATAATAAAGATTCAGTTTCACCATGTTCCTTTTGCCGGCCTTTTTATAACACAAAAAATCGCCCTAGTTTTTCTGTGAAACGAAAAAATAAATTTTCAATAATTATTTTCTCGTTTCCTAATGTTTCGTTCCTTCTTCTAAAAATGTTCTGTGAAAGAGCGTTAAATCAATTCTCGTCCTGGCCTGGCAATAAATTTTAGCGCACTTGTCGGAAATCCGGGGTGCGTAGTCAGGAGATGGTGTTAAATTCGATTACATTCATTGTTGGGATAACCCCGTTATCCCTCGTCGCGGCCGACCCGACGCAAAGAGACGACCCTCGGGGTCACGTACTTACTCCTTATCCTCTTAATCTCCACCAATCCCAGAGCAACGTTATTTTGTGCCGAGCTCGAGATACCTGCTCGGATTTCCTACCTAATATTATGATACACGACCAAAGTCAAATCCTTGATATCATTTTCGATATAAACTCCTATAATCCTTTAATCTTCCAATAAAAAGAAGACCCCAAGATTTTAATTATAATTTTTTATTCATATATATATATAATTTTAAAAAATAGTTTCAAAATTATAAACAATATTAATCTTTATATTAAATTTTAAAAGCTAACCGAAAATAGAGCGTCTGCACTTCACCGGACTCTACTACTTATATATACTCTAGTCTTCCAATCAAAATAAAAACCTGCTATTTCAACTATACTTTTTCTATATTAATTAAAATGGAGAATGTTAAAACATAAGTTTAATATTATAAATAATATTCATCTTCATATTAAATTCTAAGAAAAAAAGGAAATGTCTGACGTCTACCGAATTCGACTACTTAAGAACTAAACACACAGTATTAAGTAAAACAAAGGGTACATCTGACTTCTATTTGCCTTTACTACAAAAAATAATAAAATAAAGATAAACTGTCTAAGTTCGATTTTCACTAAAAAAAAATGAATGGTTCTCGCACATGTGAGCTGCTACTACTAGAAAATGAAACATACGGACTGCGTCTGACTTAGTTTGGCCTTTACTACCGGAAATTAAAACAAAAGCAGATAGGCGCGTTGACTTGTATTACTGAAAAATACATCTACGGTCTATTGACTGTTACTACTTAGAAGATAAATGAATCAAGGGTATCTACTCGAAGGATGGTTTTTAATTCCCGGCTTATTTCCTGGTTACCTCGGGGTCAGATTTTGATTTTTTTTCAAGGATTATAATTCTGATTATTATCATTCTTCACAGAAATTAACTGATCCTAAATTGTAATTCTTCATGGAAATTTCTTGCTCTAAAGTCTAAATAATAATTTTTTACTGAATTTACCTGTTCAAGCCATAATAACTTTTATTTCCAAAGAATCCTTGTCCAAAATCAGAATTATAATTATTATATGGAAGGGAAAAGTTTCAAATTTCGGCAAATTTTTATTTGAAAAAAAAAAGAATTATTAAATTCAAACTAATTTTGATTTGGAACAAGAATATTAAAAATTTGATGAGTTCTAACATAGAACAGGATTTTTGTTCTATATTATATTTTTATAAATCACAATTAAAATTATTTTGTTTAGCTTCCCGTTCCATGTCAAAAATTACCTGTTCAAAGCGAAAATGCCAAGTCACTATTAATGTCCTTCCCAAAATTCCCTATTCCAAGAAAGCATTATACTTCTATAAAAAATTTTCTATTATATAATTAAAAAATTTAGTAACTTCGGTTTTATAAAATTTGGAAGAGGGAAGTTTAAAATTGTGTCGAATTTTGACCTGGAACAGATTTTTTTATTCCCTTCTTCTAAATCAGTATTAAAATTCTTTTCGAAAAATGTCCGTTCCATGTCAGGATTATTGTAATTATTTACGTGCATTCTTAAATATTAATTTTATAACATCTGTAGTTCAAACAGACAAATAGTTAAAAATCAAATTAATAAAACTAAAATATGTTTGTCAAAGTAATGCTTGTTTTTAAAGATGCCAACTGTAAACTCGATTCAAAGATTTTTATATCTTTGAATTATCTATTTAACGCCATGAAATAAGTTTTAATCCAAATTTTTAAAAAATTACAAAAGTTTCAAAACTAGTTCTGCTGTTAATTCCACTTATTTTAATTTCAAATAGGCTCTTATTAAATGTTTAATTGTAAAGTAAACTGTTCAATCAATTATAAATTCCGAACATCTATCAAAATTAATCCTATTTTAATATATATCTCCACCAAACTCTCCCTTTCAGTCAAGTGTCTGGGGTTTCCTTCAAATGGCTTTGGACTAATTTTGGGGGATAGAAACGTAAACAGTGAGGGCCGCCTGACTCGTTTC
>NC_046659.1:92868041-92878396 GCF_010883055.1 Belonocnema kinseyi | reverse complement strand
GCAGGATTTCGCCGGGATCGGGTGCTAATCTGGAAAATTGCACCCGCTACCAGCAAAATCGCGGTAAAATTTCAGCCACAATCACGTCTCACGACCGTGAGATAGGTGGTTTGGGGGCTCGCCTTTTAGTCTGCAAATTCGAGAGAAAACCCTGGCATTAAATTAATTTCCCGGTCATTTCCAGGTTTTGCTGATTTCTCGGTTAGGTAGAAACTCTGATAATATTTGGACAAATCCTTCAATTTTTGACACTAACTTATTGATTTTTCTATAAGTATTACAGATGGTTATTAGTCTTTAATCTCTAAAGTTATTCTTTATATGATATCAATAATGATTTGTTTAAAATAGGAAAAAATATTTTCAATTTAGTTGTATTTTTTTTAAGTGTCTTCAGGAAAGATTTTGAATATGATGGTATAAATGAGAAAAAAATTGGAAACAAAACATGCTGACTTTGGTGTATCGAGGACGAGTATCTTGTCCCGGGGCAGTGAACGTCGACGAATGCGAAGGGTAGTTCCGCACCTACCGGCAGGGGTCGTGCAAATTGATTTGCGTTCACACCCCAGCAGACTCTGCAGATCTCAACTCACCCTCCATTCACCCTTCAGAACCACATCATACATTTATTTACGCATCTCTCTATTCTTCTGAGACCAGTATTGTTTGGTTTATCGAGTTACGCTCGGTATAACCCGAAACATGTGTTTCTGGTCTATCATAACTTGTGCGCTCTTCCCAATTGTTTAATGACGTCAAAATAAATCATATCTGCCCCTTGACTCGCGTTTAATCTACGTATTAATATCACGAAAAGATCTAATTAAAATGAGAAGAACGAGTTTTCAAATAAAAAGGGATTCATTCAAACTTATTTATTTGCTATAAGTACTGTAATATTATATTTGGAAAGTACTTTTTTTGGACAAAGTTAAATATGAATGCATTCTGAATTTAATTTAGATTTAATTTCTAAAATGATCAAAGAATAAATTAATCCCTTTGCTTTATGAGATTTCAGGCCTGGGACTCAATTGATAAATTTAAAATAGTATCAATAGTAGCATAAATTAAAAAATAGTAGTAAAATACAATCTTCACAGGTTAAAATGCTCTCAACACAAGAAAAATAGGATGATTTTTATCGAAAATAAGACAATTAATTAAATAGAAAAAAATTTAAATTCCTGAAATTTCAAGTTGGAATATATTGCATAATAAAATAACATTTCACCAAAAGAGAACAAATTTCAACCAAAAAATACGAATTTATAACGAAAATAAACAACACATTTTTACCCAAACGGTTATATTTACAACCAAACAGTTAAATTTCCAAGCAAAAAGGATGAATTTTCAACCAAATATTTGAACTTTTAACAAAAAAGTTAATTTTTAATCATAAAAGATCACTTTTCAACCCAAAAGGATGAACTACAAACAACAGTTCATTTTTCGACCAAAAAAGATGACTTTAACAAGATAGTTGAACTTTCAACAAAATAATTAAACTTTTAACAAAATAGTTGAATTTTCAAACTAATTAGATGAATTTCTAATCAAGGATATCAGTTTTCAACCAAAACGGGAATAGAAAAATCTTCGGTTCAAAAAATTACTCTTTAGCAAAAAGGGGGGTTTTAACCAGTTGAGTTCAAAGTTGTAAAGGGAGGAAAATATAATAGAGAAAGAAATGAGGAAGAGGGCATTTCACGGGAAGAAATAGTTCAAGTTTTAGGAATAATGAAGGATGAAAGACGACGTTTGACTCATTCGACCGAGGAGAAATAGGAAAAGTTATGATAAAAAAGGAAATAAGAGAGGTTGGGGAGGAGTTAGGATAGGGAAGGAAAAGATATATACACTGGCATACGCAGACGACATAGTGTTGATGGCGAAGGACAAAGAAGGGATGGCGGGATTAATTACAGGACTAGAGAAATACTTAGATGGGAAAAAGCTAAATGTAAATGAAGAAAAGACAAAGATAATGAGGTTTAGAAAAGGAGGGGGAAGGAAGAAAGAATGGATAGGGAGATGGAAAGGAATAAAGTTAGAAGAAGTCAAAGAGTATAAATATTTGGGATACATCTTGCAAACGAATGGAGATCATACAGCTCATATAAGAGAAAGGATAAAAAAATTACCAGGGACAATGAAACAGATATGGGGAATAGGAAAAAGAAGGTTTAAAAAATTAAAGAAGGAGAATGTGGTTATTTGATACGATGTTATGGCCGGTATTAGGTTATGGAGCAGAGATATGGGGATGGAAAGAAAGGAAAGATATTGAGAATTTACAAGAAAGGTACACAAGGTGGACACTAGGGGCAGACTGGAGGACGCCAGGATATATGGTGAGAGAAGAAGCGCAAAGGGATAAGTTAAGTATTAGGAAGGGAAAGAGGGCATGGAAATTAGAAACGAAGCTGAGGGAGGGAAAAGGAGGGGATTTGGCGAGAAAGTGTTTGGTGGAGGTAGAAGAGAGGAGAGGGAGGGCGATCGAATTAACGAGATGGGCAGAAGGAAGGAGAGAGTTCTTTAATGATAGAGAAATAGAAGACGGGACTGGAGTAAACTATGAAGAATTGGAAAAAAGGAAGAGGGAAAGACAATTAATAGAAAGATGGGGGGGGGGGCGATTAAGGAATCAAAATACAATAAATGTTATAAGATGATAAAAGAGGAAGGGGTGCCAAAGTATTTAGAAAAGGGATGGGGAGAGAGAAGGTGGACCAGAATAAAAAGATTTAGATTGGGGAACGAGGTAAAGGAGGGAATGTACTGGGAAAAAGAAGAGAACAGAAAGTGTAGAATATGTGAATGGGAGGACGAAACGTGGGAGCATGTATGGGAAGGATGTAGGAGAGGAATTGAAGATAAAGGAAGCTGGCAAGAAGATGTGGTTAAGATTCTAGGGGAAGATGGATTAGGAGAAGAATGGATGGAGGAGTTGGAGGGTGCTAGAGGAGCGAATGAGAGAGAATGAAAGAATGCACGTGAAAAAAGGTAAATGGAGGTATCAAAAAGTGAAAGAAAAAGGAAACGGAAATCGCTTAGATTAGAAGCGTGAAAATTGTAAGTAATGGTAAAGTAAAAGTTAAATAGACTAAGATGCGTTTGTGTTCTCATGCTCTCTCTCTCTCTCGCTTGCACTCTCGCTTTCGTTCGCGCGCTCACTCGTTTGCTAATAAGCCCTAAATTGCGCTATCGCAGGAAATAGAAATAAGGAACTAGATATAAGACTTTATGTAAATAGTTGTAAATAATTGTATATATAGAAAGGATAAGATTGTAAAAAATATAGATATAAACGGAAAAATTGCAAGGAATGGAAGTCATGTAAACCCTTAGGGGACACATTATGAATAAAGAAGAAGAGATGCATATTTAACTCGACTCACAAATCATCAACCAAGCAGATAAATTTTCAACCATAAAGATGAATTTGCAACTAAAAACATTAATTTTTAATAAAAAGACGGATCTTGAACAAAATTAATTAATTTTCAACTAAATAGTTGAATTTTTACAGAAAAGAAGAAAAATTTTCAATCAATTAGTTAATGTTTCGATTTAAAAAGATGAATATACAACAAAACAGTCAAATACTCAAACAAAAAAAGATTAATAATCAACCAATCAGTTGCATTTTGAAAGAAAAAATATGAATTTTCTACAAAAAAAGTAATTTTCAAACCAAAAAGACAAATTTCATCAAGAGAGTCTATTTTTTAATAAAAAAATTCTTCAGCAAGGTAAAAGTAAATTTTCACTAAATTTTCACCAAATTTTTAAATCCTCAAACAAATAGATGAATTTTGAAAAAAGAAGAATTATTTTCTACCAAAGAAAGAAATTAATCACATTACTTTTGAAACCAAAGATATGAATTTTCAACCAGAAAAATGTGTTTTTTTTTTACAAAGTAGTTCCACTTAAAAGCAAGTAGCTGAATTTTTTGACAGTAAAGATGTCATTCAAAGGAAATGGTTGCATTTCCAATAAAATATTGAAATTTTCATCCAAATAGTAGAATTTAAAACTAAAACAGGTTAGTATTCTTAACCAATAATATAATATTCGGATCTTTTATTGGCTTTTATTAATTCAGTTCAAATTCAAGCGAAATAGCGAGAAAAACGGAAAGTTTCTTGAAAATGGAGAGAAAAGAGAAATTATTTTTAAAAAAGAGGAGAATAGAGGGAATGGAATAAAATTTGAAAATAGTCATGCCATTTTTTTCACGAAAAAGATCTATACTCAACGAAAAATATAATAGTTGATATTCGAATAAAGAAGGATTTTAAATTATTCGAAATCTCCTGACATCTTTGAAAATTGCGATTTTTCAGATAGCGTATATGTTATTTTAGCCAATCTAAGGAAGAAGCTTCAAAATGTGTTTTTAGACAAAGTAAAAAAATAGATGAATTAGTGAGCAACTTGAGAAAAGACTCATAAAAAGTTACTGCAATCAGAAACCCCGTTAGGGAAGATTTTACTATCCATTTCTTTGTTTTCTGTTGGCTTATAGATCGTGTCCCAAGAAACTACCCCTGAGTGAAACATACCAATGAATCGTGATCAAAAATGTTCTAAAATTGTATAAATATCTTTAAACAACGTAAAGTTGATTTAGAACTTTAAATTGATTCATTCCCTTTTTAAAATTCACCTCTTTTACAATTTGCACTAATAACTTCTCCTTAACTTAAATGTATGTTGTGAAACTTACATATATATAGTTACAAAAAATAAAAAATAGTGCAGCAAATATAACATAGTTGTCTTTTATAAGGTTTCGTTCCTCGAAATTAAATTGCCGGATTCTTCTGTCATTCGAATTCGGAATTCCAGATTATTGTGATACTCGAATAATAAATCCCCGATTTTTTTGCTCTTCCAAATTAAAGGATCATATTTTTTTCCCCGACATTGAAGTCCCGAAATTTTTTCTATTTGAATTCGAAGTTCTAGATTAATATGCTACTCGAATAATAGACTACCTACTTTTTTCCTCCTCGAAATCAAAGTACCGGAATTTTTTGCTACTCGAAATCAAAGTTCTAGATTTTGTCTGGGTAGCAATTCTGAGTCTTCCGACACCTAAAGAAGTAGTATCAGTGTCACTTTTTCAAGCCCAGTAGCAAAATAGTTGCATAATTTAAAAAAAGTATGAAAAAGTGTCAATAGTGGCGCGAGTTCGAAGCCTGAGATTTAAATCAATCCTTCGAATTTTTAAAATTGTAGACTGCATTTTTATAAAATGGAATAGCGTATTGATGAATTGTGAAGAGTTTTGTAGCACCTGCTCACTACTGAGAGAAATAAATAAAAAATGATGGGAGGTTCGTTCGATGTTCGAAATTCGCTGTAACGATTCCAGTGGCAGTTTTTCCCGTGCTTTACGATCCATTCCTGTCAGATGGCTGTAATACGGTAAAGACTGAAGAGCCTCCGCACAGATAACCAATTACCCAAGGGGTGAGGGTCTTTGGCTCGTCACAGCGTCGAGGCGACAGATGCGTCCCGACGCGACGCGTCGAGCAGCTCGTCCGCAATCGCCGGATTACGGACCCAAGTCGAACCGCAACGCTTCTTTCTCATCTCGATCCGACCTGTTATGTTCCCTTAATCCAATATGCCAATCGATCTCATGCAATCAAGCTCATAGATTATCTTCTTAATTGAACTTGAGAAAATAGAAGGAAAATATAGATTATTTTATTATTCTCCGAGGTGAGCTATCGAGCTTAGAAAATTTCTCAGCAAAGGATGCACAGAAAAGATTAAAGGAAATTTTGCGGCAGGTAATTTTATGCTTTCACCTGCACCAGATTGCCCAGCCCAAAATGATCTAAAAACAGGGCGAAAGGGGTGACTTTTTACGAAAATATGGGAATGAAAGCTCTTCAATAAAATGAAAGTAGGTATCGTTTTAAATTAATTATAAAAAGCTTCAAATTCTTAAGACTTCAAAGCGAAATATAATAAACTTTCAACAAAATATAGCTCATTATTCAAGCTAAACGGTCCAATTTTTTAGATAAAAATTGACTTTGGCACTCGGACAGGGGGAATTTCAGACAATCGGTCGAATTTTCAACCAAAAAGTTTATGTTCAAACAAGATACAAATTATTCTCAACAAAAAATATAATAGTTGATAATTCAGCCAAAAAGAATTTTCATTTTTAACATAGAATAGTTCCATTCAACGAAAAGACAAAGTTTTAACAAAATACATGATTTTTCAACCAAATAGTCAAAAAGTCTGTTAAAAGAAATTAATTCCCAACAAAACAGTTAAAATTTCACCTAAAGCGGAATTTTCAACAATAAAAAGAAGATAAGAATTTTTAATCAAGTAGTTCAACTTTCGACCATGTATCGACGCCTGAGTAGAATAAGGTGTTCGTGTCGAATCTGTTTACAAAAGGTGATGGTTCGCAGTTTGTTCAAAGAAGGTGTTCGTTCCGAATCTGCTTGAGGAAGGTGTTGGTTCGAAGTTCGTTTAAAGAAGGTGTTGGTTCCGAAATTGTTCGAAAAAGGCGTTCGTTCGCCGAAGTATTTCATTCTTGAAATTTTGTAATGGCACCACTGACACAGGGGATCGAAGTTTTCTAATATAAATTTTCCTTCTTCTATTTCAGCTTTTAATTCATACTATTTTGCATAATTATAGAAAACTAAGGTAATACGACACCACTTTTTACATTTAATTTGAAATCACTATAATATGAATTAATTATATAGTATGCCATGCAGTGTGATGTGTATTAAAATGAATGGTAAAATATCAATTTTTAAGTCTCTTTTTCTAATTAACAAGAATATGAATTATATAATTTTTAAATAAATTATTCAAATCTAATAAATTTCTTCTTCGTTTAAAATTGCGTTTTTTTTCGTTTTAGACCATTTTACAACTTTTTATAATGACACAAAATGTCAGATTTCATGAGCACTGAAAATTTTTATCGACGAAACTTGGAAACTTTATCGCGAACTGCGACAATTTTTCAATAATAAATTTTTTAAACTTTTGTGTCAAGTTTTGCTTTTTAGGTGTTTCATACCATTTTACCATCTTTATTTAAAAATATCTGATTGCAATATCCTAAATATTTGCCATCTTAAGTCGAAAAAGAACAACTTATTAGGTACAAAACCTGTAAATTCCTGTAGATTATTGTACTTGCGCTTTTTTTGTAAATTCTTTTAGGAAATTAGAACTATAATAAAATACAAGAATATACAAAAAATGCTTGCGAATAATAGAAAAAGTTTTACTTCCCTCGCAATAGATCTTCGCAAACATGTATTTGTTTTTTAATTTGTATGTTTCTTTGATAAACTACAAGAATTTCGAACATCAATCTTAGTACGGTTACGTATCATTCTTAGTTACGGTTTGTTTTTTGTTGTTAAGTATCGTACATTTTTGTACATGGTTTAACGAAATATTGCAGTTATAGACACGTTGTACTTTGTTTTAACAATTTTTTCCACCAGAGAGGACTTTATTGAAACAATTCCTTTTTCTTGTTTTCCCGTTTCTCGTATAAAAGAAGTAGAGTACGAGCACCAATTCTCAAAGCCTCACCCTATAGTTTGCGTGCTAAAAGCCGAAGTAAATTTGTTTGATTTTTATATAAATAATGGAACTTACTCCCCTGTAGAAATAGCCCGATTTGACGCGACCAGAGGAAGGTTTCTGACCAGAATCTGACCGGGTCAAACCGGGATACTATTTTGTTAATTGCCCGGCCGGGATCTGACCGAGTTCCCACCGGGACCCAGTCAGGCCAAAAATGGTGCATAATAGAAGTATCATAACCTTAAAAACATCTTAAGAAATATCCACAAACGACTGCCGTCAGTGGGTCGTTTGTAAATATCTGACAGGCGAAAGACCAATTTTTTATGTTTTAGGTGTTTTTTATCAATTATAAAAGCAAAATTAAACTAATTTTAATTATATGGTTTCCCACCTTTGGTTCTGCGGTTCCCAGACTTGCCGTGACTGCGAAATCGTTGACCAACTTCTTTTTTATTTTCAAACATAGTTTCCCAGTGAAATTACATTTATTTTTTTGTGATACGATTTTTGCTTTTTTTATTGTATTTATATATTCTCTTGAATAAGCAAAAAACGTAATAAGATTCACAAAATTTTATCCAATTTTCCGGAGCAAGCGGATTATTGGTAAAGGTAAGTGAATTATTTTGTTAATAAGTAAACATTATTAATATTCTTCAACGTTAATGTTAAATCAATTTTCTAAACCAGTTTCATAGGTTAGGATGTCACGGAAAACCTCTGAAATTTATTTTATCTCTTGTAAAAAAACCTATGCAAACTAAGTTACGCTTAAGGTAAATTTGTTATTCAATTTAACTTTAATTTCTTACAATGCAATTTCTTACAGAAACTTAAGAGTCATAACCTATATTTAAGTAATTACATTGAATTAATGTTTGTAGTTAATATATTTATTATTATGAATGCAGTTCTTAAATTGAAATTCCAACATCATTTACAGGTGGAAATAAGTGCTGACAAAGATTCTTATCTCTACCAGTTGGTAGAATATGTTCGCTATGGTAAAAAGACTCCAGTAAAATGCGATCGAGGAGCCCAGTCAAAACCCGGTTGGATTCCGACCGGGTTACCCTATTTGTATTCGGGATCCGTTCGGGTAACCCGGCCGGGAGCCGACTGGGTACACCCGGCCGGGATCCGACCAGTTCAGCGTGACGAAACCAACCAGAATCCGACCGGGCAGCCTGACCAGATTTCGGATACAAGCAGGGCAACCCTGCCGGAATCCGGCCCGAACCCGGTCATAATTTCTACACGGGCTAGTCAATAATATCTTTATTATACATAAAAATTAATAGTATAAACTAATTGAGACAAAACATGCTAAAAATATTTATTATCTAAGGAATTAGTGAAGGGTGTCAACAATAAGGTGAGCGCCAAGAATTTGTGCTCTTACCCTACTTTCTTATATTTGAAAAATACAAATTTTCCTTTAACAAAACCATATTTGTTCATCAAACAAAATATTCTTCTTTCTTTTTTTTTAAATATTGGTAATTCTGTAAAATGTATTTTTTCAGTCAACGAAATGGTTTCTTGAGCCAAATGGTTTTGTTGCACTTACATTTTAAATAAAATTGTTTGAACAACCAAAATTTTGTTCGGCCAACCAAAAACATTTTTCTCAGTGGAACTGAAAATGAGTTGAGGTAGTCTTTATGTCGCTGGATTCGTAATAAAAAGAAACGAACTCATTGAATTCCAGAGACAATTTGACCCTAATTATCCTATCTACATAGATTTTTTGTAAGTGTGGAGAAATACTGTTGAAAAAAGGCTCCATCTACATAAAAGTAAGCCAAAACTGATAAAAATGGATTCTACCCGAGAATAAAAAATATGTTACCGAATATAATCTTGGACTATTAACTATAAGCCATCAAACAAGATCATTAAAACTACAATTTCTTAATATTAAGAAATATATATTATGGGATAATATATCTTGGATTATGAAATTTTATAATCTGAAATACTTAAATCTATAATCCAAGATTTTGAAATCTAACATCTATTGTAATAAAGATTCATTACATAACCTCAAAAATATATAATAACTTGTAAAAACGTATTCATAAACCTATAACGAATTTTCAGACGAAACCAAAAGTAAAAATAGAAAAAGTTTCAATCTTTAAATACGCAATATGTACCTGAATATTTTAAAATCTTAGATGTTACAAATTAATGTCTGAATATTGTAAGAATTTCATATTTAGAGATTACATTTCGCAACATCTTTATATGTTCGACAAAGTTTATAGATTATTATACGCGCTAATATACTTTTTTGTATCGAGTATTATCCTCTAATTCTATTATTTTATTAACATATCTACAG
Organism: Belonocnema kinseyi; assembly: GCF_010883055.1. NCBI lineage: Eukaryota > Metazoa > Arthropoda > Insecta > Hymenoptera > Cynipidae > Belonocnema > Belonocnema kinseyi. Next base: position 92,868,441 of record NC_046659.1, on the reverse strand, counting down.
TTTTGCATATAGACAACTGAAATGATTAATTTTTTGTACCAATGAATGGAGCAAGTTTGAAATACCCAAGAACAATAGTTTTATCCAAAAACAATCATATAAATATTCAAAAAATATAGGAACCTCGATTTTTGTACAGATTTTCACGAAAATCTCAGCAGAAAAAAATTCTAAAAATATGAGACAACATGCATGTTGTAGGTTAAGGTTTTTCCAATACTGATACAAAGTTTCAAAATGTTCAGATGATTAGCGATTATTTCCTGGCGCATGAAAGGTGAAAAAGTACCATAATTATATTACACAGGCCCACAAAAAAACAAAAGTGTCTGTGCAATTGACCAGACCTATATATTCTTATGTATTTTTCGACGCTGAATCCGAATTTGCAATAAAAAAG
>NC_046659.1:92834222-92867941 GCF_010883055.1 Belonocnema kinseyi | reverse complement strand
CAAAACATGGTTTTCGATGTATTTTTTCCCGTAGAATTCGATTCTGAAGTCAAAAAAATAAAATTTTTCTTTATTTTTTTTTATTTAAAAAAAACCATGAAATAACCGTAAAAAATGAGGTTTTTCGATCAAAACCCCATAAAAAAGTAGCTCGACCCTACTTTTTTATTGCAAATTAGGATTCAGCGTCGAAAAATACATAAGGATATATAGGTCTGGTCAATTGCACAGACACTTTTGTTTTTTTTGTGGGCCTGTGTTATCATTTCCGAATACTCAACTTTAAATAGCTCTAAGTGACTCAAAATAAATTATGAAAATTCTGAAAAAATATATGGTTTATATATATATATATATGGTATTTAGAGTCAAAAATAATCATTTGTTAATAAGTTGTTAACAAAAACGTAGGGAGTTGTCATCTCCGAAACTAAGGAACGTACAGAGATCATTCTTGAAGCCAATTACACATTTTTGCTTATTGATAGTGTTATATGTATTTCCAATGAGAAAAAAGTTGCACTTGAATGTTTAAAAAATTATTTTCTTCGCGGAAAAATACAAAAGACTTTACGATAATCGAGGCAACCGCATTCTCAGAAGGGCACTTTGCTAACGCCAGTGCTACGCGTGCATTACTACTTTCTCTCGTACTGAGGCTGTTTACGCACAATCCCTAAGTCCTGATGCAAAAAAGTGATATAGTTGCCTCGATTATCGTAAGGTCTTTTGTATTTTTCCGAGAAAAAAATAATGTTTTAAACATTCGAGTGCAACTTTTTGCTAATTCAAAATACATACAACACTGCCAAAAGCCAAAAATGTGTAATTTTTTTGAAGAATCAACTCTGTACGCTAATTCCTTAATTTCGGAGACGACACCTCCTTACATTTTTGTTAACAACATATTAACAAAGGATTATTTTTTACTTTAAATTTCACCACTGTGCACAGAAATGATCAACGAAACCATACATTTTTTCCAGAATTTTCATAATTTATTTACAGGGACTTAGAGCTATTCAAAATAGATTATTCGGAAATGATAATACGATTATGGTACTTTTGCACCTTTCATTCATCACGAATGCATATTGTCTCATATTTTTAGAATTTTTTCTGCTGAAATTTTCATGAAAATATGTACAAAAATCGAGGTGCCTATATTTCTTGGACATGTAGTAGGTAGAGACTTTCTTCAAAAGAAAGGCAGCGTACGGCAGCAGTTCGTAAGTACCTTATATTATGTCAAACTCTATGTATATAAGGTCAGAATTGTGCTTCCTAACCGTCCATTGGGGACCATATTCCGACCCAAAATACACATACAAGATAGATGTATATGCAGGCATAAGCGTCAAGCTAGGAGAGGCTATCGAATGAAGCACGGGCAGACATCGATTCCGGTTGAGAGGGATTCGATGGAGATGGATGGACCATCCCCGGGGACGGTAATAGTTTCTCCATGCGGTTCGTGGTGCTCCAGCCGGTGGCCTATGTTGCTCGAATATATCCACATGAACTTTATACCACTTTATACGTATCATGCACCATGTGTGTACTTTTCATACGACTTTGCACGCGGGTACAATTGGGTTCAGTGTCGTTGGTATTATACGATCCTTGCATTTGCATTGTTGCCTGTATTAGGATAAGCCTACTCAACTCAGAACACATGGCATCCAAAGGCATCGAGGGATCATCCCGCACCACGTGATCAACAATGTTTTACTACTTTTTCTATACTTTCGAGGATTTCCTATCATAATAGATGAGAAGTTGATCCAAATGTCCCACAGGGGGCAAATATTGAATAAGCCTGGTCCGCACAATTAAAAAACGATTAGAACGACTTTTTTCAAATTGAGAGGTAGGATTTTAGACCAATGGATAGACCCGAATAAAAATTGGTTGCAAATATTTATGTTTATTTATAGATAGTAAATATTTTATTTTTGTTACAATAACTAGGTAACAATCAATAAAAGTAGTTAGAATAGTTTAAATTGATTTCCTAATAAGTGTAACAAAAAACGAATATAATACCATATGTTTTATTAAACAAAAATATTGTTTTATTTTGTAATGTCTTTTTGCTACACATTAAAGCCACACGCATTCTCATTCGTGTTCTTTTGTAAATTTCAACACTCTTTCAATAATCTTTCTCTTGACTTTCGAAAATGTAAAAAAATGGTTTATATCGATCAATGAGTTTACATACTGGAAAAAATAGAGAGTAGACCTAACTACTTGGATTTGTAAAATATATTACTTTTACAATCCAAAATCTGCTTTTCCATGCTTTCACAGTAAACTCCAAGCATAAATTTGATGTTTAAATTGGATAAAAACGTTGCAGCGCGTTTATCTGACGAAAGATAAGATGTATCTGACGAAAGATGAAATTTATCTAACAAAATATTTATTTGATATATGTGATATGTCAACCTAGCCAAGCGATTGTTTAACTTCGTTGATCGTACGTGACGCCTTAAACAATTCAATGTGTCCAAGCGGAAAATCATTCAGATTTCCAAAGTTAATTGATGTAAAATCCGATGAAGAATAATCTTGGAAAATTACGAAGTGGTATAATATTATAGAATAACAGCTTTCCTCAACTTAACATTAAATTTTAACAGGTTTTAAGTTGAAAAAACGTAGCGACCCAGAATCATAAATTGGATTGGATTGGGAAAAGTTTCACAGAGCACTCACGAGCTTGCCCGACAAATCTGGGAACTAGGACGTAGGTTCGTCTTTACGTGGTCCGCATACACTCTCACCCACCCGCTCGGTGCGTATGTGCACACGTATGTGTGGATTAAATTCGTCGAATGAGTGGCTAGAATTTTTATTATACGTACATTGTTCAGCCTCGATCGCTACGCGTGTTTACGCACTCATGGTTTATGTTTAGAAACTGTCGAGTTTGAGGTTTCAAATCCTCAGACTTGTGCGAATTTATAAATATAAATTAAATCGCACAAATAAAATTTTTCCCTTTTTATATTCAAGTCTAAAATTTTCAGGAACTGTTCGAAGGAAATTTCTAAATTTATCCATACATTTCTCATAGAAATAAGGATTTAATGTTTGATTTTTTTATCCCGTATCTGAGACCTAGCTACAAGTTCGTGACTTTTTTACGGATAAATTTTTTCCGTGTAAATATCTTTCTGACTTTAATGAATAATCGATATCATGATTAATAATAATTCTAACTAAATGTCGACTTACCTATAAATTAATTTTCTGCGAACGCTCCTTTTGAAGAAACCACTGCATCCATTACAGGCAAGAATTCCATAGTGTTTTCCAGAACTGGTATCTCCACAAACGACACAAATTAATCCAAGACTTCTGGGAGATTTTCCACCATGTTGTGAAAGCTGTTGTTGCTGAATCTGTTGCTGTTGTTGCTGGTGTTGCTGAACTTGGCCAAGAAGATGAGGATGACCATTTTCGAGAGCCGTTAGATACGGGGATGTAGCGACTGGGAAATTACTTGGCATCCCTCGACACAAAGGAACAGGACATTCTTGTACAGATCTAGATGCATAAGGATCATGACTCGAAACTGATCCTGTGGCTCCCAAAGGACTATACCTCTCTGGAAGACCTGGAGAAATTACACTACTTTCTCCAGAATCTGTAAAATAATTTTAAATCACACAATTAAACATTATTCAATATATGCATCATCAGAAGTTGTTTAATTCATTTTTCCTAGTTAAAGAACGAATTTAAATTATGCCAAGATCATTTTTTTATAATAAATAATAAGTCGGATCAAAGTGTCAAAAGAAGAATGCAAATAATTATTTGTAGAGGCTGAACAAACATTGCTTTCCGCTTATTTTGTTATTTTTCATTTCACATATTTTCATTTAAAAAATGTCCTAGCTGCGTCTTCCATTTAAACGAATTGATTGAAATATGAATAAATGAGCTTTGCTTTATCTCTCTTTGAAATATAAAAATATAATATAATATAATATATATAATACAATAAAAAATATAAAATATAAATTTTAATTAATTCAGTAATCATTATTAAATTTTTCTTCTTTCTTTGCAAAGACAGTGTCTTTAAAGAATAAGAATGTATGGTACTTTACATTGAAAGAAGAAATGTAATGATAATATCGTTATAGATCTAATGCGCAATATGAAAACGCATGTTACGATCTTAAATATTATTATCAGTATTTTCAATTATGATTAACCCGGCTGATGTCATATATGCTGCATTATGTTTTCTCTTCTGAGGATAAAAAATGCAGAAAAAATCAACATTGGATCGATATGTTATTTTTACCCATCCCAGACGAGGAAGTTTACACAAATGACCAGAGATGATTTAAGAAAATATGTAGGAAATTTGAAATACATATATTTTCAGATAAAATGTCAATTTTCCTCACTGGCAAAAAATTGCAATGAACACCTTTTCTATTGCAGATATTTTAGTACAGAGACTCTTACCCTTTAAAACTCCTAAAACTGGCTCTAAAAACTTTTTATTCGCAACAAATATTTTACTGGTAATGAAGAATAATGTCAAGCTTTTTCTTCAAATAAAAATGGATGTTTAATCTCAGGTCATGATGAGAGAGATTTGATTTTGTTTATTATGATCTTTCTACTTCCATTTCCTGTTTACAAACAGTCGGTCATACGAAAAATATTTTCTGGAGCGATATTTTTTAACAGAAATTGAATTATCCATTTGCTTAAAAAGAATGAGTTGAAAATCAGGGTTTTCGGAACAAATAAATTGTTTCTGTAATCATCTTAAACAACTTTTTGTACGTAATTTAAAAAAACTTGCATAGGAAGTAGCCGATCAGAAATTCGTTTCCTGTAAATCGTGAATTCTACGTGTATAGTTCTTAAATGATATCATCTAAATTTTCAAGTGGAATTTAATCTAAATTATACTTTTTTTTTAATTTCAACACAAATTCAAACAGAACAAATTTTTAAGAATTGAAGCGGCGAATGCTAGACGTTGCTAAGTCCAATCAACCTCATTTTACAGGTGATATAAAAAACCTTTCTAAATAAATAATTTACAACCAATTGACTACATTATTATTTTTTGTGTGTAGATTGATGGATGAGTTTAATCAATATTCTGTGAAAAAGTATACGGCACTAAATGTGCCTATAATAATAATTGAATGGAAATATGAAAGGGCTTATAAGCATCGTCCAGCTTTCCCTGGTATTATCAATACGATATTACATAAATCGTTAATAGAATCATATGACATACTTATTTTCATTGATTTCATAAACAAATATTACTATTTATCAGAAAAAATGTACATTACTCGTTAAAATGACATAATAACAGTTCAATTATTTTAACTAATCTAATATTTTAACATATTTCATTTTTAATTTGAATTCTTAAAAATTTTGAATTATTTGAATATATTTAGATACCGAATCTTAGTGATCGAATCCATTTCAAATCAGGCAGGCAATGCAACATCAAGTAACAAAAACAGCCAACCATGAAATATGTTATTTTCTAAAGGAAATATGAGGTCACCTACTTAAACTTTCTGATAAAAAAATACACCGAGTCAATTTACTCAAGAAGCTCAGATGTTTTTTGCCAACCTTTTTTTTTGCTTACTTGGTAGTCTTAGGACTAAGATAAACAAATATCGGGACCTAAACCATATTTGTGTCAAAAACATTATTTGGACTGCATAGAACTTATTGAGAATGTCTTCTTTATATGTAAAAGCATGAATTGAAAGAAAAATTGTTTTGAATACAAATCTGGGTTTTTCCATTAAATCAACTTTTTATTCTCTCAAAATGTGTCTGGGAAGATAAGGTCAAATTTAATAGAAAACCCTACTTTCTTTATCCTATAAAGGTCCCCTTACTTTGGTATAACGTTGAGGTTCTCATGGGGTTGTTGAAGACCCCAGTCGTAATTTTTTATTGCGTAGAAGTTTTTAACATTTTGGCGTGAAATTTTGTTGGGCATTCCCTTAAGTGTCTTCTTATAAGATAATTTTACTTGTTAAATGATTTTTCAATTTTAAGACATTGAAAAAAGATTAAAAACTGAAGAAGAACGAACTTTGTAAATTTCAATATAAAGTGTCAGGGCACTAACGACCCCATGGGGACCTTTAAGGGTTATTTTATTAAATATTTTTTTCCAAAATCAAGCTTATATAAAGAGCACCTTTTTATATTTTATGCAGGCCAAATCCTTTTTGTGACTACAAAAATTTTTGTTCGAAAAATTGAATGTTTTAACTTTGATCGAGAACGATGATACAATGGTATTTTTTGTAGAACATTCTGAAATTAATCAAGTTTTTTCATATCATTTTGTTAATCTTTCGTTTTTTGTAAGAAAAATGTGGAAATTAAGTTTTTCGCAGAAAAAATCTCTTTATTTCAAAATATGGTTTGGTTTGCATGAAACTGATGATTTTTTGGCCGTATGAGTACTAAGTGAGAAAATTAATTTCAGCAAACGAAATTATAATAGGGTTTTTGAGAAAATCCAATTTTAATATTTGAAAAAAACGCCGACATTTGAAAAGAGAATAGCGGTATGAAGAAACGGTGTATATATCATAGAAAAAAAATGTTACCATATCTCGGAAAGTAAATCAGGAATGGCCATGAGACCAATTGTAGCTTTAATTGATGTTCATGTCTGATAGGACTTTGAGCTAGATCGGCCAATTATAATTGATTTTTGGTGGCATTTAGAAATATCAAAAAATAATGTTTTACGTTGTTTATATAAGTAAAACTTCTTTGATATCCAAAATACAACAATATTGTATTAGATGTATTTTCTTGCGGTTTGTTCTGTTTATATAAGAAAAATTTTTTTGTTACAAGAAATACTACAGTACTAATATCTGTGCACAAAATTTAGAAATTGGTAGTAATTAGTACAAATTTAGTGCAGATTGTAGTGAAAATCTCAACAGAAAAAAATTCTAAAAATATGGGATAAAGTACATGTTGCAGATTTTCTTATACTGATACAGAGTTTTATAGTTGTCCATCTATCAGAAATTAATTTCTTGCAAGGAAATGGTTACCACGTCAACTTTATTGAATTTAGTTTTGTTTCGATGCGAAAAAATTCAACTTTGTCTACTTAAAAATTAATCGCAACAAAAATTCACTGCTTTTTCTCTGTGTCAACTTTCAATGACTGTCGTTGAAAATAAAGTACAAAAAATATGAAAAACATTTATGAATTTCTCTAACCGCTCCTGCGTACAACGGTTCATTTTAGAGTCAGAAATAATAATTGGTTCCTAATTTAATAATAAAAGAATCCTTTACAAAACAACATATTTTATGGGGGCTGATTCTGTAACTTGTTGCAACTTCTTGCCTGTTTTGAAAGGTGTAAAAAAGCTAGAAAGTATTATTTTTGAAGATTAATTTCATCAAGACGTCGATTTAGCATGGTTTAGCTTTCCCTGCATCAATTCCAAAATGAAGTAATTTTCTTCGCAAAAAATTCTCCGTCTACCAGTTTTCCAATTCTTCAAAAGAGTGACACAACATTTAGAGGAAAAAAATTTTAAAGAAAAATTTCTCTGCGAAAACACAAAGTATCTGTCACTCAGGACGTGTAGGATCAATCTTGAACGAGCAAGACATTCTGTTTTTCATTCCATCGGCTCAAGAAGGTATTCCAAATGCAAACAATATTTACATGGTGAAATGAGTTTGGAAAAAGCTCAGGAAGTAGAAAGCGATACAGAATTACTCGAGTATCGCGACCCGAACCATAAATATGTATTTGTTCACGAAAAGGGATCAGGACAAAGTCGGGAAGAAGGAATAATGGAAATATATGTATATATAAATAGTGTAAAAGAGTGAGAGAAATCAAGGAGAGAAAGGGAGAAAGAGAAAGAGAGCAAGGGGCATCCCGTAGACGGATCAAGAGGGGGAGATCGTGAGCGATTCTGCACGCCCTGCAAACATCTGGGAGTTGGCGAAATGCGATTTCCTACTAGGGGTTCTTTGGCGAATCACTTTGGGACCTGCCACTTATTTTATTAGTCACGCTTTTCATTACAGCACTGATTTGATGGAATTGTATTTATTGCTGCCACCCACCTCTAAAGGGGTCGACTCGAAGTCTTCACCAGTTCGCTCCACTCTCTATCTTTATATAATCAAAACCCAATTCGAACTCCATTTAAACTACACCTTTTAGCCCTTTATTCACTTTCCTTAAGAATAAGTATCAAGATGCTACTCTCAGAAATAGTCAAAGCAATTCATACATCATGATAGCAAGAACTATCCTTGATTAATAAAATGTATACGTAATAAGGGTACACCAAGGGTTACCGAAAAACTTTAATTTCAAAATTCCCTGTCTTTGGCCTGATCAATTTTTTATTTTCCCTGATCGAGCAATTTCAGATTAAGAATTTCAAATTGATTTATTTTAACAAAAAAAAATAATACTTTTTTACCACAAGACGAATTTTTAATCCAGCAGGGTGAATTTTCAACAAAAAAGATGACTTTTTAAAAAAATAGTTCAGTTATTAACCAAACAATTAAAAAGTCAACAAAAAAATTAAATTTTTGACGAAAATGTTGAATTTTCATCCTATAAAGATAAATTTTCAAAGAAAAAAATTAAACTTCAACAAAAAACAGTTGCATTTTCAGCCAAACAATTAAATTTTTTAGAAGAAAGTTGAATTTTTAACAAAAAATATATAGTTTCAATTTATAAGGACAAGTTTTGAGTCCATATAGGCGAATGTTAACCAAAAAGAGTTATATTTTACACGAAAAGTGATGACTTTTTCACCAAACATTTCGATTTTCAACAAAAAATTAAATTTTAAACATAGTACAATTTTTAACAAAATACATTAATTTTCTGCCTACAAGGATGAATTTTCAACTGAATAATCGAATTTTTTATCAGAAAAAATTAAACTTAATCAAATATAGTTGCACTTTCAACCCTAAAGCTGAGTTTTCAACCTACAAAAGAGATGAATTTTATAACCACAAAGCTAATTTGCAATGCAAATTTATCAACTACTGAAACTTATAATTTGATATTGCAGATGATTTGGCGTTTAAAAGTAAATAGTCTCAATTTATAAGTTTTTGACCCAAATTTATTTAACTTTAAACCTATAACGTTTTTTGTAATGTTTTCATTTTGATTCATTTAACTTTCAAACCAGACAGTTTTTAACGATTCGATATAAATTTGTACAACTTAAGGTGCTCAATTGTAATTTACAATTATCTCATTTTTTCAATTTTAATCTTAACTCCTCAATCTATTCATTTTTGAGTATTGTATGGTTTAAAATCGTTCAAGTATTAAAATACGTTAATTTTTTAATTGCACATTATTTTTTAGAATTTATATTCAAACTAAACATTTTTGAATTTTTCAACCTAAAAATTTTTAAACCCGCCTGTAGTTCAATATTGTCCAATTTAAAACGTATTAAATTGAAAATGTAACATTTTTAGTCACATTAATTTATAATTATTTAGGCATAGAGGGATCCAACTGAAAATTGTACCATTTTTTATGTTTACATTCAAAAATAAATTTCAAAAACTGCCAATTTTGAATGCATCCAATGTTAAAAATACTGGTTTGAAATTATTCGATTTCGATCTTTCGAAAAGAATAGTGATTTAAGTATTAAAGTGCTTTCATTTCGAATCCTGAAAAAATTTTTAATTGAATTTTTAAACCAGATAATATTTTCAATGTTCTGATCGAAATTTAATCAACACTTTCGATTCAAGTTCTTCTGTATGAAACGCTTCAAATTTCAAATTCTTGCTTACTAAACGATATTAAGGTTTCCAATTTGACATCATTTGCAGAACATAAAAGAGTTCAATTTGAAATCTTGACTTTAGGAGTACTACAGTGTACTATATCTGATACATTTGTTCGCGTTTCTGAGACGTGCTGAATGACCTACTAAAGAAACTTTCATGCCCTCTTTTGATCTAGAAAAACATTCATAATTTTTCAAAATACATTGTTTATCTTCTTTATACGAGTAAAACTTATTTAATATTTGGAAAACAGCAAGACTGTGTATGGTATATTTGTTCGCGTATTGGAGACGCATCGATTGACCTATTGACCTGCCTTTCATGACCTTTTATAACGTGCCAATACCAAATTTAATTTTCAAACAAAAATATTTAACTTATTTATAAGAGGAAATGTTTTTGATATCGGGAAGGTAACAGAAGGTTATTCAAAGTAATTGTACACGCCTTTGAGAGGCATAGATTGGCATATTAACGAACCTAGGATGAACTTTCATGATCAATCAATAGCAACTGTTAAAGTTAAAAGAGGTTTGTTAAATTTGCCTAATTCATATATACTTAAATAGTGGCATACACTCAAAAGATAAATTTAGATGTTCCAACCTTTGTAAATTGGAAATAAATAATATGTAAAAAAGGGATAGAGGAGTATTTTTCTAAAAGTGAAGAGCGGTGTATATTGAGCGTTTGATATCGAAATAAACAGGAGTATCGCTAATACGATAACGATTAACCGCACTGAGTAAACCGGATCGAGGGCGAGATGGAAAATGCAGACCCTTTGACCATTTCTCATCGCAATTTACCCGCCCTTCTTAACCCTGCGCTCTATCCTCCAATGATCCTATAATACTGGGCGCAGGTGGCGCCCGGAAGCCTGCACCATCCACCAGCATTGATATGCTAATGAAATTTGACACCCTTACTTCGTCGAGCCCCAATTCACCCGTGGTGGATGTTCGCCAGGCTATTCGATGCATAATTTTTTTCCTCGTTTAACCCCCGCAATGCATTCCGTGAAACGTGCCAGAGCGACTAGAATTTAATTACTCTAATGGCATAATATTGTTGCCACCACTCCCACCCTCTATTTCAATGGAACATGTATGTTTGCATGTGATGGCATGAAAAACGAGAGAATAAAGTGACTCAACAAATACCGAGTTGAGAGAAAATCGTGTAGTTGTATTTTCAATAGGCAGAAGCAATGTTTATTAAATTAAGCTTGTTTATTAATAAAATATTATATAATTTATGAGATTAAGTTTTAGTTCTATTGTTAAATAACATGTTGTTAATTTTTTAGTAAGTTGTAGCCCCGGGCTGCCCAAAGTTTCGGTCAGGTGTCTGTCTGTCCGCCCTACTTTTCCCCAGGAGGGTAAGTAGAGGAAGTCCCAAAACGACTTTACCCCGTACCCTAGCCGACTTTACCCCGTTCACTAGAATCCTAAATGACTTTACCCCGTACAAAAATTTACCCCATATCCTAGGGGAGGGGAGGCGAAGTAGAAGATGTGTGGAAGGGGAAGTAGGGACGGTGATTATGTAGTAGTGGAAATGAGGGGAGGGGAAGTAAGAGAAGATTTGATCAATTTAATTTAAGGAGACTGTGCCAGTTTTGGAACTGGCGATGGTGGGGAACAAACCCGAGAGAGTGCCGCTCAGTTAAAAACGCTTTTGTTTGTTCACGCCTGAATGACTACCGCACACTCCCCGCAGCTCCTTTTACTCCTACCAGCGGCCCTGCGTCGATTCTCGGAATGGATGTATCCGGGGCGTTATATCCAAATCGAATATACTTACAAATACTTACAAATATCTATAAAAGGAAAACTCTCGAAAACAATTTGGGATTCAATATAATATCTTAGAGTGGTCTCTCAATATTTATCTGTAAAATTACTCATAAAATACAATTTTTTAAAAATTTCCTCCCAAAATCCGGTTTTATAAGATCCAAAAAAACTCCGTAAGCGAAAAATTGGGTTTCGTGAGATTTTGGCGTTCTTATTTTTTTTTTTTTTTTTGGTTTTTTTAATTACAAATTGTTTGCGATATGTCAAAATTATAACATTCTTCTGATAATCAGATATCTGAAAAAAATGCCTAAACAATTTATTATTGTTTACATGCAGTTTTCTCTTAGAATAAGGCTAAAAAATCATGTTTTTCCAGAGATCTTCAACTTGTTAACACCTTTTTAGCTAGAGCGAGCCAATAGTGATTTAAAGTTGACAAAAATAATTGTTTACAAAATTAATTATTATTTACACCAATATTCCCTTAGAATAATGCTAGAAAGTTGTAGTTTTTGTTAAATTCCCAATTTTGTATAAACTTCTTATTTAGAGTAAGATAATAATCAATCAAAGTTAAGAACTATAATTTTTTTACCTTTTTTCAATAAAAACAAAACTATCAGAGTTATAGCATTTTCAAAATTAAAAAAAAAAATAATCGAAATTTTAAACCAAGCAACGCACAATATGATAAAAAGTGAAGAGAAGAAAACCTTTGCTTTTTGAAAGCCCCACAAGATTATTACAAAAAATTCTGCACCAAAAGAAATCTACAAATTTTGCATTGAACAATTTTTAATAGGACCTCTAGTTTTTGTTTTAATCATAAAAAACAATATTAAAAATAAAAAAATGTGGAAAAACGACAAAAGCTACGCAATAAAATGAATATACAAAAATTGTTCACCCAAAAAAGATCTACGAATTTCTTATTCATTATTTTGTATTCGGATGCGTATTTTTTGTTTCAATCCTAGAACGTAACATTGAATTTTTTTTAAATGCAATAAAATATGATCTAACAAATTTTTTTGTAGGATGTGCACTTTTTTCGTGATAAAAACAAGACAATAAAAAGACATCTGTTTCAATATCAATGCATATTATAAATTATACAAACATAGATTTATTGAAATGATACACTTTGCAGGGTAGCTGAGAATAAAAATGAGTGCAAAATAAGAAACAAATATTAAAGTAATCATGAAAAGTAAAATTTGTACATTATTTTGCAATATCTTATGAAGCAGTTCCAGACCGAGGTACAGAAATAAATATAATAAACATTTAATATAATTAAGTTGAATTTAATGTGAAAAAGTTTGCAATTTGGAAAAAATCGAGGGCGAAGCACAGATACGAGATGAGAATGTGCTCGTTAAAGCTGAAGGAGCTTTAACAAAAAAGAATTCATAATCACCAAATGAAAAATAGTTGTATATGCTCCAGAAACTCACAGAACTAAATTTCTCACTTATGGGGGTTGTTTGGGACCCTACATAACAGGCTTGTAGGGATGCATGGCAAGAAGTAATTTTTTATTCTTATTCTATGACTAATCGTGAAAATAAATTTTGAGCGTCAACTGTATACGCCTAATATTGACGATCCTGTCAAAAATGTACAAAAACGTATTTTTTCTCATAGGACTAACGTGCTAAGCTTCATGGGATTTGCAGAACCTTTAAACATAAAATTCTTTCCAAAAAAAGTTATATTTTTAAATTTGAAAAAATTTGGGAAATTTGAAAAAAAATTGAATCACCCGAATGCTTATACATAGTGCAGCGCAGTCTCACACACGGCGCGTCACTGTAAGCAACTGGACTCGTAATGAATGGAGGCGACGAAATATATCTATTTGAATAAAATAAAAATTATATTCAATAAGAAATGAATTTTAATTATTAAAAATTAGATTTGAAAATAATTTTACGAATGTTGTGAAGGCTCACCGTGCCGAATGCTCAAAGGACTATTTGGACTTTGAGGATGCTCAGAGCCTGTTTCATTTTGCGACGGTCGATGCTGAATGCAAGGATCCTCCGACGGTCCGACTATCGTCGTTCCATTCATTTTTCCTCCTATTTTAAAGCCTTTACTTTTCCTTAAACATTTAAAAAATAATGGCAACAATTATTAGAAAGGTTTAACAAACAGAGAAGAGACAAATTGAATTTTTTCAATTCTCTTGTATTAAATAAAGAAAATATGTATTTCAGGGTGTCCAGCAGACCGGGAAATCAGGAAAAACTGGTACTTTTATTTAGAATCGGTAATTTTTTCTTCTATAGCGTAAAGTATACTTTTTTCTACTTTATCTTCTTTGTATTTGTTGTTTAGTCGAGAATCAGTTCGAAAAATTCTCCATAAAATAAATCAGGATAAAAGCATTTTGTTAATTATTTATAAAGATATTGCAGTAAAAGTACAAATTTCCATGTTTTATTGAAACAGTAATCGTATAAAAAGTAACCGTGATGCCAATAAATTGCTATTTATTTAATTTAATTTTTCTAATATAAAATGATAAAAATCAATTTTAACAGTATACTAAAATTATAGACAAGTTTAACAATTACTGAGACTACCATGAAAACTGTGACATTTACCTTAATGAACATTTTACAAAGTTTCTATACAAAACTGGAAAAATTCGAATAAATCTCATATTTAGAAAAATAATAATAAAAATCATATTAATATATATTTTAAATAAACGTTATAGAAGTTTTTTCTAACTTTTAACCTTTTTAATAGAAAAACTGTTAACTCTCATATAATTAACATTGAAGGAAGTCAAGCAATAATGAATTCACAGCTGGTGTCATACTTGTTTGAGAGAAAAAACTGTGGTAAAAAAAACCGGAAATTTTAAATTGCTTAATTACTAGACACCCTGAATTTGCAAAAAGGAATCATTTCTTTACAATTGTTTTAAATTCAATTTCAATATTTCTTTCTACTACCAAACTTTTAAAACGACAATTATTAATGTTTACGGGTGCGACCAACACTCTTGCAACCCTCACAAGTATTAATGAGAATATAATTAAAATTTTCATTTCTGATATTTAAGGTAAATGCCGCAGTAATTGTGACGCTAATTTTCTTGCTTTTTATCTACTTTTAATTAATTGTAGTTTCATTTGATACTATAAAATGCTAAAAACAAATGGGTTTTATCGTTAAATTTTAAATAAATTATAACTAAGTTTCGCAATTATTGGGACCGGCACCATAACTGGGACATTTACCTTTTGTCTCAAAAATATCTTTTTCAAAAGAATAAACAATAATTTTTAAGTTAATATCACTTTATAAAATATATAATCTCTCAAAAGTGTTATTATTGAAAGTCGAAAATTTTATTTGCATTGTGTATTTATTCCTAAGTTGAAAATTATGATAAAATGACAATTATTATTCACAAAATGAGGCAAAATTCAATATATGTATTAAAAAAATTTAAACACTATGATCTGAATTTACCAATGAATTTTTTAATCAATCTAATCTCTTATAACTTAAAGTCTCTTGAAATTAAAGCCAATTTCTGGGTTCAGCATAAAATGATTAAATTAACTTTAAAAAAATTACATCTTATATAATATATTTCATGGTATAGAATAGATTTAAGTTCAAACATGTCCACATCTAAAATAATATTTTTCTGTAATCGATAATCAAACAGATTTTATTTGCTGGGCTAAAAGTTAAATGTCGATTTTGGTTAAACCAAAGTTAATATCTAAAAGTAAAATGAAAAAAATGATAAACACTTGTATACACACACACACCCACATGATTTATGATTGACAGTGAAATTCTCGAATTGAATTCGCATTCTAAGACACTTGTTCTTCACACTTTATTTATTACTGGAAATTTTCTTACAAAATGACACATTTTTTTCACCTACATTTTGAAAAGAATGTTAAATATTATTATATTTTTTCGCAAAGGCCTAGGAAAATCACTTAGACACAAAATTAAAATTCCTCACTAAAATCACAACACTCGAATAATCCAATTAAAAATTTCTTTAATCTAACTTTGTCACGTTTTGCCACGTTTATTCACTTTTCAATCTCTCAAGGATAATATCAACATTGAAATCACAATTAAAACGATAAAAATTACTGTTACCTATAAGAAAGCAAAGAAAATAATCTCAAAAATCAAACGTCACGAAACAATTTGAATTGAACATACTTCAGGCTAGTGGAGATGGATCCGCACGAGAAACGGGAAAAAAAGTTTCCGCGCGAAAGGGATAAGAATTCCGTAATCGTATATTGGTAGATGACAGTCGATCTGTTGACAAACGTTGACTGCACCGACGGCAGTGACGATAGTGACGTCCCGACGGGTAGCGCCGCGACGGTAGGCAACTGATTGGTCCGCAAGTACTTTTGAAGGCGGGATCAGGAGGCACCACGGGAAAAACAAGAAAAATGCGATACCGAGGATTTAACCTATAGCCGCCACGTTTGACGTGCGGCGTCGAGGAGCGTCGCGGCGCTTGCGCGTCTGCAATCGCCTGATGGCAAAACCCCCTCACTCCCACCGACGCTCCTGTTTACCCGCCACACACACCCTCGTATCACTATTATACGGTGTGCAATTGTTGATCGCTGCCTGCACCAAAGTAGTGGTGCATGCCCTGGTTCCCCAGGTACTCCTGTGGTGATCTGGTGGGGTTACAGCGAGTGCCTCGTTCATCCACGCTTACCCGGGACCAAATACTCAATAGTCTGTTCTATATAGTCAGTCACGGAACTGATAAACGACATTTAATCAGGATTTTATACTCGTTTTTAAGGATTTTACGGAAATCTTCGAAAAATCATATGTAGGATCTCACATGAAATATAATAGATGCGATTTGAAATTCCCTGATGGGAAAAAAATGTAGAGAAGAGATAAAAGCTTTCGAAAGATTATTATTGCAGGGATCACTGCCGGGGTGTCTAGTTATCAGGCAATTTTAATTGTCCGTTTTTTCGATAATATTCTAGTTTCCCGAACAATTTAGTAATATTTTTGTCGTGAAAACCATAATTATTTATTTATGACAGAATAAAGTAATAAATATATTAATCGAAACGACATTTCGATCACAAGTATGACACCACCTGTTTATCGATGATTGTTGAAGTTCTTTTAATGCTAATTACACTTTTAGAAATGTTCGGAAAATCGAAAATTCCGACAAATTAAGGATACTAAAGTGAGTGAAATTAACGAAATTAGGTTGCTGAAAACGAATTTCAGAAAAGTTGATAGTAAATTTACTAAATTTTTGATAACATTCAGAAACGGTATCTGAAAATCACAAAAAAGTTTCCTAAAATTGCTACATGGTAACAGAAATATAAGTTATCATGACCGAAAGAACTGCGCAGTTAGCAAATGCTCATTCCTTGCGTTCGAAGCGGAATAAGCATGGTGATTGTGGTCATGGGCGGCAATGCTCTGCAAAATGTTTGTTTTGAATTATAACTTAAGCATAAAAAGGTTTCAGAATTGGCACGAGAAAAAAACTAAAAAATTTGTTGAAATCACATGTAAAGGCAACGATTTAGAACCTTGTTGGCTGATGTGCGAATTATCTTTGCAATAAAATAGGTACAAGATACTGGGATAATCTGCCTCGTGAATGAACTTTCAAAAAGGCACATCAGGACTGTAAGTGACTATAGCAGCAGCTGCGTAAATTAATAATTAATTTAGGTTTCAATCGAATGATGAGTACACTGTTTACGTAAAATAACGCCTTCTTGGCGAAATTTTGAGTCATTTCGTTCGTTCATGAATTTTAATGTAAATTTTCAGTTTATATTTGTTTCAAAAATATAAATTATAGTAAGACTATATAT
This sequence comes from Belonocnema kinseyi, assembly GCF_010883055.1. NCBI lineage: Eukaryota > Metazoa > Arthropoda > Insecta > Hymenoptera > Cynipidae > Belonocnema > Belonocnema kinseyi. The sequence continues at coordinate 92,850,396 of NC_046659.1, read as the reverse complement.
GACTGATATCTTGAGCAAAAGCCTATTATCGTTTAAGATAGACGACGGAAACATTTTTGTTTAATATACTCATCTTAAAGCAAACGGTTTAACCTTCAATTTAAGCTCTATTAGAAATCTGTAGAACTTCAAGTTCACCCCTACGTTATTGAATTGACCCAAAACCTGCGAAATTTCTATCCCGATGCAATGACTATTTGTACCTAAAAATTTAATTTTCGCAAAATGACACCATTTGACCTACTTAGAAATATCTGTGCTAAGCTCACCAATATTCGGTAAACATAGACGCCATTTTTCAGATTCCCTGGGCTCACCGAAAATATTTTTTCTGCGCTCACCGAATTTTGGTGAGCCTAGAAACGGCCTTCTCCTAAAAAGAGCTTTGACAGCTTTCATCCCATGCATGCGAAAAAAGTTAACTCTTGTATTAATAATATTAATAAACTTAAAAAATCATCAAAAAACTTTGATGGTATCATGTATGGCACGTGAAGCAATTAACCCCCCCCCCCTCTCTCTCCCTGGTTCTCGATTTTGCGATAGAAGAAAAAAATTCACGATCCCAAATTAAATTACGTTTTTTCCCGATTAAATCAAATACTCGGACTCAGTCCGCCAAATACCCAGGCAGCGCAAAAGAAGATAAAAAAAGAAAAAAAGGACTTTGTCACGAAAAAGGAGAAGACTAGAAGAAAGATTAAATATTTTTTTTACATGTAGAATAGAAGAAACAATGTTATTACAAGAAATTTTATATTTATTAATAATTTTAAGTGATTTTTAAATTGTTTTTGCGATTAAAGAATTTATCACAAAAAATTGGATATACTTAAGCCGTGGAAAATCCATTCACGATTGGATAGAAAAGTCCAAGAAAAAATATCATTTTTATATGTTTGAGGTTTTATAATTAAGAATAGTTGTTTTTTTTTTAATACTATCATTAATGATGAAAGCGTGATATACTTCTAATTATTCAAGTTAGAACATTTAACTTTGCACACATTTCTTAACTGTTCCAATTTTATATTTCAGCAAATGTTTCAGCTACAAGTTTTTTTTCAAGATTGTTCTTCTTGATGGACTGAAAACATTATTCTTAGAATTTTTTGTTGCCTAAACCGATTGGAAGGACAAAAAATAATATTCTGTCGGAAAAAATTATCGAATAAAATTTTTTAAGGGGTTACCTACCCTTAAACATCATCCATTATTCAGACCTGTCTACAAGGAGAAAAAGATATCGCACAATGATATCGCAAAACCTCTATATTGCAAGAAAGCGCAATATGATAGCGTACAATCAGGTCCCGGAGCTTTGTACGATATTATAATGCACCAACATCACAGACAAAAATGAAGTTGAATTTTGTTTCTGTCTTGACTCTAGATTTAAAACAATCACAGAGAAAATAAAAAATTTGCTGCAGGTAAGACCTGCAACTGTTAATGATTAAACATATTTCCACGAAAGTTTCACTGAGGTTAGGAAAATAATTCTGAACTCGTCGACTGCGTTGCGCTGAAGTGAGCAAATTTCAGTAAAACATGTAGAATCTATGACGGAAAACGCAAAAAAATATGTACTTACTGATATATTTCCTCCGAAATAAATCACATTATTGTAGACGAATTAGAACTTACTTAATACAATTTAGCAAAAGCGCAAAATGTAACTGACGGAGGGGAATCCCCATTTCTTACGTTACAGATTGCACAATTGTGCGGTATATAATGTAAAAACTTGCAATGTACGATATCACGATTTTGCGCTATTATAATGCGATAATTACGATATATACTGCAGGAATTACGATATATATTGTAATTTGTGCGATATAGTTTTCTCAGTGTAATACAACTTTGATTTTAGTGGGTGAAAATGTTCGGCAAGAACCTTAAAACCACCCTGAAGGTATCCTGCCTAAAATGTTTAAAACGACAAGTTTGATTTTCGATATTTTAAAATATAAAAACGTCAAAAACCCTCATTCATAATCCCACTAATTATAGAGTAGGTGAGAATGTTCGGCAGGAGCTCTAAAAACCAGCCTTAATGTATCCACGACTGGAATGTTAAAAATGTCAAATTTGATTATCGATATTTGAAAATATATAAACGTCAAAAATCCTCTTTATTCATCTCACGATTTATACAGAGCGTTCGGCAAGATCCTTAAAACCACCCTTCTGATATGCACATCTAAAATGTTAAAAATTATAAGTTTAATTGTCGATATTTGAAAATATGAAAACGTTAAAAATCCTCGTTTCTTATCCCACGAATTATGGAGTGTGTGAGAATGTTCAGCAAGAAACCTAAAAACTACCCTTGCGCTTTGTACTCTGAAAATGTTAACAATTACAAGTTTGAGTATCAATATTTGAAAATATAGAAACGTCAAAAATCCAATTGTTTGATCCCACGAATTATGGAGTGGGTGAGAATGTTCGGCAAGAACCCTGAAAACTACCCTTGCGATTTGCACACTGAAAATGTTAACAATTACAAGTTTGAGTGTCAATATTTGAAAATATAGAAACGTCAAAAATGCTATTTTTTGATCCCACGAATTATGGAGTGGGTGAGAATGTTCGGCAACAAGCGTAAAAACTACCCTTGCGATTTGTACACTGAAAATGTTAACAATTACAAGTTTGAGTGTCAATATTTGAAAATATAGAAACGTCAAAAATCCTATTTTTTGATCCCACGAATTATGGAGTGGGTGAGAATGTTCGGCAAGAACCCTGAAAACCACCCTTAAGGTATACACGCCTAAAATGTTAAAAATGGCAAGATTGATTTTCGATATTTTAAAATATAAAAACGTCAAAAATCCTCTTTTTTATCTCACGAATTATAGAGTCGGTGAGAATATTCAGTAGAAACCCTTAAAACCACCTTTAAGATAGGCACATCTAAAATCCTGAAAATAACAAGTTCTATTCTCGATAAATGTAAATATAAAAACGTCAAAAATTAAGGGGTCTTGCTGAACATTCTCACCCACTCTGTAATTCGTGGGATTAATAATGAGGATATTGGACGTTTTTATATTTTTAAATATCGATAATCAAACTTGTCCTTTTTAACATTTTAGACATGGATACCAAAAGGGTCGTTTTTAGGGATCCTTTGAACATTCTCACCTACTTTATAATTCGTGGGATTAAAATGAGGCTTTTTGACGTTTTTATACTTTAAAATTTCGACCTGTCGAAGATTCTCACCCATTCCATTATTCGTGTGATAAAAAAGAGAATTTTTATCGTTTTTAAATTTTCAATTATCGGCAATCAAACTTGTAATTTTTGACATTTTAGATGTGCATATCTTAGGGGTGATTTTTAGGGGTCTTGCCTAATATTCTCACCTACTCTATAATTTGTGGAATTATTAATGAGGATTTTTGACGTTTTTATATTTTCAAATATCGACAATCAAAATTGTATTCGGAATTTTTGAATGATGGGTGATGTAAAAGGGTAGTTAACCCCATCAAAATTTTTTTTAAATTTCTTCCAATGGAATATAATTTTTTGTACTTCTAAATGATTTAGGCCAAAAATAATTTTTAAAAAAATTCTTAAATATCGTTCATATGAACGTTTGTAACTTCGAGTACATTGATTTTTTAACTTGCGTCCTATTCAATTATATGAAAGAAAAGAACCATTTAAAGCGAATAGTACAACCAAGAGTTTATTTCATTTGATTGAAGAGATATTTCATATAGTTCATTTAAGTTATTCCTTCACGGAAAAAATTGACTGTCTTACTGAACTCTTTGTTTGAATTAAAAAACTAATTTCATATGAAAGCATCATGAAACCTATTAAATCTCCTTGACAACGTATCTGTAAAATTGCCGTCCTAAAGCTGTATGAATTGAATGTTGAATAAAAACCAGAAAAAAATCGTTTCTTTGAGGTAACAATCTAAATAGCTGTACTAGTAGAGAGAGCGGGGCGTGGTGGGACATAGGGGTAAGATAGGACACTCGATTTTCTCGTGAGTTATATAGTTTTCATAACTGTTCTTTTTATGAATAGGTAGAAGAACTGAAACAGTAGTTCTCAAAAAACAAAATAAAAATGAAAATTGTAACATAATATGAGAAATTGTTAAAATTTTCGGAGATGGATTCTGCTATTTTAAGGTGATTTCGAATGAAACTTAAGACGTGAAAATGGTAAAAAATATATTTTTTCAAACGTTCATTGTAAATTTTAATTATACATTCTAACTTAATAATCAAGCTTTATGCATTTTTTAAGACAAGTGTTTAATATTTAGATTTAAATAAAAAGTGCAATTTGAGACTAAACGGGACAATGTTTCTCTGTGGCTGTCATAACCCTTTTGCGACGTCAGCAGACGTCAACAAAGTCAATTATATCTGATTCATATGACATAATCATATGTTAACAGATTTCCAAAATAAAAAAATCGGTCAATTATTGGAAATTAAAAGATTCAGTAATATGTATTATCAAACGTAACTTTTGAGATGTTTTATATTAAGTTCTTTTGTGCAAATATGAACATTTTATTTTTTGGATTTGATTGCCAGTAAGATTAATATTTATACAGCTTTCATTTGGATTGAAATACAGAGATTATAAAAGTATTTATATTTGCACGAAATTCATTCACTTATTCTTGCGTAACAAAAGTGTTTATCTTTCAGAATATTAATTAACATGAATTAGCACTTATGAATAGAGCAGTATACCAAAATCTGTTGCAAATCTGTGAACCTAAATCAATTTTGTTCTAAATAAACACCAAACATAGCTGAATATACCTACCATTCACCGAGAAAAATATATCGCACAATGAGATCGCAAGACCTCTGTATTGAAATACAGCGCAATATGATAACGTACAAGCAGGATCCGGAGCTTTGTTCGATATTATAATGCACTAACATTGTTTGGCCACTACTAGAACCCTCGTATATATAATATAATAAAATAATAATAGAATTTAAAATCTTGCAATGTACGAAATCACGATTTTACGCTATTATAATGCCATAATTACGATATATAGCGCAGGAATTACGTTATATATTGCAATTAATGCGATATCGTTTACTCCATGAAGGTTCCCGAATCTAATTTGGACCCTACTTTGAAGTTTCAGCTCCTTATTAGAACCTGCTTGGACGCTACTTAAACTTATAGCCCCTGCTTTAAACTTTTAACTCCTAGAGAATGAAACATTAGAGTCTACTTTGAGGCTGTAACGCTTCTCTGAAGCTACTTTGAATCTTTAGAGACTACATTTTTATAACTCAAGACCCTACTTTGACGCTGTTTAACCTCCCCTTCAATAATGATCCTACATTGAATCTTTTAAGCCTACAATGTTCGAACTTCATGAAAATAAAGTAAAAATTGTTTTTTACTTAGGTTAATTGAACTCATTGTGCATCTTAATGACTGAATGCACACTTAATTAACAAAAATATTTTATTTAAAATTTAACCTAATTTTCATTAATTATTTTTTTTATAAATCAATGCTTCTTTGCAATGCTTAATCACAGAAAATATTTGCTCCTAACTGAAAATGCTGAAAATTTGTATGAGAATGATATTCATAATGGAAAATTACTAATTATTGTCGATTAATAAGTACTTATAAACATTTTTTCGATAATTAATGAAAGTTTGTGTATTAAACAGTCATGTCCCAGGCGAAAAAATTATGTATAGATTATATATAGTGTGAATTTTTATGTATCCCAGGTGCGAATTCAGGTCGGCACTCAGAGCAGATGCGTTGGCCCAAAGGCGGACCGACTTTGGCCCGCCGTAGATCGGCAACCAAAGTTGGGCCACCTTTTATATTTATAAGATACTTTTGTCGACCGAACCTAAACAGCCAACGTTGGCAGACAACGTAGGACCGACTGTTGGCCCAACTCTGGCCCGGACATAGACCAACCAACAGGGCAACTTTGAGAAATCTTTCGTTAACGATTAAATCCGAATACTGGCCCAACCCTGGGCCAAAGCCGATCCAGAAATCGGCATGAAGGGATTGAGAAAGTTCTGAAGAAGTTAGGCCGACTATTGGCCCAACAATGGCCCAAACATAGACCAACCATCGGGGTAACTATGGAACGTCTTTTGTTAACGAGTAACACCGACTACCGGCCCAACTCTGGGCTCAAGTCGGCCCGGAGATCGGCATAAAGGGATTTAAAATTTCTGAAGAAGTTGGGCTGACTATTGGCCTAACAATGGCTCAAACATGGATCAACCATTGGGGCAACTATGGTACATCTTTCGTTAACGAGTAACGCCGACTGCCGGCCCGACTCTGGCCAAAGTCGGCCCAGAGATCGGCATAAAGGGATTTAGAAAGTTCTGAAGAAATTAGGCCGACTATTAGCCCAATAATGGCCCAAACATGGACGAACCATCGGGTCAACTATGAGACATCTTTTGTTAACGAGTAACGCCGACTACCGGCCCAACTCTGGGCTAAAGGCGGCCCAGAGATAGGCATAAAGAGATTTAAAAGTTCTTTTTAATGAAAAGAGAAAAAAATTAATAAATGAATTTCCAAATATTTCAGTAATTTTAAAGAAGTTTAAAATATTTGAGAAGAATTAAAGAAAGCAAAAGAATTTTCAAAAGATTTTAGAGACTTTAAAATAGTTTTTATGAGTCCAAGAGATTTTTAGTGATTTTAAGAGATTTTGTGCCATTTAAATGGATTTAATATGGTTTAAAAAGTGAGTAAAGGAATTTGAAATCTTAGAAAGCATTTAAAATGATTTAAAAAAAATCAAAAGAGTTTAAGGATTTTCATGTAATTTAAAAATATTTTTAAGTATTTAAACAGACTTCAAGAATTTCAAGGGATTTAACCGGAGTTATTTGGTTCTGAAAATTTTTTAAATTTATAAACGAATTTTAAAAGATCTCAAAATATTTAAGAGTTCAAGATATTTTTAATGAATTTAAGAGATTTTAAGTAATTTTGAAGATTTTTTTAGGAATTTCGGTAGAATTTAAATGGCTTTTAAGATTTTAAAGTATTTTAAAATATAAATAATGTTCTTGAATTCTTTAAAGTCTGTTAAATATAGAATGGTTCACAGAAATTTGCAGACGGTCATGCACAGCTGTCGGTTATATTTCAGATTTTTTTATAACACTTCAGCTAGGTTAGATGAGAGGCTTTAGGCGTTAGGAATTAGGAATGCGAAACTTATAGGGTTCGAACCCCAAGGCGAATAGAAATTTTCATAGCGTGCGATCATAAACAGTGTAGTGATTGTATTATATTTATTAAACTACCCATCCTATTCTCTACTATAAGATTAGTTCTATAAAATTTAATGGATAATTTTTTCCGTGTAATTGCCATAGTTGACTCGATTTTTGTAATGGATATTGTATCAATATCGGCTAAAATGGTCGGGCCAAAGTTATAATTTCGCCGTTGGGCCGATTTCTAGTAGTCATGTTTGGGCCAACCATGGTAGTCAATAGTCGGGAAACAGAGTTGGGCCATAGTTATCATTTCGGTATGTTGGTCAATGCCTGGTTGGCAAAGTTCGCCCAACTCCGAGAAAGTTGGCCCGACTATGGTCCAATGAAAAATTCGCACATGGGATAATATTCTTGTGTTTTAAATAAAAAATGTATAAAACAAATGAATATTATATATAATACTACACACTATGTATAAACTATACATAATATTTCCGCCTGGGGTATGTGATTGAGAATCACAACAAATTTTTGGAATAAAATATTTTCTATCGCTAACTACAAATATTATGTATGAAATAAAAAATTTGAAAAATATATTGAAATATATATTTAATAATTATAATTAAATTCACAGATTGTCATTACATTTTTATTACAATATTACTGTTAATTTATTTGCAACATGATATTATGGAGAAAATAATTTTTTCCAAGTAACAGTAGCACTTTACAATGGTTTGGTCATTTTTGTTACTAAACAATAATAATTCAGAGTTTCTGAAACATTTTTTAGAAGAATATTACTACTTACGTTTCTACCACTTGATTTAGGAGAAAACAAAATTTCTTTTTGTTAGACAATGTTAACTGTTTTAATCTTTTTATCATGTTTATTGGGGAATAAGAACAGCCCAATGTATGGAAAATAATTAACTACTCATCTCGAATTTTGAGACGACGAGATAATTGGGTATAAAACCAGTACTGTTATTGTTAATATAAACTTATTTCCTGATAAATATTACATTGAATCTTGAACTCAATATTGGTATTTTTCAGTATAATTGGATTAATTATGATGCTGAACGACTTATTTTAAATCTTTGCTTAATAAAGAGACAAAAAGATATTTTTATTCAAATCAGCAAGTTTGACAATGCACTAATTTAGGTAATAAATAACACAGAATCAAATTTAAATATGTAGTCTCAAGTTCTACTGAAGCGCATAACGTATAGAATACTTCTGGAAAACAGAACCAATGTATATTGAACTCTTCAAAAATCTTTTCAAATATTTAACGGCACAGAAAATTTTTAAAAAGTAATTATTTAATTAATTGTTTTCGATTTAAAAAGATTTTGGACCTTGAATTTTTGGACATCCTAACGCGTTCCGTTAGCTAAATCGGTTAGGGCGTTAGGCGTTTGGTAAATAATCAGTGCGTACGTACGATCTCGGGTTCGTTTCTTAGTGCTTGTGAATTTTTCAGTGCACTATGCGTCAGCGTCATAATCAAAAAATTTTATTAATAATATGTCTAAAAAATAACTGCGAATTTACTTGATATTTATATCACAGATATTATTTTATTTTTTCTGATAAAAAACAAAACTTATTTTTATTCATCCATATTGGTGTGAGATTATAGAGAACCTGTTTTGATGCCACAAGTTCTACAGTAGTAGTTTGAGCTTTAAAAGAGGCTCTAATTTATCTTCAATACAGAGCCTACTTTGACGCTAAATGTGGAAAAACGGCCGATTTCGGACACTTTTAGCGTCAAAATAGGGTCTAAATTACATTGAAATCGCTGCTATTTAGAACCTACTTTACAGCTTCCAGCCCCAACTAAGGTAGGAGTTACGGCTTCAAAGTAGGGCCTAAATTTCGACTCGGTGTACTTCATACAAAATAACATAAAAATTATTTTTTTAATTAATTTTTTTTTTTTAACTATCCCCAATACGTGTCTCGTCCTGCCCGAGATATCCCCCAAGATGGTTTAAACATTTATTTATCAGACTAGCCTAAAATTTGACAACAATAGTTTCTCAGTTGGTCAATTTATGGAAACAAAGAATACCCGTGTCGTATGTGTAAACACAGAAAAAACTGAAGTTAAATTTTGTTGCATGTAAAATTTTCCGCTGTTAACGTTTACATGCTATTTGGCGAAAGTTTATCCTATGTTGGAATAAAAGCTGTCGTCTGCTACGGCCTCCTTAACAGCAATGGGTAAACGGTAAAGTATGAGTGAATTCAAGCTATAAATAGGGACACCAGATTTAAAACAACACAGAAAAAACAAATGTAAAAATTTGTTATAGGTAAGACTTGCAACCGTTAAAAATTAAACATATTTCGGCAAAAGTTATACCGAGGTTAGGAGAATAATTCTGATCTCGTCTACTGCGTCACGCTGAAATAAGCAAATTTCGGTAAAACATGTAGAATCAGAAATAGAAAACACGAAAAAAAAATGGTGCTTAATGATATATTTCTTCCGAAATAAATTACATTATTGTAAAGAAATTAGAACGTATTAATTACCATTTAGCGAAAAGGGAAAAAAGCAACTGACAGATGCGGGAATCCCCAGTTCTCTCCAATTGAATGGAGTTAAACAACGATAGATCGCTGGCGTCGCAATTCTCGCTACATCTCGAACAAAAATGGAGCGATTATAAGGCGAAAGATTATCCAGGCGAGGTTAAAAATCGGAAATTATATTCGATTCATGTCAAGTTTATCCAGCAAGTTTAATTTTTGTTGCGGTGAATCTTTCACCTGGAATTGATGTAAACTTTATCTTTCGTATTTTCTGTGAAGCTGTCTCAATGTAAAAATACAATTTTTTATTTTAATTTATAGTTATGTTTTTAGCAGAAAGCAGAAAGTGAAGTAATCTGCAAGTATCGATATTATTTATTATATTTCCAGGTTTGGAATAGAAATCTAGCATATTTCCATATTTATATTGTGTTACTATCCATTCTGATTAGTTCTAAAAATACAATTGTCTTATATGATTTGCACGTGCTTATGTTTAACATGCTTCAGTGTTTCCTTTAGCCACATCTTACATAAATAGAATATATAAATAGAATGAATAATAGAATAAATGTTATTGTCCGTTCTTAGGGGATCTTATTAGCCGTTACTAAGGATTGTTATTGACCGTTGTTTCGGGTAGTTATTAACCGTTGCTAGGGGATGTTATTAACCATTGTTAGGGGATGTTATTGACCGTTGCTAGGGAATGTAATTAACCGTTGCCAGAGAATGTTATTGACCATTACTAAGGGTTTTTATGGACCTCACTAAGGTTTGTTACTGGTTTATTATTACTAAAGGTAGTTACTGACTGTTGCTAAGAGTTGTTATTGTCATTTGCTAGGTAATTTTATAAGCCGTTGTTAGGGTATGTATTGACCGTGGATAAGGGTTGCTTTTACCATTTATAAGGGCTGTTATTGTCCGTTTCTAGGGGGTGTTATAGACAATTACTCCTCCATTGCAGGTTTAAAGTTAAGATTGTACTGCTAATATTATATTAATATATAATATTGTGTTAATATTGTATAACTGCTCTTTCTACAACTAATCTATGATTATACAAAACCTATTCACAAATCTGAAAATATCTTCTCGCTCTCTATTGTACACTCTCTGTGTCAACCTAAAAGCTTCACGAAAGGTCTGATGTTGGAACTGAAGGCGGACTCGTCGATTAGAGGAGAGTAATTAATTACAAAGCTGAGCGAACTTGCGACTCCTGAAGTGTTGTCCCGGGCTAGTGGATCGAGGAAATCTATTTCCGGAGGATCGAACGGGTTATAGCGTTAGAGTTAGAATTGGAGGCTCGCCCTCGGGGTTGGTATCCGCCATGTTGAATCCCATCCACCCTACGACCCCGCGGTTTTGTCGTAATCGCTACCAGGGGTTGTTCCGCGCCACCCCCGCCAGGAAACGGGGAAAGCCACGCCCCCGACGTCCACAGACGAGCCAATGACGTCCGAACGTCGCGACGCTACCGTCCACCAATAGGATTACCCTCTGACACGGTCTTTCGCTTGTCACTGACTGCACACCCTCACGCCGATGCCTTTCAATTTCGAACTCTCCCTCTCTCCTCCTTTGCGAGTTCAGCTTCAGGAGCTTTAGAGTTTAGAAACAGATATTCACACGTATACTCACTACCACTAATTTCTCATGTTCCACTCCTGCAAGTCACTATATGTGTACGATTTTTGTCTATATGTCTTTAAGGCTGGTTTTGTAAATGGATTCACATACATTGACTTTGATGGCTCATTCAACCGCGTATTGGAATTCGACAGCTTTCGCTCTTAAACTTACGCGTCAATGCTCTCATCGATTAGTTCACAGACTAATTAACAGTAAGATTATTGCAACTGACGCCCGTTATTGGGTTATTGTAATTTCTTTAGTTTAGTTTTTAATACATTTTTGTGAAAATTTGCTGTGGAGATTATGTTAAATATGAATTTTCTCTTTCTGCTGTTTACAATAGTTACATTTTTTCCACTATAGAGTTTCAATTGAATTTGCTATAACTTTTTAAATAATCATAAGCATTGTTTTAAACAAAAAGGTTTGGCCTTCAAAAATGCGATTGATTATTATATTATTACCGCCTGCAAACTTTAAGCATGTTCGTTTACGCTGAATTTTTATTTCATTCTTTGCATAGTCGATTCCCCGCATAAAAACTTTAAGGAACTCAAACTTAAAAATTAATTCATATATACTTAATAAACTTAAGTAATTAATTACATTTACATGTAACTTAATTGTTATAAACAATTCATATAACCTAGAAATTCTTGCCTAAAATGCCTTATATTTTAGATTAGATTTCCCAATAGTCATGACATATCATTAAACGTCAACAATTGCTGCCATTATAAACAAAATAATACCAAAAAATTTCAATTTTAATTCCTTTAGGTTTTCATCTTCTCGTTTCCAAATAATACAATTGAATCTATTTTGGAAATGGCTATCATTCACGAAAAATTGTTAAAACAGAATAAATTTGATATTTTATAACACATATATTAAACAAATGTCCAGAAAGAACGTTTATAATTAAACTAAAGTTTGTTATAAACAATTCATTAATAAATACGCAACGTATATTGTAAGAAAAAAGTTTGGCAAAAATTTTACCGTCATTATTTTTATTATGAACTAGTATAAAAAACGGCACAAATGAACATTTTGTTCGTGGAAAAAGAAACATTTTTAAGAAGATTTAATAGAAAAAAGTTATTTTTTTCACTAAGAAAATAAAAAAAATATATTATTTAAATTTTACTTCAACTAATGCTCAAATTAAAATTGGTTGTTTAATTATAATTGAAGGGTTGCAGTGCAGAACTAGGTAACCAAAATTTTTGCTGCGAATGGGCTTTTTGCATAACGAATTCTTAGAAAATCAGATACATATTGTTTTTAAAGAATTCGTTCGAAATCTCATTTTTAATATACACTAGAACTTGGATTTATGACCGGTTGCAGGCAAGGACTGAAGTGGCCTTCAACGTAAATCTAGACAAGTCAAACGTAAGCAGTCAGGGGCGTATGCACCATTTCTGTTGGATTTGAACGCATGCTAACAGCTAATGCAACTGAGGCGCTGAGGATTATACCCTCATGCTGTTTGTCACGAATGACTGAGCAACGCCTCTCATGCGTTTTTTTAAATACAGTAAAGTATTACAATTATTAAATAAAATTTCAACCTGAAACTTTAAATCTTCATTTTCCACAAAAACCAATTGTTATAATTTTTTGTCCAATTAACTTTTCGACTTGCGATCAGAAATGAACTTTCTGGAAATTATCGTTTATTTATAAAAAGAAAAACCATTACTTTTCTCCTTTCTATAGACTTTTCAGCGAAAAATCGTCTGTTACAGTGCGATACGTTTACATTTGATCTTCATTTTACGGGAACAGCATAATTTTTATGGATAAAAACTGGTTTATTCTTATTCAGCTTTCGAAAATCGCAGGTAAAAGTTTGTATGATTATTTTTCATTAAAAAATGGATTTTTAGTCGCAGTTCAAAGACGATTATCAAAACTCAATGAAATTTGAACCTCCAACTTCTTGAATGATTGACTTGGAATCTTGAATTAAACACGGAATTGGTTAACTTTTTCTGATCCAACTCATTTTCTACCAATCCGCAACCTAGCATGTTCCAATTTAAGGTGCTTGTCACATTGAGATTGTAAACTTCCACATTATATTTCTTAGAAATAGAAAATTATTTGTTTCGAGCATACTTTTTTAGCCTCAACACAGAAACACTTGAAGCTTGGAAGTAAGCATTTGTTTTATCTTTAAATACACCGAACTCTCGCTTTTAGTCACCCCGTTCTCAGCTTTCCTAGAACTGCTAGCTCAAGCAGTTTCTCAGGGGAGTACCAATCCAATGCCATTTGAAGGCAAACCCCGACACTTGACTGAAAACGAGAGTTTGGTGTATTCACTTGTCCACTATTTTAGTGAATTTCATTTCTGCAATACTCTTCAATAAGCACCGTAATATTAGCGTAATAATAATGTTATAATGCGTAATAGGGATTACTCCTGATGGGTTCTTTTTTTCCTAAAAAAATCCTTCGGTATATTTTTGTTTGTGTATGCCATGTGTTCAACGATTTATGTTTCTTGTATGTCAATAGAAGCCGGGAACATCACATCCAGCCGGGAAGCACTTTGTTTAAAAAGCTAATATTTGTTTCTTTGTTTAATAAAAAATTTATTCCGAACGAAAACCACGTTTTGCCAACATCGACCAGTGGGACGGCCATCAAAAACATGTTAGTTGAAGTAACTAATCGCGAGAAAGTTGTTCACTAGACTTTGAAAAACTTTTTCTGAAAATTTGAAGAAAGTCGGTCGAAAATTGTGGAAATGACAGCGAGTTGAAGTCAACACACGTTGCCGCTGCAGTGCTTCACTTTTTGGCCTTTGTTTCTAAGCCAGCAGCGGCAAAGAGCAACAAAATGCTCCAGCGGCAGCGTGTTTTGACTTCAACTCGCTGCCATTTCTACCATTTTTGACCAATTTTTTTTTAATTTTCAGAAAAACTTTCTCAAAGTCTAGTGAACAACTTTCTCGCCGCAATTTATTTCAACTAATATTTTTTCGATGACCGTCCCACTGGTCGAAGTTGGCGAACCGTGGTTTTCGTTCGGAATCGATTTGCTATTAAATAAAAACAACTATATTTGCGCTTTAAACAAAGTGCGTTGTTTCTAGTCATCGCTTATATATTGAGAATCCACTATACAAATTTCAAGCATTTTTATCAATAAACGGCCGAATAATCGCGAGTTGTGTTTTACAAAACATCGATTTTTGATCGAAACATTTTCTAGGTTCTTATTGTTTTTCTTAAGTAATAATTATCGAATGAAAAAAGTTTCATGAGAAAAATTTGTCTGCCGCATCAAACTGAATACGAATGTATATTTTATTTTACGTTCAGACTACTTTTTTTTATCGATAGATTTTCCTGGCTGGACAGTACTTCTACGCGGTTTCGAGCGCTTGTCGAGTTGTTGCATCCGTCATCTAAATTATTGCGTGTTAATATATTCGGCAGCTTTGTGATTAGAAAAATGAATATATTGTGCTGAAATTTTGGGAAACGGTTCAAAATATATAAGTGAAACACGGTTTGACCACTTTTTTTTGCAATTTTAAATTAATTTTATTTTAGCTAATGCTTTAAGGCCCTGCTCTCAGTTACATTAAAATTTTTTTTTTTTAATTGCACTGATAAACAAAAAAAATCTCAAATGGACCAAACAGAAGTGCCTTTATCTATATTTTTCACCATTTTCCAAACTTCAAACACAATATTTACATTATTTAAATTATAAACCCGCCGAATATAAATCATGTAGTTGGTCACCTGATACTCTGGCAATTGCCCTTAATTCGGTGACCCATTTTAAAATATTCGAATCAGTGAAAATTCTTACTGATTTGAATCTGTGTCTCATTGGAGACTATTTAAAAATAAAACATTCGAAATTGGATCATATTCAAATAATAGCCTACAATTTTTTGCAATTTAAAATTAGAATCC
Source organism: Belonocnema kinseyi (assembly GCF_010883055.1). Classification (NCBI taxonomy): domain Eukaryota; kingdom Metazoa; phylum Arthropoda; class Insecta; order Hymenoptera; family Cynipidae; genus Belonocnema; species Belonocnema kinseyi. The sequence goes on along the minus strand of NC_046659.1, from coordinate 92,835,014 downwards.
TCCAAAACTGCAGAAGTTCAAATATGATGTGCGTTACAAGTTAATAATTTCAAAGAATCATCAAACACTGTACGAGTGTAGATTATAAAATATTTTTATCTGGTCAACCCTATTATCATAACAAAATTATTTTACATTTAGAGATATATAATGTTCTTGATTAAATATTTAAAAATTAGGAACAAATATTTTCGAATTTATGCTTTCGAAGCTGAAAAACTTATTTTCGAGGCCATAAAAACTAAGCTATTTTACAATAGCGCATTCAAACCTGTAAATTTAAATTTGAGCGTTATCAAGTTTTTTAAATTATACAAATTATTATCAGGTATCTATTACATCATGTTGCATCAAGTGGCATTGCATGTGATTGCATAGATTTTTCTCAATTAAAAAATCACGTTTATTTGAATCTTCAAAGTTTAATAATTTTAAAAACGTTAAGAATCATATGATTTTTAATTGGAAGATTCCAAAATGAATAAATTCAGAATTGGACTGTTAAAAATTTAACAATTAGAAACTTCGTTTAGAATAGAAGTATTCTTAAATTAGGATCTTGAAACTAAGGAATTATAAATTAATCGTTATTAAATTTTACATCAAGCTTTTTAAAATCCGCTCATTTTAGTCTAAAGTTTAAAATTAATAATTTGAAAATCAAACATGAAGAATTTTGAACGGTATAGCCATGTGAGTGTCACTTTGTTAAAAACAAGTTTTATGGGCTTAAAAATTCTCCAAAATTTTATTAAATAATCAAGATGGGTAAAAACTAATAGCACTATTTTG
>NC_046659.1:92813082-92834122 GCF_010883055.1 Belonocnema kinseyi | reverse complement strand
TATTTATAATACGTCACAAATTAAGTACATACATAAAAAAGTGAAACACATTGAATTTATACAATTTTAATGTATGGAGTTTTTCTTTATCTCATATTCTCGCAAAAAATGTTTAAACAATTTCAAAAAATCTTAAATAATCATCTATTAGTTTTGGTGCTATTCATTTTTCAAATATTTTATGAAAAAATTATTTTTTTGAAAGCTTTGAAAAATGGTAATTTTTAACTTTTGATCATTCTGTTCATCTTGTAACATGTTTCTGGTCGCAATTTAAAAAAAAAATTTCATAGAACGTACATGATTATGGCACAGGATGATTTTTGACGATATTTTTCTCAAAAGATATTCAGTTTTTGTTATAGTTTTATAAAGCTCCATCAACTCTTGAATTTACTTTCTCATTTTTTGTTGCAAAAATAATTCGAATTTAAGACAATGTTTTTTTCTCTCCTGAAATTTGTTTTTCTTTGGCTTGCGTGGTTCTGCCGTGATACCCTTCAATTTTAAAAGATTTCAAACGGTCATAGAATAAAGTGTCACATTAACATGCTAGCAAAAGTCCCAACACAAAACAGAAGATATTGAGTACTTTAAGATTCCCAATAGTTTTCTATAAAACTCATCTGAAAAATATTATGAAATCGACAACATTTTTTTTGTTCAAAACCATAGTATAAGTTTATTATATAGAAAGCGAAGTATATCTGTTTGAATAAAGACAATTTTAAATAGAATAGACTTTTATTATCTTTTTCAAAATTCTTCTTTCTGTAGCGAAAGAACTAATAAATTGGTTAATTACTTTTTTAAACAAAATTCTGAATTTTTAACAAAAAATTTAACTATAACATACTATGTATTTTAAACTAAAACATTATTCAAACAGAAATATATACAAAGAAATTTATTTTTTAATCTAGTTCACAGTAATTCTTATATTCGTTTAAACATTAATTACTAAATTATCACTAAAATCTGAAAGCAAGGATTACACCCGACTTTCACGTTTCTCCAAAACTTGATCAATGGCGTTGCAAACATCAGAAAAAACATCAGCAACATCATGCTCACCATTTACAGAAATGAGCTTCTGTTTAAAATATTTTACAAGAGCTTCCTTATTTTTTCGAAAAATCTTAATACGACGTTCTATGACATAATTATCATCTTTTCTGCCCGAAATAACGGCTCGTCCTTGCAATCTATCTCGTAAAAGATTATCTTCAACTTCTAAATAAATGACAAGATCTACAGGAATGATATCATTTTGGAAAAGCAACGCCTGCGATTTTTCTCTTGGAAAACCATCTATTACGAAACCATTTGTGTTTTCTATATTTAGAAATATCTTTTCTTTTATTAAATCCAGAACTAGAACTGTCGGTACCAAATCTCCTTCGTTCATAAATTTCGCCATTGTGAATCCTCTTCCACTTCCTGTGGAAATTTCTTCGCGTAAAAGGTCTCCAACTGCTATGTGAAATAATCCATATTTTTCTGATATCTTTTGCGACTGAGTACCTATTTTAATATTTATTAGCTACTATTTAAAACAGCGAAACAATATTAAATATAGTTATACAAAATTGTAAGGATATTCTTAATTCGAAAATCAGTATTTAACATTTAAATTAGGAGCTCAATTACCAATTTCTTTTTCAACAAACTACAATAATTGAAATCCGTTTATATTTGTTGATGGAAACAAATAAACATTGAAAAATTTTAATTGAAATGAATTATTATTATTATGAACTAAAATTTGAATTTAGGTTATCGTAATTTTGAAATTATCTTATAGCTATGAAATATTTAATTGGTAAAACGGAAGTAAAAATATATATTTATATTTTATTGATTAACCTTTTCCTGATCCTGGTCCTCCAATGAAAAAAATTATCAAAAAATTATCATTTTTCATTTTTGAAGCATGTAGGTCAATAGCAGTTTTTTGAATATCAGAAAAAAGAGGGTTATTCATTAAACCAAAGCAGTTGCCCATTAAATCAGTACATTATTTTACCTGACACATAATCAAAGAATATAAAATTTCATAAGTCATAATAGTGTAATATAGGTCAAATATAACATTTGATCTTGAAGTTTGGCTCATGTGTAAATTGTGGACAACAAAAAAAACGCTTAATGCGATATATCAATCGATATTTTCATTTAAAAAAAATGTAATTAATTTCAAAAGGAATACTGAGTTTTCATTTTACTAAAATAAGAAAAGAAAATTAAGCACAACTATTTATACATTTTCTTAAAGAAAATGTGAAAGCTATTAAAAATATTCCATAGAATTAATTTAAAATTGACAGTCTAGTTTAAAAAATATTCAGTTTATTTTTTTCAATCATTTATGATTAAATTTGTGACTCTTCTTATATTGATAGAAAATTAGCTTTAATGTTCAAAATCAATTTTGGGAATGCAGAAAAATTATTTACAAAATGCACACGTTAATTTGATTATACGAATTGCTTTATTATAAAGTTACAAAATAATTTACATACAAATATATTTTATAATAATAATAATAATACAGTTCGTTTATATATAAATTCGAACATCACTATTGAAAAAAAAAACATTACATTATGATCATAGAAAATGGAATTTTACTATTGTAATAGAAAAATATACAAAATTGTAAAGAGTATTTAGATACAGAAATTTAGACTTAACCTGATGTTCGAATCGAGTAAAAAAATTGGAAAAAATATACTTCTATCATGATTCGTAAAGGAATATAAGTTAATATATCCATTAGGCTGAGCTGATAATAATAAATTCTGGAATTCAAAATCGATAAAACATGTATATATAGCGTATGGGGATTCTTAAAAAGTGTAGTTAATTTCGAATCCATAGATTACTTATTAATTCATGGAAGTCAAAAAATGTCATCCCAACTTTTTGCAGATTTTAATCAATAATTTTCTAAGAGATAATTCCTATTTAATGCACCCCTGTTTTCGGTAGCAGAAGAATTTTTTCAAGTGACAAAAATGCATTAAGAAAAAATCTTCAAGCTCGAGAAATCAAAATTCGAAGCACAGCGAATTTTAAAAATGTTAATTTTTATATTTAATTCAATTATCTTTATAACTTGTTATTTAAAATTTCAAAATTTCTATTGCGTCCCTATGCTGAAAAAGCCTACACATGGTCATACAATTTCAAATCATAAATTATAAAAATAATTTAATTAAGTACAAACACGAAAATTTTAATAATTCGCCGTATTTCTAATTTAGATTTCTGGGCCTTTGCGACTTTTTTTCCTAGTTCATTTTTCTCCACCAGAAACTTGTCGAGTACCCGAAAAAATTCTTCTCTTTAAACAGGTGTTTAGAATTATCTCTTGGAAACTGATTGACCAAATCAGCAAAAAATTGCGCAGACCTTTTTGAGCTCCAGTAATGTAAAACAAATTGAAATTCAAGAATTTTTTCCGAGCGCGGCTAACCAAACTGCATATCTATCGATTCCAAATTATAATTTTTCGAGTTGTATCGATTTCAAATTTGAGAATGTTTTATTTTCGACCCACTCTAATATCCATGGATCGAAAAATCTCATCGACCAGGACGATATGTCTTTCTATGTCTAATTTATTCTAGACAGTGCTTTTTTCTACTTGTACTACATCTTTGAGAACAAACTTCTCATTTGTAAAGTTTTACAGAGTAAGCTTTTATACAAAGATATGCGTCTTATACTTCGAAAAGTTTCACATTGCACATAAAGACTAATTAAAATACTACCCTTGTTAAATTACTAGTCACGAAATTTCATTTTTCATACAAGTTGTGAGTTTATCTTTAAATAAAAGAAATATGCACCCATAAAATTCTTATAGTAGAAGGTACTGTTTACGGTACAATATACTGTCAGATCATGAAATTTAACTGTTCAAATGTTTGATGAAATTAAAGAGTAGTCTTTACCTTAAGGCCATTTGATGAATGGGTCACGTGATCAGATTCCTACCTTACCCTCACTTTTTTTATTTCCCAACTTATTTTCACACGAAGCGCCACATCCATTTGAAAATTTGGGATAATGAATAAGAAGCACTATGAAAGGTGGGCCTGGCCCTAAATTTTAATAATTATGAAAAAAGCAAAAACAATTATTTACAACAAAAAACTTTTTTTATAATTATCCAAATTTAGAACCAGACCCACCATTCTCAGTGCTTCTTGCTTAGTATCCCAAATTTTCAACTCGATTTGACGTTTCGTATGATAATAAGTTAGGAAATAAAAAAAGTGGCGGTAAGGTAGGAATCTGGTCACGTGACCCACTCATCACATGGCCTTAAGAGTTAAAAGTATAAACACCTAAATCTGATTTGTTTTTTTAAATAAAAAAATTAAACACTATTATTTACTTTATCAAATTTAAAGCATCCTGACTCTGGAATGGTAACTGATAAAAGTAAAGATTAAAAGTAAAAGATTACAATACTTTCTGCCGTACAATTTTCAGGATTATAGTACCCAGTTTTCGAAGAACGAGAAATATAATCTCCACATTTCTCTGGAAGAGTGTGTCTTTTAACACATTGAAAGACAAAATTTGGACGAAATAGCTTCTAACACAAGTAAGAGTTTCAGTCTCTCCGATTGCTATAAATCATCAACAATATTCTATCGTCATTATAAGTGCAACTATTATTTCTGAATCTAATTTGTTCGCGATTGCATTAGAAAAAGATTGAAACTGCATTTGCGAACGCTCTACAGGCATAAAAAACGGAATAAGCAAACATCAAGAAAATGTTGTGTACTTTGGCATTGTACCTTCGTCCTAATTATTACTAATTTATATGATTATCGATCTATCTTATATGATAAAATCCAGATTAAGGCCACAACAATTCTATGTTTGGAGACTGAAGCTTTTCAAAGATTTTGTACATTGCGTGTACGCAAAGCCAGCAGTAAATCTGAAAATAAAAAACATTTGAATAATTTAATAAGTTTAATAATGGTTTTTGAAATAAAAGTATAAATTTAATAGACAGACCTCGGATCGAGTAAAAGGCATATAAAAATCGAATAAAATTGCAAATAAATTTGCATGGGATTTCGAATAAAGACCACAACAATTTGCATCAAGATTTTAAGATCATGTAAAAAAAATCAACGTCCGACAATGAATAACTGAAATAATGCTTTTATTTGTTTAAGAATATAGAAATATTTTTTGCAAAATCAAAATAAACTTGAAAGTTAATAACAATTTTTTAACCAAAGTCATTCAGCTTGAATCAAGTTATATCATATTCAAATATTAGAAGTTTATCATTTATATTCATTTTTAACATTTTAAACATGAAATTACTCAACAACTGGGGCTTTCAATTTGAGACTGTATAATTTGGGGTCAAGATTATTCATTTTTTAATAATTCAGACTTCACAACCTAAAATCTTCTCAAAAAAAGGGAAAATAGGCGAATAAATTATTTGAAGTAAAATGAACATAGTAGGTGAATTTAAAACCAACAGACAAATTTTTAGCCCAAATATGAATTTAAAAAAAGTTCAGTTTTCAAGCTAAGAAGTCGAATGGTTTAAAAAACAGTTTACTTTTGAACCGGAAAAATAATTTTTAATCAAATAATTGAATTTGAAAAAATCATTTTTAACAAAACAGTTCCATTTACAACGAAATATTTAGGAACTTTTAGGAAAAAGAGACGCATTTTCAACATAGTAATTGAAGTTTTAGCATAATTTTTGCAGTTTTATCGTACAAAAATAATTTTATAACAAAAAATATAGTTTTCAACGAACGTATATGAACTTTCAGCCAAATAGTTGAATTAAAAAAAAATACACAAAAAGAAGATTCTTTTAGAAGACATTTAAATTTTCAATCAGCAAGTTAATTTTCCACCAAGAAAGATGTATTTTCAACCAAAAATATGACTTTTTCCCCATAAAAGTTGAATTTTAAACCAAAAAGACGAACTTTTTATAAGAGAGTTGAATTATCAGTCTCAAAAGTTGAATTTTTAACCAATATATCGCTTTCAACTCCGAAAGATGAATTTTTAATCAAGCAGATTAATTTTCAAATAACAATTTTTTCAAGGGAAAAAAATTTCATTTACAACCAAACAACTGAGAACTTTCAGACAAAAAAAACCATAAAAGTTTAATTTTCAGGCCAAAAGGACCAACTTTTCAGAAGACACTTGAATGAATAGCTTAAAAAATTGAATTTTCAACAACAAATTATTTTTCTAACCAGACAGTTGTATTTGCATCCAAATATTTTAACGTTCACCCAAAAGATATGGACTCTTAACGAAATAGATGAATTTTCAAAGAAAACGAAAAATATTTTTAAACCATTTGCATTTACAACCAAGAGATAAACTTTCATTCAAAAATAGACGAATTTTTAACAATGTAATTGAAAGTTTAGCCAAATAGTTAAATTTTTAGCCTACAAAGAGAAATATACAATAAAAATTAAATTTCAACGAAAAGAGAAATTTTCAACAATATAGATGATTTTTTAATCAATTAGTTGAATTTAAAATAGAATTAATTTTCAATCAAAAAGAATGTACCTGAAATTCCGCAGGTTCAAATGAACAACATATTTTTCCCCATTTCTATTTTACTCATAAATATTGTTCGAACTGCAATTTGACATATGCATTATAATTCTGTTTCAAAAATAAATTATTTACAATATAAATTAACAAAAATTTTAGCACTCTTTCTATTTTACAAAGTCGTGCCAACAAAAAAGTTAATTTTCAACAAAAAACTTCATTTTCTACCAATAAAGATGACTTTTCCACCATAAAAGTTAAGTTTTCAAATAAAAAAAAGGAATTTTTTGGAAGACTGTTGAATAATTTGCTTGAAAAGATGAATCTTCAACAAATATATAGTTTTCAACTAATAGGGATGAATGTTTAGTCAAATAGATGAACTTTCAACCAAACAGTTGCATTTACAACCAAATTGCTGGACTAGCATTCAAAAAAGACGAATTCTTAATTGCTGGACTAGCATTCAAAAAAGACGAATTCTTAATTGCTGGACTAGCATTCAAAAAAAGACGAATTCTTAATTGCTTGATTAGCATTCAAAAAAGACGAATTCTTAATTGCTGGAGTAGCATTCAAAAAAGACGAATTCTTAACAAAGTAATTAAAGTTTTAGCCAAATAGTTGCACTTTTTATCTTTCAATGATAAATTTACAACAAAAAGATCAATTTCAATGAAAAAAAAAGAGACGAATTCGACCAAAAAATATGACTTTTTCACCATAAAAGTTGAATTAGCATGCCATAAATGCGAATATTTTAGAAGGCAGTTGAATCATCACCCTGAAAAGTGAAATTTAAACCAAATCGTTTTCAACCAATGAAGATGAATTTTCAACAAGAAATTTTAACCCAAAGTCGCATTTACAACCAAACAGTTGGACCTTCCATCGAACGAGACGAATTTGCAACAAAATAAATGAATTTTTAAATGAATTAAGAATGAATTTTCTTCCGAAAAAGAAGAATGCTGAAGAAAACGGTTAAATTTTCCACCAAAAATATGAATTTTCTACAGAATAATGTTTAACTGTTAAACCTTGGAATATAAAAAACTTAAAACTTTGAATATGGATTCAGGAAATTAGAAATTGTTGAATGGACCCCGCACTAAATGTATGGGAAAATGGTTTTCGGTGGATTTAGCTGAAACCTTGTAATTTTTAAGGTTATAAGTGCCGGATGAAATATCCGTGAAAAAAATCCAAAAAATTGGACAGTTTTAGCGCTATGTGGCGCTAAGCGCTCATGATCAGTGAATAGAACGAATTACAATAGATTTAGTTACAAAAGCGATGTCAACATAGAAATCACGGTTCAGATCGTGGTCTGTCATATTATCGCCTACACCGTTGACTCATATAGCGCGCTTCTCAAAACGATCAAACGCTAAGCGCCCAAGATTTTAACTTGACTAATTAATCACTTTTTTAAAGGCAGAAATGGTACTCAAAGTAACATTAGTAACTAGTGCGTACATTCCGATAATTACATTGTACTGTTCTCAAGAGTGCCGAACACTAAGCGCTCATTATCAGTGAATAGAACGAATTACAATAGATTTAGTTACAAGAGCGATGTCAATATAGAAATCACGGTTCAGATCGTGTTCTGTCATATTTTCGCCTACACCGTTGACTCATATAGCGCGATTCTCAAAACGATCAAAGGCTAAGCGCCCAAGAGTCAAGTTCAAATCTTCTGCGCTTAACGTTTGCCCGTTCTGACAAGCGCGCTGTATGAGTCAACGGTGTTGACTCATATTGTCATTGGTTTGGCAAAACATGTTACTGACCACTTCTTGATGCGCACTAGTTACTAATGTTACTTTGGATACCATTTCTGTCTTTAAAAAAGTAATTACTTAGTCAAGTTAAAATCTTGGGCGCTTAGCGTTTGATCGTTTCGAGAAGCGCGCAATATAACTCATTGGTTTGGCTAAACATATTACTGTCTACTTTTCTGATGCGTGATTCTTATAGTGAGATCGCTCTTATCGCTAAAGTTACTAGGATTGGTTTTATTCGCTGATCTTGAGCGCTTAGCGTTCAACCCTCTTGCGAAAGGTAGAATATTATTATCGGTATGTGCGCACTAGTTACTAATGTTACTTTGGGTACGATTTTTGCCTTTAAAGAAGTGATTAATTAGTCAAGTTAAAATCTTGGGCGCTTAGCGTTTGATCGTTTTGAGAAGTGCGCTATATGAGTCAACGGTGTAGGCGAAAATATGACAGACCACGATCTGAACCGTGATTTCTATGTTGACATCGCTTTTGTAACAAAATCTGTTGTAATTCGTTCTATTCACTGATCATGAGCGCTTAGCGCCGCATAGTTTTAGCTAAATCCACCGAAAGCCATTTTCCCATACATTTAGTGCGGGGTCCTTTAAATGCTATTAACTTAAAATTTACTCAGAATGAAACTTTGATGAGAAATTATTCAAATTTTAATGTTCTCAATTTAAATGGTAAAATTTTGTCTAATTTTGAATTTCAATTTTGAAGATTTAATTGTGATTAAAATTGAAAATAAACATATCGAACTTCTTAAAAGCGAATTAAACTGAAAATAATACTTACGTTGTAACCCATCCAGAGCCAACATGCCAATGCTGGAATGACAGAATCAAGCTGCAAAAGAAAAATTGAAATAAATACTAACTAGAGATTAAAAAAAAAGAAGAGCACAGAAATAAAGAATAATTACGTAGATGTAGTATCCACAAAGCAACCATAGGCCAAATGTAAGTTGGAATACAATTGTTAATCCCATCAAAATCATCCATGGAAGGAGCCAACCTCTTACTCCCTCTTTAATCGCATAAAATATCAAGGCAGATGAAACAATCAAGAGGAGGAGGAAGAATATGAAGATATTGCCCCATAATTGCATAGCTAAAAAAAAATTTAATTCAGATATTAAAACTGGTATATAAAAAGTGTCTACCTGTCGGATTATTTTTAATTCCCGGGTTACTCCAGGACAATTTAAAAGAGTATACGAGATCTGAATAATTTTAAACTATTTTAAAATATTTCAAGAGATTTCTGAGGAATTTCTAAAAATTTGAAAAGACTTCAAAGATTACTGATATGGAACACGGATTTTTGGAAATAAAATTATATTACTGTGTTTGAACATCAGATAATTTTTGGTCAGTGTAATTCCAATTCTAATTTTGAACAGACAATTTTGTAAACGAGATATAATTCTAAATTGCATCAGGACTCTGTTTTGGAAGAGGACAATTTTTAATTAAAACGATTTTTGACTTGTAACAGGGATTTTTTGTTAAATTCCCTTCTAAATCAAAATGAAGTCTTTTAAATTATGATTATTTACAGAAACTCCCTGTCCAAAACTAAAAATTATAATTCTTAATAAAAATTACTGTTCTAAAGTGACCAAAAAATAAAAGATTTTCGGGGCCAATGAAATTTAAGAAATCAAACTATATTCTACATATTTTTCCATATAAATTAATAAACAATAAACATCAAATTAAAGCATTCAAAGTGGAACTCTTGAATACCAAACTTGAATTCAAAATCTTGAGAAATCTAGAAGTGGTTTTAAATTTTTCCAAATTCAAAATAGATTTTTAATTTTTTTTCGGAACTTTTAAATATATTTCAAAATGAATGGAATTTTTTCTATAACTTTTAGAAAATCCTGCAGATTGCAAACCAAAAATGTAGAATTTGTTTAAGAATTGTGAAAGACTTCAAAAGAATAAAAATTTTTCTTAAGATTCTTAGGGAAATTTAAAATGATTTTTTCACTTTGAAAAATTATGGAAGATTTTAAGGATTTTTTTTTTAATTTTCAGGATTTTCAAAAATTGTACGAAAATTTTGATTGAGTTTAAAATGCATTTAGAAGTTCTGAAAAAAATATTAACACACTTCGTTTAAATTACTTGAAATAATTTCAATTTTTTAATTAATTTTGAATTTTTTCAAAATTTCTAAATATCTCTTAAAATTACTCAAGTTTTTTCTACAAATAATAAGCGTTCAATTTTTATTTATGCGTCAAAGTTTAACAATTTCACATGTAAATTAAACACTTTTTAAATAAAACAATCAAAATTTTAACGCTAAAAGATTTTCGGAAATCTAAAGATTCAAAGCTTTCTATGTAAAAAATTCAGTTAAAAATTGTTTCCTTTTAAATATTTGGTTTCAATTTACTCGTCTTAAATGAACAGTGAAATATTGCTAAATATAAAATACTTATTCTTCTTCTACATTAAGAAAATCCAAATTAAATGGAATAAAAATTAAATAATTAAGGCTCACAATATTTTAAATTTAATAAAAACATTTAATTGTGACTATATTATTATGGTTTTATTTTCAAGTTGAAAATAGTAAAACGCACGTTTACATTTTTTAATGGCTAAAAAAATTAATAGATATAATATATTAATAAATTTATTTATTAAATTTAATATAAAAAATAATATAAAGGAAGACCTGAAACTCTGAATTAAAAATATATTATTAATAAATCACGAAAATTTTTTTTTAAAATAAAATTATCGGAATAAAGGATATATTAATTTCAATTCTTATAAAGACTTTCGGATTGAAACAGTTACAATCTGGATATTCTCAAATTTTAAACGGATCTAGAATTGGTTGCTCAAATCAGTTATTGTTCAGATTTCTATAATTAGAGTACAGATCCATTTTAGAAATTATTTATTTATTTATATTTACAGTTTAGAAAATAAAACTGTTTTTTATCAAAAAACTTCAACTTCAAATGCTTTTAATTTGTACTTATTTAATTGTTCAAAACTGCACTTTAATTATTTAAAAAATTGTTAAAATCGAACTTAGGCAGATTTTTCTCCTGAAAATTCGTAAAAATTCCGGTTTCCCGATTACCCTGTTTTTTATTTAAAAAACTTCTAATTTTTTAAGCCTTTAAAACTACGTTTTAAAATCATTTCCCGGTTTCCCAGTCCAGCGGCCACCCTAAAATTCCCAGTTCACTGTTCTGGAGTAACAATTCTAATTCTTTAAAGTTCCTGTTAAAAACTGAAAATTATAATTCCTTGCCCCAGTTCAGATTTATAAATCTTTTAGAAAATTCCCTGTCCCAACTCACAATTATAATTCTTTTAGAAAATTCGCTATTCTAACTCCGAATTGGACTTATGAAATATATCAAACAACTTTTAATCTGCATACATTCTAAGGAAAAATCGTATAACTGAATGAATTTCTCAGTCGTGTCCCGTTTTTTCCCCGGCCATATAGACATCCGGATTAGAGGGAAATCGATGTAGTTAAGATAATTAATTTGAAGTTAGTTGATTTCTGAATAGTACAAAGTTAAATCAAGAACATTAAAATCGTCGAATATATCAAATTAAATAATTAACTTACATCCTCTGACATCAGCTTCGAAAAGGGGATTGTAAAGTTGTGAAGAATCCCCTCCATTAAGCATATATATTATTAGTGTAATTAAAATTACACTACATGCCTAAAATAGAAAAAAGGAATTAACGTTGTATATATGAACTATTTTCAGCCTAAGAGTTTTGAAACTCAATGTTTCTTCACAAAAAGCCCCTTTCTGATAATTTAAGAGTAGTTCAAAGGCAAATTTAAAATCTTGGAGATTTAAGCTAGAAAAATATAAAAAGTATGTTTAAAAAAAGTTTTTTAGTTATGTTTTTATTTAGCTTTCTGAGCTCGTTACTTTTTAAAATGCTTAAAACGTTTAAAAACCAAAAACTTCCATAAAACGTAGTTTTTAATTTATCCCATTTTTAAAAGAAATTTTGGATGTGAAATAACACTTTCTAAACAATAATTTTAAATATGTAAAACAAATAATTGAAGGACTTGACACTTTTTTTTCTTTGAAAGATTTAAAACGTTGAAAAACTATCCGAAACTAATAAAAATAATTAAAAGTCGAGAGTAATAACCGTGATGACCAAAGATGATTGTCTGCAATCCCAAAATCTTCAGAAAACGACTCAAAACTTTATTTTAGTTTCTGTGTATAATCTGGGTGGAGATTTAAATCGAGGAAAACAATTACAGTCATTTCTTGTTCCGCAAAATTTTTTCACGGACATCGAAATTAATAAGATCGAATTTGGACAATTTCTTCATTTGGAGGAATAAAAAATAGGCGGAAAATTAAAGAAATTTAAATGGAAATTTCTCATTCAAACGTTTAATAATTTACACGTATAAGATGAAAGCTTTTAACACTTTTCAATTGGACAATTTGAAATTATATGCAGTTAAACTGTAAAATAGAATTTGCTTACATTTGTTAAACTACAAAGGATTTGGAGTTGAAACAAATAAATTTTTAACGTTATAATCTGTAAATTCGTTAAATCTTCAAAAAATCAAAATCATCTGGTAAAATCAATTTTTTATTAAATTTTTAATACTTTCATTTAATATTATTATTTAATTTATAATTTCAATTGATCAATTAAAAATATTTTGATCAATAATTGTCAATTTCAAACTCTTATCATTTTTGAAACCTTCAAATATACATTTTCAAACCCTTTAGCTTGAAAATGTATGCTTGATACTTGAGGCATAATATGGAAAATGTTTAAAATAAAGGATTTTTGGATTAAGCTATGTAAACTGAAAGATTTCATCATTTTATAATTGAAAAAGTTCACAAATAAACTTAACATTTAAAGTAAAGTTAAAATAAAACTTATTTTTAAATGTATGATATCATGTGATATGATATTTGTGATATTTCAAGTGGATAGATTTTCCATTTAAAATTGGTAAAATTCCAGTTCAAAAAATTAGTTCAGTCATTTCTCGGATTTTCCGGTTGCCAAAAAATATACGGGTCAAAACAATTAAAGGTTTTTAAGAAATGTAAACAATTAAATCATGAAATATTTTCCATTCAATCAGATAAATAAATAAACTGAATTTGCAGGACTAAATAATAAATGAATATTGCATAAGAATGCATCAAAATTATGAAACCAATTTAATTTTCTATAGGACCTCCGGTTTAAGTTTAGGTCCATAATAATATAACCTATACATAAAAATAAATTATATTTATTGAAATTTCAGTGAACCAAAATAGTGATTTAACTATTACTATTCCTTCCTTCAGATTCCTAATTTCAGGACATATTTTGAAAAGTTGCACATATATCGTAGGGACGTAAGAGTATAAAACAAACATGGAACACAAATTTATTAAATCTGTTTTGAGTTGTGAGAGAGATTTAAGAAATGAAGAGGCTCTTTAAATGTGAAATTTGTTTGAAGTGTGACATATTTTCTTAGGAATGCGGAGCATATATTGTAGAATGTTTACAAGTAACTTACCACTGTGTAACACGCGATGACTCTACTCCCATTTTTGACACTATTCGTCCAAATACAGGGAGTCCAGAAGGACTCAAGTGCGGGCATTTTGATGTTTTCTTTTTTTTTTATAATAATTTCGAAAAGAAACGATATCAACAAGTGATGACCTAACCTCACTCCACCCACTCTTTACAAACTTTGGGCGTCGTCTCAGTCAAAACTCGGCACTCGCTCATACCCGTAAATGAATGCGTGTGCGTTACTGCGTTAGACCTGCCATCTCTGCTAATATCTTTGGCGTGGGATTGGTATGCCGTTGAACACACTGAAATTATCAACTGATCAACACAGCTGCTAATGATCTGACGTCAGCTGGCAAGATGTCTGCACGCCGAGGGCCAAACAATAACACCAATTTCATAGGACGAAACTTAATTTTTTTAACTTGGAAGAAATAATCATAAGTGAATTTTTATCTATTTTTATGTCTGAAAAAAGTTATTTGATCAAATTATATAAATCGTTAAAAAAATTTATCCGATTTTTATACTTAATTTAATAGTTTTTGAAAAATAAAAAATAATGTCCAAATACTCCTATGGTAAATTTCTGTTTTGTAATTGGTATTATTGTTTGGCAATTGGCCCTTTGCGTGCAGACATCTTGAATTTCCCCTACCCTACGTGAAATGTCTAATTGTATCACTCTCTTTCAGTTGGTACAGAAAAAGACAGAGCCATCATTTTGGAGTTATTTTGTGTTCGATCTGTTTAGGACTTTTGCAAAAGCAAAAAACATTTTCAAAGTATTGTGTCTTTAGAGATATAAGGCTAAAGTATTTTAACTTCGAAATTTAAAAAAAAAACTATAAAAAACTAACTAAAAAGTACTTGAAACCATAATCTAATAAATACATGGTCTAGCCACGCGCAAGTAAAAAAAACCACACCAATAAGGACCCACTGCTTAATTTCTCCATCTTGGATAAGTAAGGCGGCAAACATAAGGGATTTGAACATGTAAAATGTAAGAATAAAAATTTCTTGTACTTTTGAAGTGTAGAAATATTTGAATCCCAATCAAATGTATTATAATAATGTTGAAGATCGCTAAAGGAAAATATGGATTAACTATTATTTTAGGTTATGTGTTCCATAACCTCTTTCTGCGGACAAAAAGTGACATATTTGTGGCCGCCGGACCTGGAAACCGAGAATTTTACGAATTTTCAGAAGAAAAATCTGTCCACGTTCGATTTTAACAGTTTTTAAAATAATTAAAGTGCAGTTTTGAGGATCTGAGCAATTAAAAATTAAAAACATGTGATGTTGAAAATTTTTGATAAAAAACAGTTTTATGTTATCAACTATAAATATAAATAAATAAACTATTTTGAAAATTGATCTATACTCTGAGTGTAGAAATTTGAACAATAATTGATTTGACCAAACAATTCTAGATCCGTTCAAAATTTGAGAATTCCCAGATTGTAACTGTTTCAATCCGAAAGTCTTGATAAGAATTGAAATCAATATATGATTTATTCCGATAATTTTATTTTTAAATAAAAATTTTCATGATTTATCAATGATATATTTGTCATTCAGAGTTTCAGGTATTCCTTTATATAATTTTTGTATATTAAACTTAATAAATACATTCATTAATTTGTTCAGCTATTAAAAAATGTAAACTTCCGTTTTACTATTTTCAATTTAAAAATAAATCCATAATAATACAGCCATAATTAAAGGTTTTTATTAAATTTAAAATATTGTGAGTCTAAATTATTTCATTTTTATCCCATTTAATTTGAAATTTCTTAATATAGAGGAAGAATAAGTATTTAATATTTAGCAATATTTCACTGTT
Organism: Belonocnema kinseyi; assembly: GCF_010883055.1. Taxonomy (NCBI): domain Eukaryota; kingdom Metazoa; phylum Arthropoda; class Insecta; order Hymenoptera; family Cynipidae; genus Belonocnema; species Belonocnema kinseyi. The sequence goes on along the minus strand of NC_046659.1, from coordinate 92,818,319 downwards.
CATTTAAGACGAGTAAATTGAAACCTAATATTTAAAAGAAAACAATTTGAAACTGAATTTTTTTACATAGAAAGCTTTGAATCTTTAGATTTTCGAAAAACTTTTGATCTTTTAGCGTTACAATTTTAATTGTTCTATTTAAAAAGTGTTTAAGTTATAATTGAAATTTTTAAATTTTGACGCATAAGTAAGAATTGAACACTTATTTCTTGTAAAAAAAATTTGACTAATTTTAAGAGATATGAAGAAGTTGTAAAAAGATTCAAAATTAATTAAAAACTTGAAATTATTTTAAGTAATTTAAACGAAGTATGTTAACATTTTTTTCAGAACTTCTTAAATACATTTTAACATTAATCGGAATTTTCCTACAATTTTTGAAAATTCAGCAAATTAAATAAAATCCTTAAAAATTCCATGTTCTTTTTCGATCATTTTTTAAATCTCTTCAAATCTTCTTAAATGCAAATTTCAGGAAAATTTCAAATTTGCAGGATTTTCTGAAAGTTAAAAAAATGCAATAATTCATTTAAAAATATATTTAAAAGTTCTAACAAAAAATTCAAAAATGATTTTGAATTTGGAAAAATTTAAACCCACCTCTAGATTTTTCAAGATTTTGGAATAAAATTTTAAAGCATTTGAAGGATGCCTAGACTAATTAAAATAAAAATAATTTAACTTCTAATTTAAGAAACGTTAAGTTAAAAAAATTATTTTTCAGCTTTTAATGTGTATAGCTTAAAATTACTTAAAATACCATAATTTTCTTCACTTTTAAAGTTCATTGCTTGATTCTTTAATTTATACTATTAAAAATATTAACTTGGTTTTATCTTTTGGAAACTAATCTCAATATTTGAACTCGATAATTGATAAAAGTTCTACGTTTTGCAGTTTATTTACATTTCACTCAAAACTGTTCAATTTAAAAATGTTAGTACCTTGCAGTTTATACGTGTAAGTTATTCGGCATTTGAATACACAATTTTTGAATTGAAAAATTTTAAACTTCAATTTTAAAAGCTTGGAATTCAAGGGTTCCATTTGGAATGCTTTAAAGTGTTGTTTATTTTGTATCACTTTATATGGAAAAATGTTTAGAACATAGTTTGAATTTTTAAATTTCATTGGCCGTGAAAAATGTTAGCGAGCCTGGAAAAAACCCGGAATTTTTTTCTTTGATTAAAACGGCCAACCTGCAGTGCCCATGATATAAAAAAATGATAATTATTATGTTTTATTTATTTTACTGTCGAGCACAATTTTCATTTTGTCAGTTACTTCCTCTTTCCTTTCCACTTTTTAGATATAATATGAAATCACATTGTATCAGATTAAAAATCTCTCTTGTTCTTAGCAGACTGTTCAAAATTACAATAAATGTTGGCAAACCTCTATAATATTGCATACATTTACACATACGTTTTATATGTAAATTCAGAAGGACGTCCAAATTGTACCATATGACAAATTATTGTCTGATTAATGTAAGAATAATAGGTCTTACTTTCAATCCAGATCAAATACAGATCTAACAAACTTTTCTGTAAATTTTACGGACCCGCGTAATTCTATTACAAACCTCTGTCACTTTTACATATATATTTCTGAAAGAATTGACTACCTGAGAATTTTTCATTCACTGGTAAACGGAGATATTTGAAATGAAATTCCTCATCACAAATATAAAAAATTGTATATAATTTTAATCCTTCTCATTCAGTAATATTTACAAACTTACATTCTGGTCTGAATATAATTTATTTCCTTACCAATGTTCTAATATATCCATTGAAAGTTTTTTTTTGAATTCATTCTTTTAATATTCTCATAATATTTCTGCCTACATACTGATTTTCCTGTAACAGTTCGCCGTACAGTCTTACGCGTCAAACTCAAACTGCGCGGTCAAAGTAACAAAATGGAGGAATTAAGCGGTTGCGTGACTGGAACGAAACAGGGCCCTCAAGTGGCTAGGCCATATATTCATTAGATCATGCTTGAAACAGTAGTGTCCGAACGCAGATATATCTGGCATGCGCAGAAGTGATTCCGTGTGTTTTGAAACTGACACATGGCCTCACATAACCTAAAAATACACAGGAATAACTAATTGAGTATTTTCACTTCAACCGCCAGCTAGCTTCATTTAGTTAAAAGCTGAGGCGAAAACAATGGATCATATGCATGGAATAAAACTTTCTTTCTGTAATATCTTTGGAATTAATGATCATCACTATCATTTTATTATTTCATTAAATAGTAATTAAAAAATAAAAACTATTTTTTAAACACACTTATATAGAAAAAATTATCTTTTACGAAGATATTAGCAAAATAGGGCAAAAATGAACTGAATCCCATGTATTTGGTCCCTTGTTTTCCCCTCAGCAATCTACGATATGAAGTTAGCTGTTGAATGAAGTGAAAATACCTAATGCGCAGTTATAAGATAATTGTTATGGTCAAATCTATTAAAAAACAGCAGTGTCTTTTAGGGTGAGAGGAAATTACCAAATTTTTGAAAATCGGAAATGGATGAATAGTTGCTACATTTTATTGCAAATCTCAGACTTTTTGAAAGAAAAATACGGGCCTTTGATGTCACAATACGTGACATCAACCGCGTGTGCGGCTCAACAGTTTGTGCGCGCCTAATATCGCCGCAAACAATGAAGACCCCTCCTCAATTTAGAAGGGAATAACTCCGCAGAAAAAAATGTGGAGAGGTTCGCATAAGAACCACACGAATCCGATAAGTTTTCTTGATGAAATGGTGTTTCTCTAATTTGCGTAAAAAAATTTCGTTCCGAGCTAATTAGCAAAATACAAGTAAGAAAGCGGTCGCGAGGCCCATTGTTGAGTCACGTTAACTTTCACATGACCCCCAGACCTAAGAATATGTTGGAAAAAATTTGAAAAAGTTCTGGAGTGTTCAACATGTTCAGAATCCAGTGAGACCTTAAAATTTTAAAATATTTAAAAATGTCAGTTTTGCAAGGATTTTTGTTGAATGTTTTTATTGAGGGATTGAATAGAGCTATCGCGCTGTTTAATGGCTTAAAATGTGTAGTATTGTACTCTGATTTATATTTCGACACAAAACTGAATAAACATTTTAATTTCGCGATTAAAGTCGCTCATAATAATTCGGAGTTTAATGAGACGAGGCGCGTGGCACAGGCGTAGAAAAAAGTGTAGAAAGAAAAAAGGTCCGTCATATTTCTCACCGGCAGGCAGCCGTTTTCTCCAGATTCTTCCACAGCTTCTGCTCGCTCAGCAGGGCCGTCTCAAAGCTTTGAGGCGGACTGCGCCCTTCTCTTCTGATACAAAATTTTCATAATATAATACAGTATCAAGCTTGCACACGAATTATCTTGTATTTTGTTTATTTAATATAGTACACTTATTTCGGTATTATAATATAATTATGTAATTATTAGGCTGTTAATTCGCTTATTGCAATATATGTAAAAGGAATAATTATTATTCCACAAAGATACGTGATTGTAAAATTTTGTTAGCAATTGCCGTTTATGAACAATTATTTTCATATTCGTTTGTGCTATAATTCTAATCATTATTATTACTTATATATTATATGTGTAATTTTTATGAAAATTGTAGTATTTGTTCTTGTAGGTGTTGAAAGAAAAACTCTAACTTGATTTTTGAATAGTTCCCAGAAATGACAGGATACTCAAAATTGAAAAATTTGGTCTTTTTCTTTAAACTCTCATAACTTTTGTGATTTTAATACTATTAAGGTTTATTTTTTTAAATATTCGTAATATGGTGCAGTTCTGAACAAAAATTTCTTGAACCAGAAAATGTCAAAACCTTCTGGAATTTTTCAAAAATGAATTTGTAAATTGAATTATTTAGAGGATAGTGTAAGCGACTTTAATCGCGAAATTAAAATGTTTATTCAGTTTTGTGGTCGAAATATAAATCAGGGTACATTACTACACATTTTAAGCCATTAAACAGCGCGATAGCTCTATTCAATCCCTAAATAAAAATATTCAACAAAAATCCTTGCAAAACTGACACTTTTAAATATTTAAAAATTTTAAGGTCTCTACTCGATTCTGAACATGTTGCAGGACATTCCAGAATTTTTTCAAATTTTTTCCAAAATATTCTTAGCTCTGGGGTCATGTGAAAGTTAACGTGTCTCAACAATTGGCGTCGCGACCGCATTTTTACTTGTATTTTGCTAATTAGCTCAGAACGAATTTTTTTACGCAAATTAGAGAAACACCATTTCATTAAGAAAACTTATCGGATTCGTGTGGTTCTCATGCGAACCTCTTCACATTTTTTCTGCGGAGTTACTGCCTTCTAAAGTGAGGGGTCTTGATTTTTTTCGGCGATATCAGGGCGCGTGACTCTTGGTTCTCGCGCTCGATAATATATTTATCTCGCGCTTCAAGCTCGATAATGTATTTACCTCGCGCTACGCGCTCGATCTTTGTGCACAAACTTTTTAAAACTAAAGGTGAAAGCAGTAATTTGGTGATTGTGAATTCTCTTTTATTAAAGCTCCTTCCGCTTTAACGAACACATTCCCATCACGTATGCTTCGCACTTGAGGATATCCCTGAAATTTTATACCATTCCCATAAATATATTATTATAATTCGTAACTTGCAATGGTATTAAAACAGACGTAGTTTCATTGACCCGTTTTAAAAAGGTCGCATTCTTTTAAAAAATGTTGTTCTTAAACATTTGATTGCAACTTTTCTCGTTTCTCCATAAACTGAATTTAATCGTTTCCCACGTTATTTTTTATTATTTAAACTTTACACATACTTTCTACTGAGCAGCCTTGCCGTTTTTAACTTCTAAATTATATATATATATATGTGTGTGTGTGTACAGGGTGAACACGCTGGGGCTTACATATATGGCGCACTTGATTGCTACCAGAATTGCACAACAGCAGGGAAAAAGCCATTGTATAGGGGCATTTTCATATTTCGCGCCTTTAAAGTTGCACTCGGATCGGCCATTCGGTCAAGTCCGTGCATCTTTGGATCAAGTTTATCCTAGTTTCCATGGTTGCGTTCGAAACTTCAAATGGATACTAGTGTCAAATAATATAGATTATGTTATGTAGGTACACGATTAAGCCATTTCCCTTTCGGGGTAGGCGTGACTCACTTGGCAGGGGAAAGGAGTAGTGTGTGGAAGGGATAGAGATTTTTCAGATTGATCCAGAATTCTCG
>NC_046659.1:92810645-92812982 GCF_010883055.1 Belonocnema kinseyi | reverse complement strand
CCTTCCACCACCAAGTAAGTGTGTGGAGGGTGTGTAAAGGAATAAAGAAGGTGTAAGAAAAATGTAAACCCTTAGGGGACACATTAGAAGCTTCCACTACTAGTAATGAAGTGAGACTTGTGGGCTGAGAAGTAAACATCAATTTTCTTCTGTGCCAATAACATTATGGAATGGCTGCTGAGTGACAAATATTATAAATTGGTAATAATATTGTGCGCTTTTAGTGGGAGAAGAGTGAATTGTGTTTAACGCTTATTTGCAACATAAAGAAGGTATGTTATGAATAGACGGGAGTTGTTTTGAATAAAGTGAATAAAATATTACATGCAAAAAATTGTAATTAACATTACTCTACCGAAAAGAATCTTTGAGTATATACTAAAAATTCTTTAGGTCAAAGAAGCTCAGAGAAATTCTCCGCAGGCACTCAGGTAGATATTTTTAAAGGTCCAGGAAGCTCGTTTAAATGGTCTGAAGGCTTTAACATATCCTTTCCGAAATTGAAATAAGAATACGATCATAAATAACAAGCAGAGAGGCTATCGCAATAGAGTAGCCGACACTCAAGTGTCCTTTGTTAAGCTTTCGGATTAAAATTTAGAAGTAGATTTTTTTAATTTCATAGTTAACAGCCAAAAACATAATAATTCGGAATCTATGGGTTTCGATGACTTCAGATATCTAACTTTTTTTTTAATGCTTAAAATTGGAATTAATAGAACGTTTCTCGTAAATGGAATGAAATACGCCAAAAAAGACAACATTTTTTAATTCAACTAGAAAATTGTATATCAATATATAAGTTATAATTATAAATAAGTATAATGAGAAAATTCGTCAATTAAAAAAAAAAGTGTTAATAATTTCAAGAAAAATTTAAAAAGCGAGAGCGGATTAGCCACGACCAACTACTGTAAATAACTCTGCCCGCCTGGTACGTGACGAATACAAAAGGAACATTATATTACCGTCGCACCACTATTAAAAGGACCACTAAAAGGATCTTGAAAAGGACCCAAATTTCTCAAACTATCTTCGAGACTATTTTGTTTCAAATCGACTTTGTTTATAGACTCAAATGGGCCAGACTATTTCGCTAAAGAAAACTCAGAGCTTTCTTTCGGCAGGGTACCTACAATTACTTACAGCGATTTCGGTAAAAAGGTGAATCCGACCATAACCTCGAAATAATGACAGATCGGCCCGGCATGTTTATTACACTTTTGATTTATTATTCTTTGCCAAAGAAATGTTTCGTGGTTTTGTTTGTTTATCACTGACAGTGTCGGCGGTAATAATTTAAACAACAATTACCTAATAATAATTTAACATTCATTACTTATTAATAACTTTACTAAGTAACACATTATCAAAAAGATATCTCGAGGAAATTTAACTAGTCTGAATTTTAATTAATCAATTATTTAGGGATTTTTTTGTATTTTAGAAAATGTTTTCCCTGGACTTCATCTCAAAATTTAGTTTGATCAGCCACTAAAATAAATTAGAGACTCTTTGGACCAAATCCATTTGCATTTCCTGATGTGAATTTATCTATGATCGATCTGTGAAAAACAAACAATGGAAATCAGTTATTAATTTCAGAAATAATGTGTTACTAAGTAATAATTGCTAAATTATTATTAAGTGATTATTGTTTAAATTATTAATACCGACACTGTCAGTGATAAACATACAAAACCACGAAATATTTCTTTAGCAAAGAATAATAAATCGAAAGTATAATAAACATGCCGGGCCGATCTGTCATTATTTCGGGGTGATGGTCGGATTCACCTTTTTACCGAAATCGCTGTAAGTAATTGTAGTTAATGTTAATTACAAATTTTTGCATGTAATATTTTATTCACTTTATTCAAAACAACTAAAAGCTAAAAGCGCACAATATTATTACCAATTTATAATATTTGTCACTCAGCACCCATTCCAGAATGTTATTGGCACAGAAGAAAACTGATGTTTACTTCTCAGCCCACAAGTCTCACTTCATTACTATTTAAACACTTTTATTATTTGTAATTCCGTAGCAAATTCGAAAGAGAGCGGTCTCTTATATACTTGGTTGGAGAAAAAGCAAAATGGAGAATTTTCAATTTGGTACAAATACACTTTCTTAAAATTGTGCTTCGATATGCAGTTACTGGGAAATCCGGAAACGTACTCAAAGATAAGTAATTCATAGCAATTCATTATTATTTCACGATAAAAGGAAGAAAACAAAGGAAATTGAAACCTACAAACTAAAAATAACGCCGAGATTTTGAACCGGTGGCGGGGGGTCGCTTTTTATTGTAAATTCAAAGATATAGGCCTAAA
>NC_046659.1:92701994-92810545 GCF_010883055.1 Belonocnema kinseyi | reverse complement strand
CCACCGAGACTCTTCCAGAGTGCGAGGCGGGAATCGAACCCGCAAGCCGAAGGAGTGGGTCCAAAGCCTACGCTTTAGCCCCCACGACCGTCGTCCCACTTCACTTCATTACTATTTAAACACTTTTATTATTTGTAATTACCACATAACATAATCTATATTATATGACACTTGTATCCATTTGAAGTTTCGAACGCAACCATAGAAACTACGATAAACTTGATCCAAAGATGCACGGACTTGACCGAATGGCCGATCCGAGTGCAACTTTAAAGGCGCGAAATATGAAAATGCCCCTGTACAATGGCTTTTCCCTGCTGTTATGTAATTCGGGTAGCAATCAAGTGCGCCATGTATGTAAGCCCCAGCGTGTTCACCCTGTATATATATATATTTTTTTTTTGAAAATGCATTTATATATTTGACAACAACTGGGGGGGGGGAGTCAAATTTTACATAAATTTAATCGCTTTTCTGGTGAGAATGTAAAAAATCACCTAACCATGCTAATTTTTTGTAATGTACAGATTTGTTATTAAATTCAAGTCGAAAATTTAAAATTTGTTTATGTTATAATTTTTGAAAATAAAAAAAAATACATTTTTTAAGATTGACTTGTTTCTTATTAAAATTTTATTGTTTATTTGTATGGTAGGTACGACATATGAGAATAAAATCCTTGGAAATCCCTTGAAAATTTTGCAATCTTTTGAAAATGCTTTTTGAATCTTTTGAAATGCCCAAAAGTATTTCAAATCCTTATAAATTTCATTAATCTACTGAAAATAATGAAAAAATCTTTCCCTAAAAACTTTCAAATCGTTTGAAATCTTTTGAAATCCCTTGAAACTTTTTAAAACTTTTAAAAATGCCTTCGAATCCCCATCCTGCATTATTTTAAGTCCTTTGAAATCCGATTATGTTACTGAAAGTAATTGAAAATTCCCGGGGATATTTAAAATGCCCTAAAATATTTTTAAACTTTTTTTTTTTAATCCTTTAAAATCTTAGGAAATTCCTTGACATTCTTTTAATCTTTTGGAAACGCTCTTTGAAATTTTTCTTTAAATACCCTAAAATATTAAAATTCTTTCAAATCTTTTTCAATCGCGAATAATTTTTTAATCTTTTGAAAATTCTTTTTGAATCTTTAAAATAACCATAAAATTTAAAAACATTTAAAATCCTTCAGAATCTTTTGAAATACTTTAAAACTTTTTAAACCATGCAAATTCCTTGGTAATTATAAAAATACACTAAAATCTTTTGAAACCCTTTTAAATTATTGAAATCTTTTGAAAATTCTTTGTAATCTTTTCAAAAACCTCACAATGTTTTGAATCCTTTAAAATCTTTTGAAATCCCTTGAAACTTTGTAAAGCTGCTCTTGAAAATTCCTTGGAATTTTAACTCGTAGAAGGCACACTGTTGTGAAATCGCAACGGAACAATTTTCAGTTTACTCTGCATTTGCAGATGCAGCGGCTTATGTCCACTAGATTAAATATACATATATGTGAAATATGTCTAATATATTCTACATCTAATTCACACCAGTGTGTCTATACAGGGTGCGTGTAAGGAGTGTGCCTTCCACGGGTTAATAATACCCTCAAATCTTTAAAATCATTTAGAATGCCTTCAAATTATTTAAATCTGTTTAAAATTCCTTAGAAGCTTTTAAAATAGCCCACAGTGTTTCAAATCCTTTCAAACCTTTTTAAACCCCTTGAAACTTTTGAAAGCTCCCAAAAATTCTTAGGAATTAAAAAAAAATTATTCAAATCTTTAAAGTCCCTTGAAATCCTTTCAAAATATGTAAATCTATTCTTCATTTTTTGGAGTATTTTTAAATACCCTAAAATATTGTAAATCCTTTGAACTATTTTGAAATCCCTTAAAACGTTTCATAAATCTCTTGAAAACTCTTTAGCATTTTTCTAAATACTCTAAGATCTCTAAAATCCTTTAAAAGCCCTTCAAGTTACTGAAATCTGTTAACAAATTTAGAAATATTACATAATTAGTCGACTATAAAAGTGACTGTATGGCAGCCCTGATTATTCTTTACATTTGACTTCAAGTTCTTTTTATAGAAATTAGAAATGTCCTTACTTTTGAATTTTTTTCAAAAGCCATGATTTTTCCCTGTCTTTCCTTGACCAACAAAAATTCCCTGAATTTCCCCTGATTTCAAGATTTTTTCTGATATAAATTTACTGCAAAGGCAGCAAAAAGAGTTGGGTTGCCTACTGACAGGCGTAACATGGATAAACTACATTGAAAAAAAATCGTAAATTCAGTAGGGTCGATACGGCTGATAAGGAAAACATTTTTAATAAAAAACAAATTTGTTTTAACATTTTTCTGTTATAATTTGAAAATTATGTTTTTAATTATTTCAGGTAAAAAGGTGGCTGTCATTATAGTTCTTGCTTCAAACAATTAGTTTTAAAGAAACTGTGATGCTTCGAGAAAAATTAATTAATATCTGTGTCATCTGGAATTCGGATTTGGATCATTTCTAAATAAATTCCCTTTGTTGCATTTTTTAATGAATGAAGGGAGATATTATATTTTCCTTAAATTTCCGTTGTTTTATGAGTAATGGTAAAGTAAGGGTGAGTGTGCAATAATTTTTGTTCTCATTCTGAAATAGGAAAATCTGTCCACAGTTCGTAATTAGTTAAAAATGTAAGCTCATAATATTAATTGTTATTAGGTAAAATTTCTACAAATACAGTTATTTTTTGTATTATAAATATAAATACATAAGTTTTTGAAAAATACGTATAAACAGACACATTATTTTTAAATCAATTAAGGAATCATGCCGTTTGAAATAGGTGGTTTATTAATATCGCTCGGACCTTCGTGTAAAATTCATATATTTGTATTAATATTCTTTTAAATTATAATAAGCTTTACAGAAAATATATAGTTTAGATAAGCAGCAGATCTTTTATTAACAGAAACAAGAGTAAAATATTCTAAAATACTCTACTAAAATAACACAAAAAAATGAAAATTATTTTTTCATGCAAATATTTGCTTATTAAAAAAGGGGAGAATAAAAGTAATAAAGCTAGAAAGTAAAAAGATAATGTCATTAAACAAAGTATAACTTTTTGATGTCGCATCACACCCTGTCGACCCTGATTCTAATTTTATTCTGTTTTAATATTGCTTTTAAATCAGAGTTACTTTGCTTGCATATATATTAAAATTTAAAATGATTCTTAACGAACATTTTGATGCATTGGCAGCACTTTTATACATAAATTTGCGATATCAGAACAATTACAAATAAATTTGAATCTGAAAGTGAAAATCGTCGTTATCAAAGCTTAAATTTTATTCAGCATATCTTGATTCACATATTTTGACTCCTTGATTCTATTGTACGATACTCTAGAAAGCCATTTGACAGAATCTATTTATATGAACAGTTTTTTAAAGAGTTATTCAAACTTCCTTATACAGGGTGGATATCCTAGGGCTTACCCAAAAGTACGCAACCTGGTATACATGCCCATAAGAATAACATCGGCGTGCAATACGGGATATATACTTTTTGGTTAGCAATTAAATCTCGCCTTATAGAAAAATAAAAACAAAGAATTTTCAAATTTTAGTACGAAAAATACCCCAAAAAATATACATTTTAAAAATATTATTGAAAGAAATTTGTATTGCCATGCTACAAATTGAAGCAATAACTGACTGAATGTCTACCAAAGTATGAAAAAATTTAATTTGTAATTTCTATTTGACTTAATTTCCATTTTTCCTACTTACCATTTGCCATCATACTTTTCTGAATTGTCCGTTTACTTTAATTTCCGTTTTTCCGAAAAAACATCCGGCAATTAATAATTGCATTGATTTTATGTTAAAAATTTCAAAAGTCAGAGTGCTTTATTTATGGCAATTATGAAGATACATGGCAATATATGGCATATATTTCAATATATGGCAATTCGTAAAAAATTAACATCTTTAAAACTCTACATAAACTTAAATTATATAAATTTATTAAAACCCCGCCTATGTGTCTATACGAAGTTAAACTGTACACCATTAAATTCCTCACAATGTAATAATGTAAATGAAGCATTTTTTGTCATTTTATTTTTAAAAATTCTAAAAAAATAACATGTATACCAGGAAATACTGCACAAAACATTGCCACTTCAATTGTTTTGCATTGTTGCGTGATGAGATTGTTTGAAAATGTTAAACAATGATTAAACAGTGGTGGTGTAGAGTATTCTCGAATAGTATTTAATTATGCAGAGATATAGAACATATTGTTTAGAATTATTTTTCGTGTAGAATCTTGGTTTGTACAGATCATTTAGATTCGATCAAAAATTATAACTGCTTTGTGCAGAGTTTCACGTACTATATTTGAATGTGAATAATTTAAATTAAAATAAATACGTGTAGAGCTTTTCTTATAGAATCAAAGATGTAGACTTTTGTTGTAAAGAGTTCATTTGTGTAGAATCCACATCGCTCCGCTGCTCTTTGATCTAGATAGATATGATTTCTTTTCAAAATCTATATTTGAACCAGAAGCATGTATAAATTATCCCCCCAAAAAACTAAAAATGTTAACACTGAAATCAATGATAAAATAAATACTATACTTTTCGATATTGTAGGTAAATTTGAATTTCATAGAAACTTCTCATTTATGCTGAATTCATCAAAGCAGGCCACACAGTACCTATGGGATAAAAATGGGGTACAACCGGTATTTTTTCACGTTTATAGTGAATTTTTGCCTACCTTATAAGGATAAAATTTTTACATTCTCATCATTTATGATTGAGAAAGTATTAGAATTGTCCGAAATTTGACATCTCACTTTTTTAACGGATCTTCACGTTTCGAGACCGCCTGAATCTGAAAATCAGGATTTTTACGATCATGGCGTCTATCTGTCTGTCTGTCCGGCCGTCCGTCCGCCCGTAAACACGATAACTCTCGAAAAAATGAACGGATCAAATCCATCTTTGTTACACTTTTTTAAGGTCCGAAAAGAAAGGACGTATTTAAAAAGAACAGACATTCATCCTTATCACTTTTTTCGACAAAATGAAAATTCTAAGATTTATAGCATTTTCAAAATTTTTTTAATCAACCGAAAATCCAAATTTTAAGTCAAAAAACGCACAATATGAAATAAATTTTTATTCAAGCATTCTAAATGCAAAGAATAAATATCCGAGCGCGAAGGCCCTTTGCCCCTTTGCTCTCAGATCTCGAATTCGATGCTTTTAGAATTTAGATCACAGAGTCGGAGACTTTAAATCACGCAAAAATTGTAGCTCTAAAATCACGCGCTTTCATGGAATTTCTCTCCTTGTAGCTTTGAAAAATCTTTTGAGCAGCTCCAGATACTTCTTACTGATGAAAATACATTCGCAAAGTTTAAAGAACCCGAAAGAATGAAAACTAGATAATCATCATAATAAAAAAATTTTTTTTGTGTTTATCTATATGTTAATATTAATTCTTTCAGTTTTCTCGATTTTTTTCTAATCGTCTTTTGATACTTTTATGTAAAAATCTTCAAACGCCGCCTTTATATAGCTACTTTAAGTCAGTTAAAATCGCTTCATATCCTCTGTAATCTTTAAAAATCTATTGAAAACCCCTGAAATCTTTTGAAATCTTCGTGAAAATACTTCGGAACCGAAAATCCCTTCAAATCCTGTAAATCTTGTAAAAATCCTTCAAATCGCGGAAAGTCCTCAAAATCTCTTATTATTCATTTTAAATTCTGTGCCGATCCCTTCAAATTTCTAGAAATCGAATACAAAGAAATTCCGTGAAATATTTCAAAATCGTACAAAATCACTTGAAGTCATTGCAATTCGTAGGATTCTTTCCGACTCTCTTGAAATCCCTTAAAATATATTAAAATTTATTGCAATCTTTTCAAACCCATTAAAATTCCTCGAAATCCTTTAAAATCCTTTATAAGACTCGGGAATACTTGGAAATTCTGTTAAATCTTTTGAGATCTCTTAAAATCATTCAAAATAATTTAAAATCTTTACAAATCCTCGGAACTTTTCTTAAATCTGTTAAAATATTATGAAATTTCTTTAGATCCCTTGAAATATCGCGATTTATTATATCTCGAAAAATCCTCTATAATGCTATAAAATCCGTCGACAAAACTTTTAAATCTCTAAAAACTAGTATTATTCATTAAAATTTCATGTAAAATTTCGACATGCTCTGAGATATTTTGAAATAATTGAAAATGTTTACTTATTTCAATCAGTGACTGACTTTTAGTTAAGATCGGTTATTATGACTGATGAATTATCGTCAATTTTACTGATTCATCACTAAAGATTAACTGATTCACAGTTAGAACTCAGTCACTGATTTAAGTTAATACAAATTTGACTAATTCAAATTTAGAGAAAAGGATTTTCGAATATTGGAAACGATTTCAAGGGATTTCGAGGAATTCGAGGCGGAATATTAATGAATTTTTAATATATTGTAAGAGATTTTAGGAGATTCTGATCGATTCTCGTGGATTTTCACGTGTTTTCACGATTTAAATTAGTTTTAAAGGGATTTCAAAGATTGACTTCGAATTTGATCGGGGACGTATCTTGAATTCTTTTGAAATCACTTAAAATCTTTTAAAATGCCATCAAATCATCGAAATCTCTTTATATATCTTAAAATTTTATGAAAGCCTTTACAATTCTTTGAAATATTCGCAAATCTTTAAAAATCCTTTGAAATCGCTCAAAAATCTCTTGAAACCTGTTAAATCTCCCATAATCCTCTAAACTCCTAAGACTTTTGTAATCCCTTAAAATCTTTTGAAAATCCTTAAGTTATTATTAAATCCCTACAAATCTTTGTAAATCTCGTTAAATTCCGTAAAAAATGTTTTTTTTTCAATTTTCGTTCAAATCTTTTGAAATCCCTTGGAATCTTCCTTACGTTGGAAATATTTAATACATTGATGATATATCGATTACTAAAAGAAATGATACCTAACGTGAGTGGAGGAGCCCTAAAAACCCCAAGAATCCTTATAATAGGATTAGGGGGGGGGGGTGTTCTAAAATTGTTTAACTCATCCTTAGGTAATTAATAGACCTTCCCCAAGGAATACTGGGTAAAAGATTCCAAGATATTTATGATATCGAAGCAGTAAAATGTTTGGACATCTCAATTTTATTTAAAATTTCAAAATTTTAGGCTATCGTTTGAAAACAGGGAATTATATGGACCAAGTATTGAAAACAGAGGACAATGGGGAATATATAGTAGGAACCAGTCGGTTAGGCCTACATCAAACGTTTACCTTTTATGATTAAATTTTTTTATCAGGTGCAATATAATTACATTCTGAACAGGAAACCTGTATCTATTTCTAAAGTCAAACCCTATAAGACTAACCGTAAGGAGGACGAAAGGAGAGAGAAAAGTAGGAAGGAGAATGCGCGCTAGTTGCGTAGGAATCTTCTCGTACGTTCCTCTGGCTTCTGGTCAGATTGGGCCCCTATTGAATAGGTACTATCTCTAAGGATGCTTTTCTGGTAATGATTAGTAAATAGTTGAATCCTGATACCAGGAACGTCGAAATTCCTTTCAACACATTATAAATTATCATTATACAAAATACAAAGCCTCTTATTCTGAGTTAGTAACTTCGAATACACGTTGTTTAGTAGAATGAAAAAATTGAGAATCCTACCAGTGCCGGTTTAAGGAAAAATGCGCCCCTAGGTTTCCCAATCTTCACACATTTTCATATATTTCTATTTATTACATTCTCAACAGAGAAGCGATTCGATTTGAGTGAAATTTGACTCCCCTTTCCCGTTTTTGTCAAATGTCCACTTTTTGAGACCACCTGAATCCGAAAAACAGGTTTTTATGAATGTGTCTCTCTGTACGCATGTATGTCTGTCTGTAAGCACGATAACTTTTGAAAAAATTTATCTATTAGATTGGACTTGTATTCTCTTTTAGTGTCAAAAACTGAAGGCTTAAGGTTAACAAATCAAAAAGTGACAGCATTTTAAAAATGTTTGATTCTACATTTTTTCGAAAATCAAAAATTATCTGAACGGTTATTCGTAGTACTTGAAAATACGAAAATTTTCTCCTAATGATTTTTTTCGATACGACAAAAATTACTAGAGCTATAGAACATACCAAATTCAAAATAATAAATGAAAATGAACATTTTAAGCTGAATAACAAAAAATAATCTAAAATTTTATTTATCTGTTAAAATATGCAAGCTGCGACAAAAGATAAATGGATAGAAATTGTGCACCCAAAAAATATCTATAAATTTGTTATTATTCACTTTTTGGTAAGACGCGCAGTTTTGGCTTTATCCGTAAAAAATGAAGACGCAAAATTTGTTCACCCAAAAAAGATCTACAAATTTGTTTTGAAACATTTTATGATAGAATGCGTAGTTTTGGTTTTAATCGTGAAAAATAGCATTGACAATAAAAAAATCAAATCTTTGGGGAAATGATACAAGGTACGAAAACACATAAATGATAAACAATTCTTTGTTCCAATAATAAATACAAATTTTTAATAAACTTTTGTTATAAGAATACATTGAGAATAAAAAAAAGAACTTTTTGGAAAAACGAGACAAGCTACAATAACATTTTGACTAATAAAATTTTTCGTCTAAATTATATCTGCAAATATTCTTAGAGCGACTTTTCACTAGGATACGCATTTTCAATACCAATACATATTATGAATTGTAATAATATAAATTTATTAAAATTATAAATTTTGTATGGTAGCTGAGAATAAAAAATAGTACTTAATTAGTCATTCATTTTTATCATTTTGATTTAAAAATCAAATACTTTGGTTAAAACTTCATCTGTTTTGTTTGAATTCAACTGATTGACAAATCCTTATTTTGCTGAAAAGTAATTTTTGAAACTAAAAATTGAACTATTCCATTCTTTTAGTTAAAAGTTCAACGATTTGTTTGAAAAATCATCTTTCGGTAGAAAATTAATCGTCCGGGTTAAAAATTGATCTTTGTAGATAACAAATTCAATTATTTGGTTAAAAATACCATTATTTTCTTGTAAGTTAAATTATTATGTTGGAAATTCAACTATTTTGTTGTAAATTCCTCTTTTATGGTAGAAAATTCATATTTGATGGCAGAAAATTTATCTTTCATAATAGAAAATTCATCTTTCTTGGATGAAAATGTGGACTTTTTTGATGAAAAGTCGACTGCTCCTAAAAAATTCGTGCGTTTGAAAATTCAAATATATTTGGTTAAGAATGCCATTGCTCTTAGTTGAATTTTAATCTTTTTTATTTGAAAATTCGTCATTTGATTTAAAATTTATTTTTCCAGGTGAAAAAGTCAGCTTTCTGGTTAAAAATTCAACTGATGGTTGAAAGTTGATCCTTTAGAATTGAGCTAAAAATCTAGGTGCCACAGCTATGTTTTCTTGGAAGACGAAATCCAGCTAAACCATTTTTTTCACTTCATGGTATAAATCATCAGTCTTGTTTGAAAATGAATTTTGATTAAAGATTACTTTTTTTGTGTGTACAAAATCCATTATTCTTGCTTGATTATCGAAGCTTATATAGTTGAACACACAGCGAGGAATACACAACTCCGGGTAAGTTTTCAAGCTAAAAAGTTGAATTCTTTAGAAAACCGTTGACTTTTAATCCCGAAAAGATTAATTATAAACCAAGAAAAATGAATTATAAAAATTATCAACCAAACAATTACATTTACAATCAAGTAGTTGAACTTTTAAGCGAAAGGGACGAATTTTTAATAAAATAGTAGTAGTAGTAGTAGTAGTAGTATTTTCTTCTAAAGCAATGACTTTTTAAAACATTTGGGTTTATCACACCTCAAATACCAAATTGATTAGGAAAGATGGCACTAATATTCGTTGCAACTTGCATATTCCATGATTTTTACCTTGATACCTTTTGCAACCAGATTGGTTGTTTCTAACTTGAGATATGGTTTACGCATTAAATTTATCATCGAAAAAATTTCTTTTTTCAAAATCCCTGTTTCGAAAACCAACCCATAAATAGTATATTGTATTAGAAATGCGGAAAGTAAGGAGTTCCACACAAGTGTGAAGTTTGCTGTAACAGCCGGAAACGTCTCGGAGATGAGCCGATACCAAAAAATTACAAAAAATTTCTAAAATATTGAGTTTTCCAAAGCTTTTTGGAAAAAAGTCAAATAAAATTTACGGAAATTTATGGAAAATCACTTCAAGTTTGTCCATTTATAGTATTTATTACTAACAATCAGTCTTTCAAGCGTGAACAGATGGTTGAAATGAAGAGAGGTTATGATTCTGACAATCGTGGAAAGTAATTCTGAATCGAAATTCGCAAGTGCAACAGCAAAATAAGTAATCTGGCTCGAATTGCGCATGAGCAGCAGCTAGAAAATATCATGTTGCTCAAGGAGCCGAAGCGCAGCAACTAGAAAGTCTTTTTATAACTGCTTTTTACCAGAGTTTTAGATTTGGTTACTTCCCGTACGCAATACATTCCTCGAAAAGCGAACATTTCGTTCATGGGTTACAAACAAAATTTTTTTATGCGATTTTCAAGTTTAACAGGCCAAAATGCATTAGAAAAATATAGCAGCACTAAAAATATAAAATGACTGTAAACTAGTACTTTTCAACAAAATATATTTAGATTTTATCGTTGGGCTTTATTAATTTAGTTTAGATTTAGGGGAAGGGGGGTCAAAAAAAAGGAAAATTTCTTTAAAAACATGGAAAAAGAGGGGAACCGAGGAAGAGTAAATGCAAACTGAATTCATTGAACCCAATGAGGAAATTCAACTATTATTTGTTTGATTTGGCTATTTTGTTGATAATTCGTTTTTTTTATTGGAAATAAATTTTTGTGTCGGTAAATTGGATAGAAAACTCCACTGTTTTGTGGAAAATAACTCATTTTGTGTATAAAACAAATGAATATTATTTAAAATACTTCACACTATGTATAAACAACACATCATATTTCCGCCTGGGTCGATAGAGAATTCTTGCTGTAGAATTGAAAATCTTGTTGGCTGGAAAAGTTAACTATTTGGTTAAAATTGAAACTGTTTTTGGTGAAGTTTAGTATTTTTGTTTAAGAATTTGACCAATTGCTTACATATGCATTTTTTTGTGGAAAAGTTCTAGATTGAAAATACATATTTTTTTTTGAAAATTCCTCTCTTGCGCAAAAGTTCAACTCAATTGTTTGGGTTTTAAATTTAACTGTTTTAGTTCAAATTAATTTTTTTGTTTATTGAAAATTTAACTATTTGGTTGAAAAAATAATCTTTTTCTGTCGTAAGTTCATCTTTTCGAGTATAAAAGTCACCTGTTTTCTAAAACATTCGACCTTTTATCTTATAAGAACTCAACTCTTTTATTGCAAATTCATACCTTTTAGTAGAAAATAAATCTTAGTTGTTTGTAAATTTAAGAATATTCTTAAAAATGCAATACAAGTCAATAAAAAATTTGCAGCTTCTGATATTGAGTTCAATATGATACCTATGCAATTACTTTATTTAAAAGAATTTATTCTTTTATTTTGTTGACAAATTACCCTATTTTCACTGTATGGAGAGTCCCTTAAGCTGTGGAATCTGTTAAGATAAACTAAAACCTGGATTTCCGTGAACTGGATTTGTGCGTTCCAAGAATTGATGGTCTCTGCATTTTGGTGATGCGGGGCGCGAGAGATCGAAGTAGTGGCGGTGCTCAGTGAAACGTGACAAACAGCCTGAACTGCCCTGACTGTTTATGTTCTGAGTCCGTGGATTTGTGACGAATGCCACTGCAGGCCATGCCCGCAAGCATGCCAAAATCCACATTCCAGTGTATTAGGCTTGTATGATTTGCGTTTTATCGTAGGCGTTTAGGAAAGAAACCGAAGAAAAAATGTAGTTTTAAAAGGACAGGAGGGTGTGTAAGTTCATTTGTGTGTAAGTTCATTTGCTTCGTGTGATGATATGTGACGAAGAAGGGGTGGGGTAGAGAAAGTTTTCAAAAAAGCTTAACATAGTTTTTGAAAGGCCGCTAAATTCAAAATTTGAAACAAATGCCAGAGCCTTTTAGTACCGGACCCAGTCTGATCTTCTGCCTCCAAGATCTTCGTGGTCCCTTGTTGTCGTGTGGCCTCGAAGAGGCGAAGGCTTTGCTCTGATGTAACCCCCTTCCAAGTTCCACAGACCAACCAGTATAGTATCGTCTCGATTACAGTGCTGTGCGTACGTCGGTGAAAAGTTGGGTCCGTAGACGGCCTTATGTCGCGCACCGTGTTAGCTATGCCCAAAGTCTGGTCCGGTTTCATTTCATTCTACTTAATCCTAACTCAATCTAATCTCAGGAAAAAGTGTTTTATTCAACTCCATCCAACTTCTTTGTTCCCACAATCTCACTTTCTCCAACCGAACCTCCGTATCTCCAAAATCCTTATTCGGGAACCGTGATTGGCTTTGGTACTACGAATTTGTGCAGCGGACAAATTTTCTTATTTAAAATTCGTGAAAAGTGAAGATTTAAAGTATGTAAATGATCTCCAAGTTAAATGCGCTTATTTCACTTTTGGTAAACATTTCAATGAAATGTGTGTAGATTGCAGGAACAAAGGTATATATTATTCTCTTTATTATAAATCTTATGATAAATTATTCAGCTTTCTTTACTGGAAAAAAGATATGAACTTCAGTGCACTAGTTAAAATAATATATGATGCTAAACCTTTATTGAAATATGATCAGGATTTCTAAACGTGCGCTTCCTCGATCATACTTGCACTTTGTTGTTGAGCGAGTCGTGCGTGAAAGTGCCTTTTATTGAGTATGTGATTTTTCCTCAGTAATGCACCGATCATGTGCATGAGGGAAACGCGATTTTCGTCTGGGACCAGAAAACCGGATTGTGGATTCAACGCCGGAGGAATGTAATGAAGTAAAATGGAATATAGTCATATTAAAACTGTCAAAATAAATTGATTTTAGAACGACTGCAAAAAGTGCGTGAACCGTCGAAATCAGATGCGATTATGCGTGTAATGTTAAGCGGTGAAATTTCGACCGAAAAAATTTCTGCAACGCAGCGAAATTGAGGAACGTGTTCGGGGAATGAAATCGAAATACGGATTTCGCACAGTCTGCTTGAGGATGATACTGAAGATATTCTCACGAATGTGGATTGAGTAATGATTGTTTACTCGAGATAAGAGAAACTTCGCAAACCGAGTCCGGATCGAGGATATAATGCAGTCTAACGATTTTTCCACTGATAACGGATGTAAGTTATTTTTTTAAATAAGAGAGAAGATCCTGCTGAGAAATTTTTTTACAGAACTTATTTTTATAATATAATTGTACAGTTTATAATTTTTAAGTAAGCTCACAGTAAGTAGAAAAATGATTGAATGGATTAATAAAAATATAATTTAATTAAATCATTTGTAATCATAATTGAATAGTAATTAATGGGATAAAGTATTTTTCGTCGGAAGAAAATTCATTAATGACTTTTCTTCAGAATAATGACATTTTGAAATAAAAAGTAATCAATTCTTTTACCGTTAATTAACTCATCCAGTTTCAGAGGCAGTCCCTGGTCGCTGACTAATATTGGCATGTCTTGCCGGGTTTGCACAGGTCCATGCTTTTATTTCGAAAATCGACAACAAATGATATAAAACAATTTTATTCATGCCACACACATTCCTCAGAATGTTTGCGAAAAATGCTTGATTTATTTTTCGAGTATGCAATTCTTCAATAAACTAACTTAGGCTAAATTAAACGCAAAATTCAAATCTAATTTAACATAAATATTGCCAATAGTGGCAATAATTTTGGATAATAGTAGAAAAATAGTATGACATGATATTTTTTAAAAAATAAACATTTATATTGTATAGAGTGTGTCAGAAACAATATTTGAAATTAAAAACAGTACAGCACTGAAAAGTTTGATTTCGGGTTTCTTGTAACGTGTGTGAAATTTAAAATTACCCAGCGGGCACGACATTTGAAGACGTTTTTAGGACGTAAGGTTTAAAAGATTTTTTTAGAACGTCCAAAAAAAAAACCTTCTATGCCTGGCCAAAAAACGTCTAAAAACGTCGAATGTTCCAAATACGTCCTAAAAACGTCTTTGGAACATTGTATGGTTTTGAAACGTTATTTGGCCTGACTAAGGACGTTCTAAAAACGTCTTTAGACATTCGTGCCCACTGGGTAGATCGATATAAAAACCGTAGGTCCCATAGGGCTAAAATAAGTTTAAAAAAATCTTAATTCCCGGAGTTTCAGAAAAACCGCTAATATTAAATTTTGTCGTAACTTATGTACGATTGTACATAATACGTCAAATTGGAAAAATCTTGCAAGATTGCACTTTTGTTTTGTTTTTATTGAACAGAATATTATATTTATAATCCTTAAGAAACTTAAAAAATTCGTAAAAACGGTATAAAAATGTTGTTGAGCCTGTAGAAATTTTCTCGCGCTTATTTAGTTTACAAAGAAATTCATATTAGCGATTTCGATTTTTGCACAACTTTGAACATTAAACTTCTGTCACACAGGTAGGTCGTTTACGACCCTTTCAATTTTTCACGCTGATGTATTTGATTGAGTGGAAAATTGGTTAGTATATTAATAAATTAATTTATTGACTAATTCATTAGTTGACTGATTAACTGATTAATTTACTGATCAACTGATTAATTAGTTGGTTTTACGCTCAATTAAAAAAACCTGTGTATCGGACGATTAAGATTTTTTTCATAATCTTTTTCCCCGTAGAACCTTAGAATATGGATCGATCTATTTAAAATTTAACACAGGTTATAGGAGACCCAAAATTAAATTTCTTAATGCTAGGCTGATTTAGATTTCCTTTTTTTTCTTCATGATCTACTCTAACGTTTACCGAAATTCGGTGAGCTTAGACAATGCGATAGAAAAATACACAAAATAATAAATAATAGATGTAATACCTTGAATTATATTTTTTCTCGCGTAAAATCCTATATTGATAAGCAGATTCTAAACATAACCTAGAGCAGTGCTATTTTGAAGTATTAAAATTTTATGGAATTTTGTAAAAAACTTGTGAATTCAATTTATTGTGCCAAGGTTGCTACAGAATTCTGATTTTCAAATTCTCAGTCTTTTACTGAACATAATTTCAAAATGCAGAAACTCTGAAAATTAATTTCTAACTTACTAATTCCAAGAAAATTACAAAATTTGCTCAACGAAAAATTTAATTTTTAATTATTTTCAAGTGCCAGGAATTTCCACATACCTAAAATTCTTTTCATTCTTTAAAAACAAATTAGTTTTTATTTTGATCAATTTTGAGTCATTTCAGTTTTTATTAGCGAATCATACAAAATTTGAAACAGTACGATTGAAATATACATTTATTCATTTTTTAATAATCCAATTTGAATTTATTTTATGTCGAAAGTTTTGGACTTTAAAATGTTCAACCAATAAGTATATTACAAATTAGAATAGTGCAATTTAGGAATATTTGTCGTTAAAAAAGTCGAAGATTTAGTTTAACCCACGACTTAGGATATTAATAAAAAATAGATAAACTTATTGTATTATGGATAAACTTTATATATGTTATTCGTTGGGGATATTTTCGAGCTCGTAATTTTTGCTGCTTTAGATGGTAGGCATGTTACTTTAGCCAATGAGGGAAAAATTTTTTAAATATTTTAAAAAGATATAGAAATAAATAGTACTTTTAGCGGGCGATTTCGAGAAAATTGTGACATAGTGGAATTTTTCTAAAAACATTGGCATCACTGAAAAAAAAGGAAAATAGTATCATTAGTGGCGTGAGTCTAAGACCTGCGATTAGAATGGTGGCATAACATCGAAACACTATTTTTTGTGAACATAATACATAATCAGTTTTTATTAAACAGCTCAGGGAAAAATGATTTAAAAAAGAACAAACAAATTCTGCATAGTTACTGAATTTCTAAAAAAAGCAAGACTTCATCATAATAGATTTTTAACCTATTTTCTTTTTTTCTTAATTTACCTTACAATAATGCGAATTGGATAGTTTTTAATCATAAATAAGGGGTTCAATTATATTTTAAAGACAAAAAAAAGACTTTTGGGACATATCATTCAAATTAAATAATTTTGTATTTTCAAAAATTTTCATTTAAGCCTACAAATTCAGAGCAAGCTGGTTCAAATCTTTTTATTTTTTTATTTCCACAAAAAATATTTTTTTGATGTTGGGCACTGGTCTCAAAAACGTCACTTACTGGCCCTTCTTCCTTTGATTGGAAGCAGCCATCGAGTTATGCAAAAAATAAATGTATGATTTACGGTTAATTATTGAGACTGTCAATCTCGGACAGTGACACAAAAATTCAGCTGATACTTATGATCTTTTGCACTTCCACCTTCGTAATAAATAAATTCAGAAAATGTACTAAATTTTTGGTATATATAATTGGTCTTCAGAGACTTCTGAAGATATCCTGAGATTTTTTATCTTATAAGACGAAGAATCTTTTGAAAATGTCTATTAAACACTTTTTAAATGTCTCCATTAGGTAAATATTATTTGCAAACATATTGTTTGAAAGACTTTTATTCATATTATATCGTTGTTATATTTTTTAATTTTCTGGCGCATAAATATAAACAAATTATATAAAAAATCCGCCAGGTCCCGAATATTTATTACACATAATTTTTATACTTTACTTCATAATAAATTTTCAGCGGAAATTAGGCATTTTAACTCCTAAATTATCCAAGTTAAATTTTTTTAGCAAACTTCAAGCTGCAAATTGACCAAGTGGAATGTTCCGAAAAGCTCACTATAGCCGCCAAAAAATTGAAACCTATTTGGTCCATAATTACCCGTTTGATGTCAATGAGTATTTCTTAATAAAAATTCTTTAATTCTTGTAATTTAATTTGAGAGAAACTAAACAAGAGGACGGTTTTTAATAACATATGTTTATTAGACAAGCAATTTTTGTTTGAAAATTTTTCCCATAAAAAGGGAAACATTCTTCTTTTTTAGTATTTTAGTATATGTACTCATCAGTAATTGCATTCTAATTTTTGTAATTCGATTTGAATAGTTTCTTCTGTAGATATAGAAAAACCAGAAAAAGGACCATGAAAGATAATAATAAACGAAAACTAAAAGAATGGAAAAAAATCATTACCACGAGAAACAATGAATATTTTTTTTAAGGCATTCATATTTCAAGAATTATATATAATTGCTACCTTAATAATAAAACACGTATACAAATTTTGTGACTAAAAAATGTTAAATAATGGTGCAAAAACATCGAACCTTTTAAACCTTCTAGTTTGGACATTAAATACTATTTTACGGCCAAAAGGCTTTATATTTAAAAATATATATATTTCATGCACCCAATCTAGATAGTATTTTCTGTCCAGGTACAGAGCTATTTTGACATTCGTATCATTTACGATTGAGAAAGCATTAGAATAGTTCGAAATTCCACACCTCATTTTTTCAACGGACCTCCACGTTCTGAAAGCCCCTGATACCGAAATTCAAGTTCTGACGATGGCGCCCGTCCGTGAACACGATAACTCTCTAAAAAATAAACAGATCAAATCGAGCTTTGGCAAACTTCTTAAGTCCTAAAAGGAACAAAGAGTTTCTTAACCAGACTTTCTTGACCAACGGTTCTGGCTTCATCCATCGAAAATTTTAATGCAAAAAACAAATATTCCTATTTTACGCCAAACAATTTTAATGTAACATATGTGGTTTTCAAAATTATACAATTTTTATTTTATCCATTTTTTAATAGTACTCGTAACTTTGGTTTCATTTATAGAAAATACTATTAAAAAAATGATTAAATTCAAATTTTAATCAAACGATATGAGATACGGGAAAAGTCTAGAAAAAGACTTGTTTGAATTTTTGTTTCATCCATAAAAAAATGTAATAAATTTTGTCAAAAACATAGCGCGAAGCGCAAGTGCCGCGATGAGAAAGTGTACCTTAAAGCCTATAAAGCTTTGAGCAATTTAACCTTTAACTACACTGAAAAACGATATAGCTCAGAGAACAAGATTTTTGTCCTAAGAACTAGAAAGTATAGTTCTTGCACCAACACTACCGGATGATTCTCACAACTGTACTAGTAAACGCGTAGCAGCTACAAGAGTATTCCTAAACGTCATATTGCGTCACGAAGGATACAAGTTCGTGACGTGACAATACGTGATATGACAATTCTTTCGAAAGTTATGATGCTACAAACTAAAAATCTACGCGCGTTCACACACACACATTCGCGAAACGCTTTTTTCTTGTTCGCAAGGTCTCAAAACGTGGAGATTTGACAAAAAAATACGACACGAAGAAGCTTTTAGTAAAAAAAAAAACCCCTCGAGCAAATGATGCTTCTCATCTATTTTAATGTTAGAGTCAGACGTGTATGCGAAGCCGTGTATTATTGGTCCCACGACAAATCAGTATAGTTGCCTCACCGATACCGCATGGGTCGAGTCACTTTATACCCGGATTTCGTTTAACTAAAATTATGTATATTTCGAGCGGCAATACTCTTTTTTCCGTTTATACTTAATTACGTAAAAAATATGTTTTTCTAGGTTTCATTAAAGCATTCCGAAAGCAAAGATTAAATTTCAGAGGGTAAAAGCGCTTAGTAACACATTATCGAGCGCGAAACTGACAGACGCGCGCCCTAGGCGCGCTCAAACTTGCGAGCGGAGCGAACCGCGTGCGATGAGACTGGTCCCGCACCGGAGAAAGCTATCATTAAGCCACCCTGATCGTGCAATTTGGTTTGCCTTGCGTCAGGCGCATTATAATTATATTTCTTCGATTGCAACACAAAATAAAAACAGTTTTACTAAAAAATAAATCTGCACTTAAAAAAGAATGATATTTCGATTACGCATGCAAAATAGTACTTCTATTATCCACCGACTGGACATTTGATTGTCTCTAGAGTGCACCACGTTTGCATAAATTTTCAATTAGATTACTCATTTTTAAATAGGAAACCAACTTTGAGTTGAAAGGTAACAAATTAGTCACATAGGTAACAAGTGACTTTTAATTTGAAAATGCAAACTCGCTCTTATTGAATTTAAAATGATAAGAAAAATAAAAGGAAAATGTGTGACCCAGAGATTCTTCCGAGTTGGAATACAATACAAAATTCTTGCAGACAATTGTTTCACAGAAGTTGTTAGTTCTCCAAAATTGTTATGATAAGCGCTAATTTCTATAAAGCCTTCAAAATTCGTGAGTTTGAGAAACAAGCGACTACTACAACTCGACATGATTTCTAACATCGACAATGTATATATAAATATAGCACTAGGTTCTCAATACTCTCATGGCCAGAGTCTGCGCTATTTAGAAAATCTTCGGCTTAGCGGGAGGCACTTCGCGGCAAGGGAGCTTCTTCGTGCATGGCTTTCACTTAAGAAGGTGGCCGCACCTCCTCCTCCTCCTTTTCTTCTTCCTCCGTCTCCTCCGCATCCTCCTCTTCCTTCAGCTTCTTATCCTCCTCGATCTCTGCACTCGTATTCACCGCCAGTGTTCGAGTTCACATTTTGGCGCATGCCACGATGCATCCCGTTTGCATTTACCTCGCGGTGAAAACAGCCTTGAAATAGGTGCACACGAACTTGTTCACTGGTGCTGTTTATGCTTATAGTGATCGATTTTCGTGGGATATGTGCCGCAAAATCGTTAAGTCGACTCGTGACCAACGGAAGTAACCGGAACATCCGGAACTGAACGCAGCGGCACGGCGTATCATGCAACCGTTTGAGAGGTAAATTACAAGTGCTTAAATCACTTGTGCAAACCTCTGCAAATTTTTTACACGTGACGATTATTATTATTATACGATTAATTCTTGAAATTAGAAATTTACTTAAAAGTTGATAAGAGATGGTTAATAAGGGAATGACAATTAACCATTTTTACAATAAATACTTCAAAAACTGAAGATTATTTCTGGAAACTAAAAAAATACTTGTTTTTAATTTGATTTCATTTAAATCATTATGCGTTCTTAATTTTTATTGTGCGCAATTAAATAAGTCAACAATTAGATAAAATTTCTGGTGCAAAACAAATGAAATATTATTTAAACTTCAGTTACATCCTTCATTACCTGAAATTTGCATTACCATATTTTTTTTATATAGACGAGTGTTTAGAATCCTCAGAAAATTGGAGTAACCAGCTTTGCCAGACCTTGCTCCTTTCTTGTAGTAATTTCATGATCAATGAGACCGGATTCCGTCAACTTAATAATCATCCTGTCAGCAGCTCGAACATCCAATGATCCTGTTTCTGATTAAAACTAAATAATTTTGTAAGATAAACCCGTAAGTGCTGCCTGACAGTTTTCATGACAAGATTACCATCTTAATGTCTATATTCTTCAGTTTCCATCTTTAATGTTGATCCTCATAATAATCAAATAAAATTTTTGTGGTAAGTGTATTTTTTTCAACTTTGAAAGAAAATAGATGGTGTCCAGTATATAACATTCGGCTACTTCAAAAATGCGGAAGCCCCAAAAAGAGTCGAATCAAGCATCGAACTGAACCAAACAAAGACGAATATTTCAAACCATCTCTCGATTTTTCAATCTGGAGGTTCAATTTTTATAAAAATTTTTATTGTTGAGAACCTGCATAGAAATAATTGGAAAAAATCTTAATCCTGCTTCATATTTTTGGCAACACCACCGACTCATTTGCGTTGCAAATAAAAAATATATATAAAGCACAAACTGCAATGCATTTATTATACTTTAATTATGTTTAAATTATTTTAATTATGTTGCATTTATATTTTAGAGATAATGCGATATAATATATTTTGAAGAGAAACAATTTGTATGAATACTCACTTTCTACTTGATTATTTGGATTATTGTGTTTTCCCTTCCATTTCAGAAATTTATGAAATTGATAAATTCGCAAAATAAATAACTGTACCTATAATCCCTAAATAACCTAATTTTTATAAAAACGCAATAAACAGAATTGCGAAGAATCCCTTACGAAATAAAATAGGATATTAAAAATTACACCTGAGTAACAATTAGGCATTTTTTCTAAAGCGGAAGAACAAACACATAATTTCGCATAACCAATCATCAATACTTTACCTTTTGACTTTTCTAAAGGTCTATTTTATTTGATTCTAGAATACAAAATAAAACTTTGAGCCTGACTGTACGTGCAGAACATACTTAAGCTATAATGATATGATTTCAAATACGTAATCCAATATATATTTTTAAATATGGTAAATATTTTACGTAACAGAGATAATGATCTTTAATTTTAAATCTGAATTTTGCAGTTTTGAAAATAAAAAATCGTAAATTTGTATGACTTTAACTTTGCAAGTGTTAATTTTAAATTGTTTTCATATGAGAATTATTGTCTCTTTGTAAGGCTTCGGGTTTGAATATATTCAATTTTCAAGGCTTTTACTTTGAAAGTGTACAACTTAGACACTAATTGAGAATTATCGTCGTTTTTAATTTAAATAAAAGAAAATGTTCTACACGAATACAAAAATAAGTACATTTTTTAATAGTATTAAATTTGATACGTTTCCTCTAAACTTATAAATAATTTCAAAGTTTTAAGGCTTGCATATCCTTGAGCTTATAAATATGTGGACTTAAAAAGGCTTCATTAAAAGGAAACAGGTTGTTAATGCTGTATAAGAATTATAGAGGAGAAAATTTGCAGCATCACTATTTATTGAAAGGCTTCTTTCTGAATTTAAAGTTACTAGATTTTTACAATTGAGATCATGCATATTTGATGATAATTGATATAATTGATGATCATGCATATGTCTGGGCAGGTAGCGGTTTTACCAAATTAAACTCTACACCTGAAAACTGTAAACGCAGGGATTCTACAAAATGATATTTATTTTAAAAGTTTAATATTTTACATTGTTTAGATAATTATCATTGTTTAGAGTCTGCACGTGTAGAGTTTTTAGGTGCAGAGTTTAATAAGGGTTTCTATCAAATCCCAATTTTGAAATTTTTTGACTTTTCCCCGAGCAATTTTTCATTTTCCCTGGCCGCTCTAAATTTTCCTTTTATGTGTGAAAAAAGACTTACAAAGTAAAAAATCATTAATGTTAATAGAAAAAAAGTTGTGTCTAAATTTATTTGAAACACTTGCAGTGACAACAGTAATAAGGAATTTGAATTGAAGTCATCCACAAATTATTATGTATACATAAATAACATGTATTTTCAACAAAATAGTTGTGTTTTCAACTAAAAGAAATTTGTTAAATCACAAATCGAAGAGTTCCATTTTCAGTTTAAACAAATAATTTTTAAGCAAGAAAGAAAGGGAGTTTCAACAAAATAATTTCATTTTCAGCTAAACTGATGAATCTTTGATAAAAAATTGAATTCTCAAACCAAAGTGTAATAATTGATATTTCCAACAAAAAATATTTTAATTTTTAATTAAAAAGAGTTGAAATTAACCAGATGTATGAGTTTTCTACCAAATAATTGAATTTTCAACTAAAAAAGACGGGGTTTCAACATAATAAATTCTCAACAAAAGAAATAAATTTCTAACTAAAATAATGTATCTTTAAACAAAAACTTAATTTTTAACCAAAAAGTTAAATTTTCAACCAATTTGCTTCCAAGAAAAACTAGTTTCCATCAAAATACATGCATTTAACTAAAAAAAAAGATAAATTTC
The DNA here is from genome assembly GCF_010883055.1 of Belonocnema kinseyi. Lineage (NCBI taxonomy): Eukaryota > Metazoa > Arthropoda > Insecta > Hymenoptera > Cynipidae > Belonocnema > Belonocnema kinseyi. The sequence continues at coordinate 92,787,676 of NC_046659.1, read as the reverse complement.
CAACTATAAATAATATAGTTAAATTTTCAAATGGATGAATGAATGAATTTCTACCCGTGTGAAAAAATGTCCGGGCAGTCTGGTTACAGGTCTGGGTCAGGTCTGTATTTTTCTAGACTGTCTAGTCTGGAAGAACTGATCTGGCTAAGGTTTGACTTTATCTAGACTGTCTAGTCTGGAAGGTCTATTCTACCCCAGGGTTGGCACTGATCAGCTAGCCAAGAAAAAAAATATAAGTTCGATACAGTACATCTTTTCTTACATTTCAAAAAGTTACAGAGTCTATAATTAAATTTTTTAAACTAAAAAAGTTTATAGTTAAATTTTTATATCCAACTCATTAAAACAATCAAGTGTTCCCAAGTAATTGTAATTCATTGCTTGGCCCTCGGCGTGCAGACATCTTTCCAGTTGACGGCACAACTTGAAGTATTCTGACAGTGTCTGGCTTCGACCTCTCGGAAACAGTGCTTGTTTTTGACGATTGAGTGTCACAAACTCTCAAAATTTCTTATTATTTGCCTAATAATATATTAATCCAGCCAAAAGTTAGCTGTAAAAGCAGAGGCATAAAATGTACCAAATCTTTATTAAATTATTAAATAAATAGTAAGTACAAACCTACTTTTTATCTATTATAAAAGAATAAGTATTAGAAAAGATAATTTAATTTATTCATTTTATTGACCAGCTCATAACTAGCGGCTGCCCAGCCCCTGACCAGACGGTCTAGCCTGGGGCTAGCCAGAAAAAACGTTACACTTTTGGCCAGGCCAGCGCCAGAACATTTTTCCACCCGGGTACCGCCTCCACTAGGGTGCCCAATAAATTTTTAATTTTTTAATTTTTCAAACGCTTTACCCCTACATTTCTTTCTTTTGGTGCAAAATACAGCCATAACATTTTTTTTATTTAAAAAAAGGTCTGAAAATGAATTTCCTTCGTTTTCTATTTAAAAAATACCAATTGTTAGAATATGAAATAGTTCAATTTTATTAAAATTAATTATCTGAAATGGCCCCTAAAAATTGTTTTTCCTGATTGTATAAGATTTTTTTTGCAATAAAAATAAGAATGACCTCTAAAATTACTCGATTTAAAACAGTTATACCAAGTGACACGAAAAGAAAGTTGAATTTCAAAATATATACCAAATTACACATTTTGTACATAATTTAAAGATTCCTATAGTACTTTAACATAGATTTTGTGACTAAAATTGGCTAAAATCCACTAATGTCAATAATTAATGTAAATTAATTAAAACCATTAAGCTTTTGGATTGAAATTAGAAAAATTCCAGGGAATTCAAAAGTATTTGATGAAATGCCTAAGAATTCAAGGAGAGTATTTAAAAAGCTTTGGGGTAAATTAAAATAAACTAAAAAAAATTATTGACTTCAGCAAAAATGGAGTGAATTTAGAAGAATTCAAGGGAACTCAATTGAATGCAATTAAATTAATAAGAACCCAATATGAATTTAAAGCAATTCAGGGTGAAATAAAAATAATTCAAGTGAATGAAACAAAATGTTGTTAATAAGAAAAAAAATCAATTGAATTTAGTTAAACAAGTGTGAACAGAAATCTGATAAAATTTACAAGAAATCAAGGTGAACTTAAAAAGCTTCAGGGTGAATTAAAAAAATTGAATATCCAAAAAAAGATCCAATAAATTGAGTGGATTTCATTTTAAACTCGATGTTAATGCACTGTTTGTATCCTATTAAGACGTTAATTAAGTCGTTTAATCCTCCCCCTCTCATGTTTTCCCTCTCCTCACTTCACACTTACCCCCCCCCCACAAATTTCTTCATCTTCTCTTTACCCTCCCGACGCTTATCAAGCTGACACTTACCTTCCCCAACCACCACTTGCCCTCTCCTACTCACCTTCATATAAAATACTCCCCCTACTTCCTCTCACTCCTTGTAATTTTCCCATCGTTTTCCATCACTTCTCTTACTTCCCAGCCATTCATTTCCCACCGCATTTTCCCTACTAACCCTCTTCTCATTTTCCCCCATTTCTCCTACTTTATATAATTCTCCTTCATACCATTTCCTCTATGTCATCATTTCTCTTGACTTTTCCTCGTTTTTCTCCCATAATTTCCCCTTACTTCCCCTCCTTTGAGAAAAGTACGACGGATGGACGCATACCCGACCGAAACTATGAGAGTTTCTGCCCTGGTTTTCATTATATATATTCATATCACAGCAGGAAAAAAGGCTCAGGGGCCATTACAGATGATTAATTTTGTAATGTAATTACAAATTTTCGTATTCTAAGCCTGTTAATACCTTCAAAAAATACTTGTTTGTTTAATAAAATTTAAGACCTATTTTTCAATAAATAACAAATACTTTTTAGGGGTGAAAGATATTTTTAGTCTTGAACTTGAATGTTTTTAGAATCGAAAACTGAGAAAACTTATCTTCACACCTAAGACAGCCTAAAGAACCCTTAAAGAAATAAAAAAAATCTATTACAGTAATTTGGTACGAAAAGGAAGAAGCGTTTGCAAAAGTAAAAAATTCAAATTTTTGTTCGGCACCCTAGTCCCCACACATCAAAAGGAAAGAATTTATTACAAAATAATTTGTCGTAAAATTCTCGTTGGGATGAATGTGCATAAAAGAAATATTAGCAAAAGTGTTAAGCATTGGGTCTGCATGGTATTTTGAAACAGCGATGGCATTGAACGGCGATCGGTCTGTGCAAGTGTAAGAAGAAACAGCCGAAAATAAACTTTCAGTTATTGGAGAAATCTTGGACTTTAGAGAAGACACAGCTTTACTATATTCACGGCTAAAGAATATATGCTCGCTCGATGACACACAGTGGAAATGGGTACATCCGTTTCTATTATAAGCGTTCATACTTCGCGGAATTTTGGTTTAAACCAGCTGTCAAAAGCTCCCTTTATTTTACATTTATTTTAATCTGCCTATCATTGAAACCAAATGAGGTGGCATAAATATTTGCAACATTTATATACGTTCAAAGTTCTCGTTTCTGACGAATGGGGTTCAAAAATAACAAGATGACTCTTGAAAAAAAGACGGGGTGACAGATCGAAATGGATTTTGACGCGGTAAATGACTATCTAGTGAATCCCACGCAAAACAAGTCTCATTGAGATCCCATTGGGATTCCGGACAAGGTCCCGCTAAAGTACTTAGATACGAGACAAAAAATTATTAAGCAGTACCTTTTCTAAAAAGTGGTAGAAAATCCAAATAGTGACAAAATTACTAGACAATTTTTATTTTTTGCAAAATTTGTACAGAATTGCCAGAATTAAGAGCAATTTTTTGGGACAAAAGTACCGGAGAATCTAGACTTAATTTTATTTGGAAAATTTGAAAGCATCTGCGTTGAACCGAGACATATTTTAAACTTTTCTGGCACTTTAGCCCTATTTAAGCAGTTTTTCCGGATACCTTTGCCCGAAAAATTCCTGCTGAAATTTTAAAAAATTGAACTGGAACTTTTTTAATACTTTCGTTCTGTAAAAGTACTGGTGAAACGGGACACATATTGAATTTTTTTGGTATTTTTTCTAAGCAGTTTTTTTTGTACATAAATCCCATCAGCACTCATAAAAATTCTGAAAAACATAGAATGGAACTTTCCTAGCTATTTAATCCCAGAATTTATTTAGAAATAGTAAAATAAAAAAAAAATAAAGTGAGACTTTTCCGTTAGATGTCTTAAAAATGTCTCTTAAAATGGGACATGCTTTTATCATTAATGGCAGTATTTTTCGCATTACTTTCTTGAGAAATAAGCCCCATCAGCATTTGTGAAAATTTCGAAAAAATAAAATGGAATTTTTCTAGTGGTCTTGTCCCCAAAAGTTTGGGCATTAAAATAAAAAAAAATAAGTGGAAAAAAATAAGTAGGATTTTTCTGGTACCTCTGTCTAAAAAAATCCTGCTGAAAATATAACAAAACAATTATAAGTGAGTCCTTTAAAATAAATTTGTTCTGCAAAAGTTATAATTTATTTTTTTCGAAATTTTTCATTTTTGTCCTAAAAAAAGTTATTGTTGAAACGAGACAGCAGTACTTTTTTGGGTATTTTTTTGATACTTTCGTCCTAAAAAATGTCTGCTAAAAAATATATGTCTGGACGGTTTCGATACTTTTTTCCTACAAAAGCCCCATTAGCACTTGTAAAAATATTAAAAAAATAAAATGGAACTTTTCTAATACATTTTGTCCTAATTGGAAATTTGAACATTTTTAAGAAAAGCTGGTATTTGAGTACTGATTTTTCTGATGACTAGTACTTATGCGAGACTTTATGCGTGATACCATTAAAAAATTTTACTCGGGTTTGTATTACTTCCTATTTGTCTTTAATTAAATGTACATAATATCATCCACAAAATTTGCCGATTTTTCAATATTCAGAGTAAGAATCTTGCATGTTAACAGTCTATATTTTGAACAATCTGTGTGTGGCTCTCGCTGCAGAATTGGGTCTCGTTTCGATGAACTAGTGTCGCAATTGCGACTGTTTCCGACAATTAAAAGCAATTGACGCGAATCTGCGAGCTAGAATGTTGCAGTACGAGGCGCCGGCGTGGACGGTAAATATTTGAAATTTATAAAAGCTAAGAGTATGAATACTAATACCAGTCAAATATTTCAACGAGAAATGAATAGTTGTTTCCACCATAGAGCGACAGTGACTTAACTAATTTATTCTCTCTTCTGGAACGTAAAGTTTCTATTTTACTGCGACATATACAAATATAGTTTCATTAATGCCACTTTTTTGTACTTACTTCAATATGCTACTGAATAAATTGCCCTAATTGAAAATAATAGTACGTATATTCCCTCAGAAAAACCCATGACTACGAAAAATAGCAAAAATACCCAATTATTGATATGAAAAAAGCAATTTGAGATTGAATTGATTTAGTTTTGCATATCCAAGTAGTTTGCAGTTTGAAAAGGCTCTTTTCGACAATACTCTTGTGTAACTCTAGGGAATTACTTATTTATCGGTAATTCGCAACGAGAGTTTACCTTTCAAACAAATAACTTTGCCAGAATGGAATGCAACGTGCGTCTTTATCGTCTCGACGCTGTCGCAATGTTCGAGCAGGCTTTCGTGACGACGAGTCTAAAATAAAATAAAATAAAAGAAAACGAGCAGAAATCAGAAATAAATTAGGTAACGAGCAAAACCCCTCGTATAAACCTGCAATATTTTCAGCGAATACGCTCGTAAATGACAAGCAAATCGGATTTTTTAATTTGAGGTATATGTATAATCTGGATAAGTCTATTACCGCCGCAATACAGAAAAGAGCTTCAGGAATGAAGAAGCTACCCAATCACAGATTACACCATTTACTACCGATTACTTTTCTACAAAGTCTCATGCTTCTTTCATCTTTCGATCACGAAAAATATCGTGCTCAGCTTATAAGTTGGGAAATGTGCAAAAATAAATGTGCAATTTACGACATAGGTATGTTAATTTCAAATTAGCGTGCGTGAGGAATTTTTTGGATTCTTACTTAATTCCGTAGAAAGATGGCCAAAATTTATACAGACCGAATCCATTTCAAATCAGGCAGTCGCTCCAATTTCTATTCACAGAATAATTCGCCTATTAAATGTTTTTTTTTAATGGAAGTAATATGACAGCACGTATTTTACTCTCTAAATCCGAATCAGTGAAATTTCACTGATTCAAATAGCTAGAAATTGGTCACTAATAATCAGTGAAAGGTTATTTATTGATTCAGTGAAATAACCACTTTTGTAGTAAAAAGTTTAAAACCCATAAGTATGATCAAATATTAAAAAAGGTGAAAAGTTCCGATGCTTTTAGATGACAAACAATCTCACATATTACTTTAATTTCAAGATTGGACTGTCATGTACAAACCAGTTAAGTAAGTACTTCCTATACGAGTTAGAGTATATTTTCCCGAAGGTTAATTCAGCAGACTTACAGCCCGAAAATTAAAAAAAAATTTCATTGAGGAATTCTTCTTGCTACTGAAGTAAAAGATTAACAACAAAGCTTAACTTAAAAATTTAGAGGTTATGCTTCACATGATTTACTCTACTGAACTGATTAGTGAATAAGTCCGAAATCACTGATTAATCAGTGAAATGTCTAACTACTATTTCAAGAAGTGAATTTTTCACTGATTCATATTTACAGAGTACCTAACCAACTAACGGATGACAACGCATACGACCAGATGACTACTAGTACTGAGTAACCAGTAAAGCTCTTTTATTAAACTATAGTGATGGAATTCCACTGACTGAATTAGTGAAATCTTACTGATTTTCAGTGAAACACTTCTGGCTTTTTTATCTTGAATGTTTTTTTTTAATAGAAACAGCACTTTTATCAATTATTTTACCCTAGACAAACAATTTACATTATTATTATTACTATCACCAAAATATTAATAATCATCATTTTTTCAATAGTTTACGTCACGAAACTTTGACTATAACCTTCCTCAAGTGACCGAAAGACGTATGCCGTTTTTCTGCACTCGGACAACGACTTTAACATCTTGGGTGTTTCAGTCTATCCTCCCGGCAGTTTAAGTTTAACATACAAATGTTCTTACACCTGACATTAAAAAAAAGAGCAGATGTTGGCGTTAATATCTTTATGTTTTGGGGTAATATCTGATATTTTAAACATCTACGTTTGAACATGCATTTTTCTCCGTACAGGCAGTTCTACAAGAGTGTGAAGATGAACGAAGATACTAGTGCCTTCTTTCTGCATCTGTTGCGGACGATATATATTTTTTATCAATGTTTAGAGTAGGGGAGTAGCGGCGAATGCGGCGAAGCAAGTTATGGTACGCAGTAGCTTGTACTAAAATTTGCGCACTTTGAAAATAATGTGAGATTAGGTTCAACATGTTCATTGATGATTGCAGTGTCTAATGGTACAAACAATGGGTTTTAAAAGGCAAGTGTTTAATTTTGATGAGGAAAAGATTATTTCGGTTGTTTCTCTTCTATCATCATAGCTGGGACAAAATCAGTGAAATTTATAGTATTTTGCTCCAAATGTAATAAAACTATCGTAAAATTGATGCCCGAAGGATGCACATGTGTCACAAACAGGTGAAGGTAGTTAGGATCTATATAAAGAGGTCTTTACTTCTATCATAAACAGAAGCATGTAAGGCGGTGCAGACAGATAATTTATAAATTGAAATGCCGAAAATACTGAAAATTGTTTTTTCATAACTTTGGTTCCTAATTAGAAGCGAAACATAACATCTAGTTGAAAAATAGCTGGAAATAAATATAGATACCTTTTTTACTGAAATTATGCCTTCGATCTTCTGAAAATCATTTTCAATTTTCAATAATAAGTTTAATAAAGAGCGCGCGGCATTAGTAACAGGGTAGGGTAATTTGACGATGGGAACTTTTTAGGAAAACTCGATAATTCAGTGATTTAATTTTCGTAGATTCAGTCAGATTCAGTCAGCAAAGATATAAGGCATGACCGACGCGTTACATATTTATTTTATTTTATAAATAATTTTAAACACAAATTCATAACTTAACTACTTGCCAACAAATGGATGCTGTTTTTCGTTACGAAATCGACTGTCAGTGACTCAGAAAGAACCTTATTTAGTAAGAGATTTTACCAGGCGACAAAATTTGTTATTTATTCAAATATAATTGATAAAAAAATACATATTTTCGTCAATTTTCAACCAGCATATTTCGTGGTTTCAACGAAATTAATGAAATTTTTTTACGAAATCGACTTACAATGACTCAGGAAGGACCCTATTAATAAGAAGACTTTGTCAGATGACATCGTTTGTTATTTTATTAAATAAATGTTGTAAACAAATATAGATTTTCATCAATTTTCAAACGTTATCTGCAGTACTTTCGATTCTAAATGCAGTGGTCATCAAATCTTTCCTCTGCATTTCTATATTTTTTAAACTGATTTAAATACATATATTGCAAATGTTGTTGCCTCACAAAGTCTCCTAATAAATAAATCCTTTCTCAGTCATTGGAAATCGATTTCGTTAAAAAAAATAGCATCCATTTGTTGAAAAGAAGTCAAGTTCTGAATTTGTTATAAAATAATCGATTATTGCTCATTAATGAGTTGATGAAATATTTTCACCTAACAAAGTCTCCTAATAAATAATGTCCTTTCTGAGTCATTGATTGATAAAGTATCAGAAGCCAAGAATATTTCCAAGTAATTTAAAATTGATTCCGTTTAAAAAGTAAAGTCTGTATTTATTTTAAAAAAACTAAGTGTCTCGTCCCGATATTCGGGATGGCTAGTCCAAAATTTCATAACAAGCTTGGCTATAGTCATCCCGAATTTTCAGGACAACTATTGAATTGAGCATTCCTATAAAAAAAGTTTATTACAAATTTGTAGATCTTTTTTGGTTAAACAATTCTTGTCTTCATTTTTTTTCGTCTCTTGTCCTTTTTCCAAAAATATAATTTTTTTATTTTAATCTTATATTTTACGATTAAAAGAAAATCTGCTTATCCTATCTAAAATTTATTAATAAAAAATTGGTAGATCCTTTTTGGATGAATAACTTTTTTCAACTAATTTTTTTTCATCATTTGTGTGGATTTCAATAAAAAAAATTAATTTTAATTTTTAAGTTTTTTTTTCCTACGAGAAAAACAAGAACTGCGCGTTCTTTAAAGAAATGATTAATAACAAATAGATCATTTTTGGGCGCACAACTTTAGTTGATACATTTTTTCCTACCTTGCGTCTTTTTTTGTGTGCAAAATATTGATTCATTTTTTATTTTTAATGTTATTCTTCACGATTAAAACAAAAAGTACGCATCTTATAAAAAAATGGTAAGCAACAAATGTGTCGCTTTTTTGGATAAACAATTACATATATTTGATAGATCTTTTTTTCGAAGCTTGTGTCGTTTGTCCAAAAAATTAATTTTGCAAATAAAGCAAAAACTACGCCTCTAATCAAAAAGTGATCTTGCATAGTTAGACCGCAAAATGGAATTTTTGTTTTTTCATTATTTTTTGTTCGATCAAAACTTGAATTTTCGATTTTCCAACGAAATTCAAAAAGTTGTTATTACAATCTTGTAGGGTGTTCAAAAAGCAAGGTATTTAGTTTCTTTACTCTTTTTTCATATTGTACGTTGTTGGTCTTAAAATTTTCATTTTCTTTTGAATGGATAATGAACCTGACCTTCAGTTTAGGACACTAAAATAGTATACCAAAGGTCAATCCAATCTGTCAATTCTTTCGAAAGTTATCATGCTAGCAGATTAAAAATATGCAGACACACAACAGACGCAGTCAAACACACAGATAGACACTTTCGCGAAAACCTGTTTTTCGGGTTCAGAAAGTCTCAAAACGTGAACACTTGACAAAAAGGGGCTTGGGGGTGGGTCAAATTTTACACAAACCTAATAGCTTCTCTGATGAGAATGTAAAAAATTATAATACTGGCTCTCATAAGTCTATGTGGAATTAAGTTAACTTTTATTTAGAACAAAAAATGATTAAATCGTATTAAAATTGTAAGCTTTGTACAAATTGTTTTAGACATACTTTTTTTGCCTCACTGTGCAAACGGCCCTCATCTGAGTATAAACCAAGCCAAGTTCTGCTTAACGACAGTGATCGAACAAGAAGCCTTAAGCAATTGCATGTATCCCAGCGGACACTTATTACAGTAAAATTAAATCACTTTAATAAATAATTGTAGGTGTCCCGCATTTTAGGCCCAAAATAAACTCTCTATTTTGAAAAAAGTCACCGGGGAATTTTTGAAGTTGAAAGTTCGAAAAACCTCTTTTCGGAAAAAATGTATTTAAACTTGGCGAGTGCCATAAGCACGTATGTTATATTTTTTCTTCGTACATGAAATATACCTACTTCTAGTTACTATCTGAACGTGAGTATAGTCCCAATTAATTCACTATAGGTCTCAGGATTAACCCCAATTCAAACCCAAAAATAATAATTTTGACCTCAACTGAGAAAAGCGCGAATATCTCCTAAACTGCAACCGGCCACAAAGGCCCTTTTCATACTTTTTTTTCCAAAACTTTAATGTAAATACGTTGAATTATTAAATTTGCAAATTAAAAAGGTTCTATCAAAGCGTTTTTGTCTTCTAATGAAAAAAAGTTAATTAACATGTAAAAATTAATATTGCAATTTAAACTGATATATACATTTTCCAATTAAAATTGAATACCTAAATCGTACATTGCAATTTGCAGTTAATTAAATACATTCTTAAAGATATGTATAGTAATCCATTATTTCTTTATAGCCATACCTAATAGATATTCCTCTTCCTTTAAAAATTTCGCAGGATCGACTTATTATTCCTCTATTGTCATAAACAACCGCTACTGCGTCCGCTGACGTAAACTGATGGTAGTAGAATTATAGATGCTATATGCGTCAGTTTGATTGACGGATACGGAAGTACCTCTCTTTATTGTACTGCACTCAAATGGACTCTTAAATAAAAATCGACTATACGATATTTTATATCGATCAAAGATACAACTTTAATCGAATAATTCTTATTGTATTTAATTTACAAGCTTACATGATTAATTCTAATTTATTTAATGATTTAAAAAAGAACAGTAAAATATGATAATTTAAATCAATAAATAATGGATATAATACTCAAAATTGTAAAAAGAGCAATACATTTTTAATTAATCCTATTTTCCATAGAAGGTTCTCTGTAAAGTAAGGTTACGAAAAAATATATATTTTTGTTAGCTCATAGTGAACAGAGAATATAATTTGTAGTTGTAGCAAGTGTCTGACGCGCTGTCTTGCGAGTGTGCTCTAGATACGTTGCAATTCTGCGAACGTAGACACATTCCCTCCCAAAGTACATTCATCTGTCAAAGAACTTATTTATTTACCTAAAGGAAATGCGCGCGTCTCCAATGAATGAGCTTGAACCGTGTTTCAAGCGTGAATTCCAATGAGGGGTGCGCGTATATTGGCATTCACTACGTGGATCTTGTTATGATAAATACCGGAAGTGCGGAGAAGTCGAATCTGACGAAATTTGTTTCGAAAAATCGTCGAAGAGGAAGAAGAATAATTTGTAAAACAGAACACTTCAAGATGAAGCGTTAATTTTCCTTATAAGTTTTTCATGTTGTCCAAGTGGACACATGAAATTGTTTCTCTTTCGATCCCCAAAGTTAAGTAGCGCTGGGCTCGGTTGGAATCAGATGGAAGTCGTGTCGCACTAGATGGAGTGTATTTTAGCAACTTTTGAGCTGTACTTACTCTCGAACTCTAACTCTAACATCTTTTAAGAAATATTAATTATTGGTCAGGATGTCAGTGTTTAGGGTTGTATGGCTTTTATGCATTTTCCTCTCATTTTTCATTTCCCCATATTTAAAGACCAAACTTCTAATCTTCAACATATCGTGTTTAATACAGATTCTATTGTAACTGAAATAAAAAAAACTTTTCATATGTTTAAACTTTCAATTTACTATTCTAATGGCTGCGTAACAGCGTCATTATCTTGAGAAAAAAAACTGAAAAAGTGACTCATTTACAGCGAAAAGGACCAAAAGATACTATTTTATAACCCAAAAAGTGACTAAACATGACTCGAGTGCACAACTATTGTGACTAATGTTCTTATGAATTGACAAGGATTTAAAAGATTTCGATTCATAAGACTTTCAAACAATTTAAATTACATTCAAACGAATTCAAATTAATCGGAAAATTTCTTCAAATCTTTGAAACTCTACGAACTTCCTTACTTACTGTGAATAAATCATTCAAAATTCATTAAAACATTATAAAATACCGTAAAATTCTATATAATGTAACGATACTTCCTGATATCTAGGAAAATTTATTAAAATACCTTGAGAGCTTTGAAAATTTATTAAAATTATCGAAATCTTTGGAAATCTTATAAAAATGCCTTGGAATCCTTTAAAATAGCAAAAAATCTTATAGATTCTATAAAATCGTTCCATGTCTTCAAAAATTCTATTAAATTCTTTAAAACTCAATTAACATTTTTTTAAATCTCTTAAAATGACTTAAATCCTTCGAAATTTCTTGAAATAATTTAAAATGTCCTAAAATGTTTGAAATCCTGTGAAATCTTTTGATACATTTTAAATCTCTTTAGAATTCTTTGGAAGTTTAAAAAATATCAAAAGTTTTAATGTGCAGTTAATTCATTAAAATAAAAGTGACTGAAGTGATCTTTTCACATCAAAAAATCACTAAAAAGTGGTCTTGCAAGACAAAAAAGGAACTAAAAGTGACTGTTCCGTAGCCTTGATAATTTTTTACAGTTACTGAAAGTGCTTCTTACAAAAACTCTCCAACTTTTGCAATTTTTTTTCAAAATCCCTGAGTTTCCCCTGATTTTCAGGTTTTTCCTGATTATCGGCCACCCTTTTAAATAAAATATAATTTTTTCAGAAGTTGGGGGATTTCTACCCCAGGGAAAGCCAAAATAAGCTATTCATGTAGTCATTTTCAATTTTGGGGATAGTAATAAGAACTTAGAGCATGGCGATTAGTTTATGAAAAATTAGAAAATTCAATTTCTATAAAACGTATTTCTTTGTTTTCTTGCTACCAGCTCTCAAAATAGAGATGAAAACATATGACTCATAATATATAAATAATAAATTATAAAATGAAGTTTGAGGTAATGAATTGACAGTTGTCTTTCAGATGCAGGATGTAAATAATGCCCCTAAGTGTCATGGAGTTTGAAAAATAGAGAACGTGAATAATTATGTTTTTAAATATGTTTTCATAATTTAATGAATAGAGGCATTAATTCATAGACTTTGACTCCGTTCTTGTAAGTTAAAATAAATTAAAATCACTCAAAATTATTGTCATTTTTATAGACACTTTTTATAGTTTATTTACAAATTTCCTTCGAATTCTATTTTTTTTAAATTATCTCAGTAAATTAATTATTTCAAAGAACAATTTATCAAATTTTAAAAGTAATAGAAGACTTCGTTTTGAAATTATAAATAAAAAAGTACGCAAAGTGTCTTCTCACGCACCTGTATCCAATTACAATTTTTAAATGAAAAACTGGTAAATAATATTAACACTAATTTCTTTATATTTGAAAGTCACGAGTATCACTTATATTGAGTTGAAAAAGATCAAAATTAGGAGTGGAGTTCAATATGTTGGAGTTTAGGCTTTTATAGATCAAACAATGTCTTTCCCACAAGTTTTTTGTCTGGCCACGCTTCACTGTTATTTTAGGGTAAAACTCAAAAATAATTATTAAAAATAATCAGAATGCAGGCTAAAATTGTTCATTTTATTCTTACAAAGATCGTAGTAAATTAAAAAATCGTAAGATTTCATAAAATGAGAGTATATTTTGAAACGCTTAATGCAAAATCAAATAACTCGTGAAAATAGTCATTTTCCCATATGTTTTTAAACATTTTAAGGTGGCCGAAAAAGCTTATTTTCAAAATTCTCTTACAATTAATATTTGAAGACAAGAATTCGAATTCTGTAAGATATTTAACATAGAATCTTCTATACACAGAATACAACAGTTTAAACTTAAACTTAAAAATTACAATTTAATTTTTTTATTCAAACAACAAAAATGAATTTTCCAGCATAAATCATCAATTTTTAATATCAAAGAATGGAAATTTTCTACCTACAAAGATGACTTTTCAACCAAATATTCGAATTTTCAAACAAAAAAGAGTCAACTTCAATTGAAAACAATTTAATGTTCAAGTTAGAAAGTTGAATTTTCAACAAACATGCGTATTCTCAATGATAAATATAACAGTTTCCAATCAAAGAGTTCCAAGCTTCAAAAAAAAAAAAAAATAGAAATTACAAAGGTGGTCAACTTCCACTTAATTTGAATCTTACTAAATTTTGAACATATAATCTTTTCTACATGCAATAAAATTACTTCAAATTCAAATTTAGTATCCCTGACAATTACTTAAGGTAACTCTTATAGAAATTCCTTGACTATGAAAGTTTTTTTCAGAATCTCTGACTTTCTCTGACCAATAAAATTCCCTAACTTTTTCCTTATTTCCAGTTGTTCCTGCCATTTGTATTTGTTCTACGTACATTTTAAAAAGATTAAAAATGTTTGTTTGCTTTATCATGGTTGCATGTTTTATCACGCAAACCTCTAGCAACGTGCAAAAGAGTGACGCAAAAGTTAGCCTATTTTTTGGACCTCTCTAGCGACCTGGGGGAAAAATATAAAAATATGTTACAGGTATCAAATTACTCGTCATTGAAACCCAAAATGGGCATCACTTTTCGTTTTTTAAAAATTTCAACAAAATTATCCCTGTTTAGTGGTTGAGAAGAAAAAAAATTAATAAATAGGAAATACCACTAATTATAAAATAATTTTTCATTCTATTTTTTCCATAAAATAAACCTTGCAAAAGTAAAATCATGTGTTTTCTTGTTTGATAAGGAGTTGATGTGAAAAATGATTTTATAATTATTGGTATTTCCTATTTTTTAATTTTTTGTGTCTTCTCAACCCTTAAATAGGGGTAATTTTTTGAAATTTTCTAAAAAAAGCGATGATCACTTTGGTTTTGAATGGCGAGTAATTTTATACCTGTAACATATTTTTATATTTTTCTCCAGGTCGCTAGAGCGGTCCAAAAAGTAGGTTAAAAAGAGCCTACTCTGGCCTCACTCTTTATAACCTTTATATGCACACTAGGATTACCCTTAATTAAAAAAATGCTATATACGATTTGGAAATTTTTTTATTTTGAAAACCTCACTGTTTAAAATGATCAACTTTTTGGCAGTCACCCAGCTAGATATTTTATTCATCATTTTTAAAAGTAATTTCCAATAGAAATTTGATTTCAATAATCATAATATATGAACATTATTATTGGAATCCGATATTTTTTAAATCAGATCTACAATCACTATTCAAAAGCAAATTATCTTATTTCGCTCAAAAAAGGATGATTGATTATAGGAAGTTTAGAAGAAAAAAAACTATAGAAAAACGTATTTTAATTTGTTTTTGGAGATCTTATATCCCATAATAATCTTGAACATAAAAAATAGAATTTAACTAACAAAAAGAACGATCTTTAATACGTAGGAGCATAGTTTTTGATAAACAATTTTACAATCCTTTTCATAGTCCTCTGGCTTAATACAACATAGAAGGTTTACAAATTCTAAAACGGAAACAAATTTGAAAGAAGATAACAAAAGAGGACAACGCGATAATCCAAAAGTATCGCTAGGAAACGTGATAACTGAATTCTTTAGCACATTTCTGCATGTAAACATTAATTTTGAGGCTCAACGATCCTCTCACACTTATGACAATGGTCCGTATCTCATTATTTCTTTTTATGCAATTTATAATTTGCAATCAAGTTGAGAAAGTCTTGACGGATATGTGAAGTGCGAACAAGTCAGAATTTCGTCCTACTCTGCAGGATCGAACGATTAAGAATAAATGAGGAACCATTTATTTGCAGTGTGAAGGAAGGATGAAGAATGCCCCGCGTCGGCGAAGACGAGGGCGGTGGAGGCAGCAATGCGGAGAAGGCGGGAAGCGGTTTTGGAGGATGGCTCGGAGGTGCTGCGAGGGCCATGACAGGAGGCAGTGGAGCTGGTTACGTTGTCCTCGGTGGCACTCGTTACGGTTTACGTCACTCCCAGGTAAAAATTATATATATTTAATGTATCCATTGTAAACTTAAAAAATGATTTTTATTGGCATGTCAGTGTCGATAGAGTTTTATCCAATTTTGAGGTGACTCACAAATAAAACCATAACATTATTCTTCTTAAATCTTTTGTTTCCACAGACAAAGAGAAAAATATAGCATCTACGATGTAGAATTGTTTAATAAAAGAATTGCAACAATAGTTGTCCTAAAGTTTCGAAAACTTTTTAACATATAGCTAGGTTTTTTCAAATTCAAAGAAAACTGTACGAATGAAATATTTAAGAACAAAGTATTCAGAAAAATCTTTTTGGATTTTATAATGTATTTAACTTGTAAGAAACGCACTGTGCACTATGTGCCAGAGATATACATTTCAGAGGAGTTTTATCTCAAACGAGTTCGTGAGAAGAGACGGCGTCACCTTACCTTCTCATCTCAAACAGTAGACTGACGAGCACTCATGTGCAATGTGCATGCCTTGATGCAAAGCCTACGTGCATATATGCTTTAGTTATTATGTATCTAAGTAGTGTAAGCAATTCAGTATTATGCCCACTGCCATTCTGTAAGAGATATCTTGAGTCTACCTTCAAGTTTCTTTTTATATTCGTCAAAAGATGCGCATGTAGATACAGAAACATTATTAAGATTCTTAAAACATGGCTCAAATTGTGTATTTTTCAAAAGGCTTTTAGTGAAGTGAGTCGCAATCCCAGCAGATCAAAAGCAAGTATTTCATTTACCCAGCATTAAGCAGCTGGTGCATGTATCAGCAGATACGATAAGATTGCACTTTATTAATCTATTTGGTGATTATCATGTCAGAGGTCTTCATGATTTGTATCGAGAGAAACGATTAGATTAAGAGGATGTTTACTAACAACTGATAGTGAAAGAAGAATAAAAAAGCATAAAACCTAGTGATTTGTTTTGGTGAAGTTTTGTTTAAGTGATAGAATGCAAAAAACTTAATTGGTATGATTGAAACATATGTTTATCAATTAATAACTTTTTGTTAGTCAGGATATTCATTATACTGTCAACTTCAAATTAAATACCCAAGTTACTATAAAATCTCGATAAATATTATATTGCTATTTCCATCTTGAAGTCAGTTTTGTCATATTGATGTTTCCCTTTGAACAGATTGACAAAAACTTGAAAGCTTAGTTAAAGAAATATGGATGAAAACAATACAAAGGAAACCCAAACGAATTTTACTGGCTTTGTTTTATAAGGTTTTATCTTTTAAAACTAGATTCGTCCCTATATTAAAACAAATTGTTCGATTATAGGTATTGAAGAAAAATAAACTTTTGATTAAAGAATACTTTGGCTTCTAAAACCAAAAAAAAATATCCAGCATTTATTCATAATCATTTTTATGAGAATACTAGATCCATCAAAGCAATACATCCTCAATATTTAAAATTTGAAAGATGATTGAAAGTTAAACAGTTTCTTTTCTTCTGTTAGTATCAACCACAAATTTCCGTAGTCGTCCTTTGACTAATATATTTATTATACGAACATTTAACGTACGAATATCAACAGTTCAAATATAATTCATCATCCACTTCTTCTGAATATTAGATTACTCATATCAACCTTTCCTTTAAAATCACGAGATATCCTACAATTTCTCATGATAGTACAATCTTACCAGTGCATTGAACGATGTTTGACCTTTTCTTTACAGGACAATTTGGCGTTGACGAACTCTCGGAAAGAGGGTCAAGATCGACGAAGGAAGAGGAATTCGCGAGATAGCGATTCTCGGGAGCGATTGACGGATAAGCCCTCTGGTGAGAAGAGTGGGTCCATCGACTTCGTCAACAGCGTGACAGATTGTTGCTGCATCGGTCCACGATCTCGACTACCGCTATCGCGGATTCCATTATCGTCGACCGCGGGGCAGACCTCTCCTACTTTACCTCAGCCTCCCACCAGAGTAGCAGCCGCAGAACCGCCAAACCCAAACGCTAATAATAACCGCGGGTGGCTGCAAACGGGTAGCGGCACCAGTGCCAGCTTCAGCGTCGGCCACGGTCCACAGCCGATATCATCTTCTACCACCTCTCCACCATCCAAAGTCTCGTCATCAACGACGACGGCAACGTCAACGTCGACGGCGACCGCGACAAATACTTCAGTAACACACTCCGTCTCCGTGCCGCGACAACTCGCTCAGTGGACCAAACACCAAACTCTTAAGCTGCAGGTATCAAGCTTCTCAAGGTTACTCTTAAAACAAACAACCATCCTTTTCCATTTTAAGACTGGAGACTCATCGGTTTATGATATGCTTGAGCATCTGTTATTTTGGTATTGTTGTGTTTTGTTAGGATCCATCAGTGACAGCAGTGGACCGACTGCACAGATTCCGATGGAGCGGGGGCGGAGGAGGAAGCGGCAAGAAGTCTTCTTCCGGCCCCCGCAGCGAGAAGGCCGAGCGCCTTCGCGAACTGACGGAAAAGCTCAAAGGACCAGCACCCGTCCCACCACCTCGGCGACCTTCACGTGTGCAAGAATCATCGCCACCACTGAGTGGATGCCAACAAAACCTCTCACCGACTCATCCACAGGTTGGTCCCTTTCTTATGATACTGATCCGCGGACGCAGAACTTGTAAACAGACTTTGTCTGCCAACTAACACTACTCCAATGATGCTCCATCACAATTCTTTGAAAGTTATCTTGGCGAGGATGATCTATGCTAAAGTAGGTTCATATTCTGAACTAGTGATTTCCAAATTATTATATTGGAATAGGTTATTGAAAGTCGCATTGACTATCCAACAATCTTTCTTGAAACCATCATTACGATGATATGGCATCTTACCAAACTTTTAACTAATCTGCTTCGAACTTATGTTCAACAGTTAAGATTTTGGAAAGGATTGCAATAGAGTGGAAACAACAATGAGCTTTCATAACTCCATTTAACTCTTTGGCAATTAATAGATAATTCTTGATAATGGTTATCTTTTCCCTACTGGACGTCCTATTTGTAAATCACCCTTAGTCTACGAGCTAACACTATATGATCATTACACAAAATACCCAGCGTATCTTCTAATAATCCATAATAGTACTGAACCAAAAATCATCTTTTGGTGATTTCTAAATCATCTACTACCAATCTAACCAAAATTTCTCATTATTTTTCAGACACCTGAAACAGCATCAATGCAGGATTGTAATCGTTGTGATGTTCTACCCTCGAGTCGAAGTTACACCTACAGTGAAGGCAGTCATGGACTAGGGAGTAATCCGAAGACTTTCGTTAGAAGTGAGAGTGTTGGTGAAGAGTGCTACAGTGAACCATTCGAAAATAATAGAAAATCGTCAGCCAGTGTTGATTCGGTTGCGTGGACGAAAAATAGTTCGAAATTAATTAAACCAAAAGAAAGAAACAGTGCTGACGTAAGTGATATCGATATTTTAAGTGAACCGAACAATGGTGGCAGGCACTTGAGGCAGTGCAGTGATTCCATGGTGGACAGTGCAAAAGGTGTTACAGTCAATTTTCATGAACCCGTTAGTAACGAGAGCGAAGCCAGAGATGCGATCACGAGATTGGAACCACGTGGACCCTTTCTCGGCTTTCACAGAACCAGTGCACCTTATAGAAGTGCCTCGTTTGGACAAGCGGATTTTAATCAAGGTACGGAATTGGAACAGTCAAAAGAGCATTTGTAATATTTTTCAAAACAATTTAACCTGCAGGTTATAAAATCTGAATGCTTCTTCAACGTTTTATATTGATAAGTTGTCTATATGCTTATATGAAGTTTTCATTTACATGCATTCAAAATTAAGAACATAAATGATCTTATCAAATAACAAAGTTTACTAGAATTCAAAATACTTTCAGTTGGTATTTATCACTAAATTGAGATTCAGATGCTTCAATTTGTTGTTCTTTGATTTTGTAACAAGCATTAAGCATTCATTTCAATCGTCAACCTCGTTTGTTTTCTTGCTTTACACTGTAAAAGCATTATGGACGCGAATATCAACAGCTTGGTCGAAATCCACTACACATAGTTCAGCTCCAGACAGCACGAAGCAAAAAGACATCCGCGAGTCTACAAACGGCCTCGTCTCTCAACTTTAGACGTCCTTAATACGCTTTAAGTCCAGATGGAGTTCGCTATTTTGGACACGTTTCCAAGACACACAATTAGAAAATTATATATTTATTTATCTTGTTCCGTTCCTTTGAATTTTTATCGTTTGAATACTTCTAATGCAATTGCTAAATATCTTCTTTTATATATATTTTAAAATTCTCACATTGTAAACTTATCAGCTTATTATTTGCCGTTCTTCAATCGTCAAATCGGCTACGATTTCAAAGCAAAATTTAATTTTTGTTGTAATCTCCTGATTAATGCTTTTTCATTTTCTTTGAATTCTTTCAATACTTTCTTTTAAAAATAAAAGTTTCTATATGAAAAAAGGATTTATGATTGAATATGTAAAAATGACATTTTTCATGAATCCGTTTTTTGTTTAGGAAGGTGTTTCACAAATTTAAAGCACATGTAACATTTCTTATCAGTTAAATTGCTGTAGAAAATGCTATAGGCTAAAAAAATTTTTGGTGTAGATAAGATCAAGAATTTCTGCGCGCAGTATGATAAGAATCTGAACTTCTGATATTGACATTGATATTGACTACTTTTCTTTTCAAGACAATCACATAAAAAATGGAACCCATATAGTTTTAAATTTCTAAATAGATTTTTGGAAACTTTACCCATGAAAATAATTTTATATCTGAAACTGAAAGAATTACTGAAACTATAAATAAAATCGTGATCCGCGTTTTCGAATTGATGAACCCCAGAAAATACTTTATGAGTACACTATTTTAGTTTGCCGCTTGAGATTTAGTGAGAACCACGAGAAAGAATTTGTCTCTTCAGATAATTTGAACCCGAGTTTGAAATTCGTCTATCGAAAATACTTTCAGAAATAATTCCTGCCAAATCCAAGCTCCAAAAATATAATTATTCTTAGTTTGAATGCAAGTAATTTCGAATGTCTATAAGTCTAGACAGTATATTTTGGTGAGTCAAGGTCATTAGTTAAGAAATTGGGAAATCCAAATAAAGAATTCTGGAAATGAGTGATGACGATGCAAAAATAATTGATAAATCTTTATTTTGCATTTATCTGTTACAAGTACACTTTTTTCAGCTTTAGGAAATCGACAAAAACTGCAACCAACAATAAATTCAAATCGGGTTGAGGATAAGGAAATTAGAGCCAGTACGTTGCCACGACGTCGTGGGAACGTAAGTCCAGATGTCTCGAATCCCAGAAACAGTAATAGTCCAAATCATCAGAGCCCAAGAGCCTCAACGCCCAGCCTCGATAGCGCAGTTGGTTCTGCTGAAGGTCTTGGGGTTCCACAAATTGGTCTTGGAGACCTTCGCCCTAGAAGCGATGGATCTGACAGTCTTGCAACATCCAGTGCCCTGACTAGTCCAGAGCCTCAGGTTCACGAGATTCATGAACCCAGGGTCGACTTAGTCAAACCGGAAATTACCACCGATTCCACTATAACTCATGATCGAAACTTTGAAAACCGGATTTCGGAATCGAGCCAAAAAGGTCGGTTTCAAATCGTTCACTTAAATTCAATTTGAATTTGCTATCAAATATTTTAATTTTATCAGCGATTTGACGAGCGTTTTTCTAAATACTTATGGACTTAATTTGATAATTTTTTTTTTAATTTTGCCAATAACAAAGTGATATCCCAGATTATAAGGATCACAAAGAAAATCCAGAATAAAAGTGATCCCATTATGAATTATTTAATTAAAAAATATCCATTGTTCCTAAATTTTTTTAGAATTTTTATTTAACGGGTCCTTAAAGGGCTAAACAACATTTTGAAGCTTAATTTAGTGATATAAAGAAGAAAAAAGAACGAAAACTGACATGTTTGTAAAAAAATTATTTAACTCAACAATTATTTTTCAAGAAAGACGGTTTTTACAGAAACTAGAAAAAATTGATTTTCTTCAAATAAAAAAGTCAACATTTAAAAAAATGTATGTTGTCGAGAAAAAGGTTTAAATAATTCGAATTACAAATAAGAAAAAAGGAAACAAATTAATTTTTTGTTGCAAAAATTAGTTTTTCCCGAAAGTATTTTCTCAAAAATATAAATCCGCCTTCAAAAAATTATGATGAGTTTATTAACAAACTAAATTCTTTGGAAAAAATATTATGGAAAAATGTATGTCTAAGATAAATTTGAATTTCATCTAGATATCCATTTTATCAAGTAAATATTTATTGAGGTAAATGAAACGGAACACAAAAATTTTGAACTTCAGAAATATGACTACTGACTACTGAGAAAGAAGATGATTTCCAAATTTTAACGCATCATTTCTTATACAAAATTTATTGTGTGCTCATTAATTAAGCTTATTTTAATTCTGTAAAAAGGGAAATAGATATTATTTTATATTTTGAAATATTTGCATGCGCAAGAAACATAACCAGCATGATTCTTCATAGCTTTATAATCTGGTATGAATTAAACCTGAATATTAAAGAATATCAAAAATGCAAGGAAAAGTCAAATTTCAAAATTCCTTTGCTTAAAAAAGTTGTACCCAAAAGATTAAATACTTTGATCTTGCTTACTTACAAAACTGAAATCCCTCTACTCAGGATTAAAATAATCAAATACGTGTAAAGCGCACTTAAATCATAATTCTGATTACGTAATGTCTGAGCTTACCACATGACCTATAAAAGTTAATTTTAATTTTAGAGTCGATTAATTAATCGATAAATTTTGGATTATCTCCTTTCAATTTCCGCTTGGAAGTCTGCTTCGTAAGGTCTCTAGCCAAAATAGTGCTGCACAAAATATCTTGGAACTACACCTTTGTGTCGATCCATGTTGATGCACCAAAAATAGTTCCTCCCTCACAAAGATAGATCAGTTCCGAGATGTGGAATTTCTTAATCCTCTTTTATGTGACAGCGATCGATAGCGAAGCATTCCGACGAATCATGTTCTTCACTACTTAAAAAAATCTTGTTGAGTGCAATAAAAAAAGGAATATAGGTCGTAACGTGTAATTTTTCCTGGAGATCAATCTTCTTTCGCAGATTATTAAGAGCAGTCTCGCTTAATACAGTTTTTTAGAGTTCATTTATAGACACGAGGGAAGAACGGGTTTGCGTCTCATTAAATGACCTATAAAAGCCAACATCTATTTTAGGTAGAATTTTAGAATAAAGCAGATAGTCTTCTTTTAATTTGCAAGCATTACTTGACCTAAGTTTTCTAATGAGTTGTAATTTTAAAAGTTTGTTTTAAAAGTATGTTTGTTTATATTTTTCTATTTAGAAGTGAGAATGGAACCTCATGAAGTTATAGTGACACCACCTGTAGAAGAGTCAAGATTGAGTCAAGCCAGCGAAGCCAGTGAAGCTCCAAGTGAAACAACATCAGAGACTTCTTCACCCTCAGGAAAAGTGAGAAGGTATCGTGGTGACACAAGTAAAAGAAGAAAAGGAGTTTATATTACTCAGTGGCCTGAACCTTCAGATATAGACCATAGCAAACTGGCAGCCCAAAGTAGTGAGGAAAAAGATGATCCACCAGCTACACCAAGTGATCTCTCTGATTGTGAAGGTCAAGTTCCCAGAAGGTGAGACAAGATAAATATTTGACTAAACTTTTTTAGGTTACTCAAATAGTAAATCTTCTCTATACTAAAGATTCTCTGTCGGGAGTCTTAAAATAATTAAAAACGTAGATAGAAAAGTCATTCGTGATCAGCGATTAGGTTCCTTAATTTTGGAATACCTTAAATTAAGGAGTTAAACACTGTTAATTTGGTCGAAAAATCAACCGTTTTGTTTAACATTCGTATTTATGTATAGAAAATTGGTTCTTTTGGATTGGACATTTTTTTGTGAATGCTACTACTTGGTTGAAAATTGATTTTTTGTTGTTGGAAAATTCAAATATTTTGTTAAACCGGGAGTAAGCGCACGTTGATCATTTTGACCGACGGTTTTGTGTATTTTGACTTACATTAGTCTTTTTTGCATTTCATGCGAAGCACGTGTCTTGTCCTAAGGGTCTTTACGTAAAAGTCTGAAAAAAAATGGAAAATTCGAAATAATCACCCAAATTACCTTCAGAAAATTCTAATTTAAAATCGTAACTTTGTAATAATACTTAACAGCCCACTAAGACCACCCCTAATTTTTTACCTAAACAGATCCGAGGGCTCTTCACGTAAAACTCTCCAAAAAAATTTGAAATAATCACCCAAATCACCTTCCCCTTCAGCATACGGCTATAATTTCTAAAGAATGCTTCGATACCATCGATAAAACTTAATTTTCAAGCGAAGAATAGATTTTTTGAATTAAATACATGTTTTCCAGTCATTAAAATCTACAATGTTACTGCAAATATTATTTCTGTTCCATAAAATATAAATGTTATGTATTATTTCTTCTATTTGAGTAGTATTACATATTAAGAAATTTCCCATGATATTACTGTCGGTCAAAATAATCAACGCGCGATTACTAACGTAATTCTAGCAAGCGCGCCTACTACCGGATTAAAAGGAGATCTTTTTAGTTAAAAAATGATCTTTTCTGTTTGAAAGTTAATTTTTTTTATTTAAATAGTCTACTATTATATTTTTCGTTTAGAACTCATCTCTGGTGATTACAGATTCTACTATTTGGCTGAAAACTTAATTCCTTTGTTGGAAACTCAAATGTTTTCATCAGAAGTTATCTTTTTTGGTGGAAAATTCAACTCTTTTGTTCAACATTAGTCTCTTTGGATAGAAAGTTCATCCTTTTTAATTGAAAATGCAACTTTTGTTAGAAAAGTAATCTATTTTGGCCCGAGTCGATCAGAATTCGAGTCGCGAACAAAGCTATAGAAAAATGCGTCGGACCTGCTTTTCAGGACCAAAAGGTGACCACGGTCGACAGTGGAATAAAATACTATATGCAACACGTGAAGAATGTAGAGTTTTTTTTATTTGAGTGGTCTACATATTATTTTCGTATAATTATTTTCGTCGACATTTAGCAGAATAACTCTTTCCAACCTCGCAGTAATAACTACAATTTCAATTTTCTCGAGACTGGGTAAATTATTTTCAATTAATATATTATTTACGTCATTTAGTACTAAATAATGTACAAACCAATTTCTCATTTCTTTAACATATTCCAAATTTTAATTGCTATATTCATTTAAAGTTGAAAGATCAGTTTTACGTAATTTCGAAGTCATGATTTCATTTTCAATTTTCTCGAAAGTGGATGACTTTTTGGATGAATTTTTTATCTTTTTATTTGCAAGCTGAAGTCACAATTAGTGATGAAGACCGATACGAATGCGAAACCTGAAATTGAAACGTCACAGAAACTCCCAAATTAAACAAGTTCAATTTCAAAATGTTTATAATAAAATAGATTGGAAATTTTAATTAAAAATCGGTTGAAAATGACAAAATTTCAATGTTAAAAATTTATTTTTTTAAAGTTAAACAATATGTTTAATCGATAGCGTTAGCTATTAAAAACAATAAAAGAAAATAATCATACAATCTTCATATTTAAACGCACAAAGTTAAACTATTTTAACTGCAAAATCATACAAAATTTAACTAATTTAAATTTAAAACATAATCGCAGTTGTATAATGTAAGATGTAATTATGGAATGTAAACTGGAAGTATTCAAAATTGATCATTCAAGTGGAAATCTTTAAAAATAATAATTCTCTTGAATTTTAAGCACTACAAATTCTACAATTATTCATAAGTTTAAAAGAAAAACTTTTTATTAAGAAGCATTGTAGCAGAACTTTCAAGTTATAATTTTGAACAATCAAACATCACAAAATTTCAATTTCGCATTTTTTAAAATTAAAACATTTCTGTATTGAAGAATTTAAAGTTTTAAGTGATTACATTTAAAAATGTTTTAATTCTATTTTAAAATTGGAAAAATTTTCAAATGGAAATATTAGATAAGGAACCATTTATTATAACTACAAAGTGAAAAAACAATGTTGTTTTTAAAATTGAAACTTTGAATAGAGAAATAAAATAATAAATTTCAAAAAATCAAATTTAAAAAATCGATATTTTTTCATTTATTATAATTGTACTCTTCTAAAATTCAGAAGCTTAGTAATTTCAAACTGAAGCTTTTAAACTTTAAAGTTAAGAATTTACAGTTTGACGAATTTGACATGGCCAAATTTGACATTTTAGTATTTTAAACTTTTAAAATATTTAATTTGAAGCCTGAAAGTGATCAATAGTGATCAATAGTGATCAATAGAAATTTATAATGAAGAATTTCATAACTATATGCGTTCAAGCCTGACAACTTTACCTAAGTTGTGCCAATTTTTAAATACACTGGAACTTGCAATAATCACCGGCTTCGGACAGTTCTGTGCAGTGGCCTTGGTCGTACATCCAGACACTTCAAACCGAAATAGGTAGGGTTGCCTGAATCATTTCTGTTGGATTTTAACGGATGACCTAACCTGATAGAACTAAGGCGCAGAGAACGCTGCTCTCAAGCCGTTTCTCACGCTTGATAGAGCAGCCGCTCCCGCACTCCCCACGTCACGTATCCGCCGCGGCATCAATTTTTGAAGGGACAGAAACTCAGACGCCATAATTCCAAGTTTCAGTGTAATCAGATTGAAACTTTAAGCTTGTACCTCGGCTTTTGCATTGAAGAATTGACAAATTTCAATTATTGAAATGAAGAATTCGTATAAATGTACTACTTTAAATGAACAAAGTCTGTTCGTTGAATGATTGAAAAATTTGTATCAAGAGTGAAGAACAGTATGTGGACCGTACTTTCAGCACCTTAGTTGCATCAGGTTGCGTCATGCATCCAAATCCAACAGAAGTAATTCATGTGACCCTGCCTGTTTACGTTCGGAGTCCCTGGATTTTTGTCGAACACCATTACGGGCATGCCTGAAACAGTGCAGAAATCCAAGTTCAAGTGTATTGAAAAAATATCATAAAATTTTCAGAGATTAAAAAAAAATTCAAGCAATTTCAAAAAATTTTGTAGGATTTCTAAAGATTTCACGGAATTTAAAATAATTTTGCCAGATTTAACGGATTTCTAGAGAACTTCAGGGGATAAATTTAATTTATTTTTAATAGATTTTAAATTAATGATTTCTTAAGATTTTAATGGATTCAAAAATGTTTGCAAATAAATCAAGGGATTCCTTTGGAACCCGATTGCACCGATTGCAGAAATTATAATATATGTACTGAATACATTAATCCCAATTTAAAGATAGTAAATATCATTACCAAAATCTATTTATTATTTTAGATGGTAAAACGTTCTTTAAACATATTTTTTAGGTATAGTAAGAGGCCTCTTCGAGGTCCTTACGGACAGATGTTAGAAGCAGAAATGGCAAAACCTCGTGCAACAGAAATCTCTCTCGAGGAGGGAGTTAAGCCAAGAAGAAAAATTTCAGCAAATCTTTCGTTCAATGCAAGTAGTAACAGCAATTCTGAACCGCCAACTCCTTGCCATCACAGAACAACATCTAGCCCAAGTAAATTGGAGGGTTTACCTGGGCCTAGTCCGGAATTGTTAGCCGAACTGTTAAGAGGGTCTTCCGAAAGAGTTGCTCGTGCTGCAACCCAACGAAATGTAAGTCAAAATCATTATCATTGCTATTCAAATCTTCTAACCACGCAGTTTAAAGATCTTACCATAAATAGAATTTTTAAATGAAAAAATTTCTTCTTGATTTTTAAATTTACAGCAGAAAAAGAAGTAGCCAAGCTAATTGAAGTGACCTATCGCGCTGTTTGCAAACATGAACCTATATTGGTAGAATGATATGCTACAGTATTTGCCATCATAGTAAAAATTTTACGACCTTTAAACGAAGCGTATAAATGTACACGTTCCACTGTTGAATTATCGTTTAACATATAGACCTGGCAGGTCGAAAGTCTATTGTTTCTCGTGCAAGTTTATTATATTTACAAGACTAGTAACTGGGTGACTTCGAGAGAATCGTAGCAGTTTCAAATCACTGAAACAAAATGAGTCAAGAGGAATTTCTATTTTTACAAATAACAAAGCACTATTTCGGTCATTTCAGAACTAGAGGGCATGGTACTGAATTTTGAAGAATGGGTTCTGTTAAATTTTTAAGACTAAAAGTTTGATACGTACATAAAATTTCAAGCTCATCTTCATATCAAATTTTCAGCGCTGTCAAAGGTTAATGTATCTGGAAAAGTATAAAAAGTGATTCATTTAAGGCAAAAAGTGACTAAAAGTGACTAATGTTTAGGCAAGAAGAGAGGTATGTTAAGCTGGCACAACAATATCAAGGTATAGAGAAGTAACCTATTTCATAATTTAGAGCTCATTTAGGGCTGATTTGGGTCCGTGGTCCCAAATCTTGAGCTCTTTTATTTTTTGTAAAAAATAGTCTTTGCGCTAGCTTAACGTTAAGCTGGCTGAACATTGCTGTAAAACGTACTAAAAATGATTTTGCGGAAAATTCACCTTATACAATAATTTAGAGGTCATTTAGGGCTCTTAGAATATGATAATGAAAAATGAAAAAAATTGTTTAAACAATTTTTGTTTAAACAATTCTAGTAAAAATGATTTAAACAAATTTCTTTTTCTACCCTATGTTAAGGTTCACTTAGGGTAGTGTTCGGCACGCTCTTGCCCTGGGCAGGGTAGCCTGCCCTGGCTGCCCTGTGACCTAGTCTCAGGGCAGTACCTGCGAGCTTGGCCAGACCACCCCTTTCCTCAGGGGTCCTTTGTTAGAAAATGGGACAAAAATGTGAGATTAAAAAATTCGTAATTTTGCGATCAGTGACTTAAAAGTAATATATTTGGAATCTACGTATAGTTTCGATTCCAAAGACATGTAATTTGTTTATAAAGGTTATAAGTTTGAGAAGTATTTAGTATTAAATTGACTGCCAATCTGATGTTTCTTGATTATAAACTCCTTCAAATTGTTAACTTTTGTAGGCAAGTAACATATCATTGGAATCGGAAAAAATCGTGGATGCTGATAATGCTATTTGTAAATCGCTAATTGAAAAATTAAAAGTTTTAAAATTTCCTTACTTTGACATTCCTGTGGACAAAAGACCCTTGCTGGAGTAAGCTCACTCGCACTAAGGTACATGAATAGACCGAAAAGTAGTAGAAAAAATTAAGTCGGGTGGAGCCTGACCATACCTGAAAATTAAGCAAAAAGTTTGCCGACCACTGACTTAGGGCTTCATAAATATGATATTTGAATTTAACAAAAAATTATTTAAACAAATTTACCAAAAATTCGAAGGTGAAAACCAAGATCACAGTTGCTAGAATA
Source organism: Belonocnema kinseyi (assembly GCF_010883055.1). Classification (NCBI taxonomy): domain Eukaryota; kingdom Metazoa; phylum Arthropoda; class Insecta; order Hymenoptera; family Cynipidae; genus Belonocnema; species Belonocnema kinseyi. The sequence continues at coordinate 92,758,461 of NC_046659.1, read as the reverse complement.
CATTTTATAAGTAATGTTCAGACAAATTGGAATTCATTTCATGACATGGCTAAATAAACCTCTGATACTTAACTGCCGTATTTATATTTCCATAATTCACAATATGAATCAGAAAATTACATATAAATTAAGATATTAGTTATAATATTGAACATTTGAAAGCCTAAAATTCTCACAAAAATGGGTAATTAGGATGATTTTTCACAAGAATAGGGGAATAAATTTTTGTTAAACAATTTAAAGTAGGTGTCATATTGTATTCGATATGAAACACTTTAAGTTCAAAATATTCAAGTAAATATATTGAAATTTACACAAAATAGATGAATTTTCAACCAAAAAGATTAATATTCTACTAAATAAATTTTTTTTTTACAAAATACCTAAACTCTCATCCAAATATGGTACTTGCATTCTCTACTAAAAAAGGTTATACTTATTATTTCAAGCAAAACAGGGGAATATTCAACAAAGCATTTGAATCCTGAACTATAACGGATTCCTAGTTTTTACCCAAAAGTTGGATTTTTAACCCAAAAATATTAAATTTATATCAAAAGAGATGAATGAAATATATGAATTTCGAGCTAAAAAAATCAATTTTCAACTAATAAGATGAACTGTCTACCAAAATTCCCTGAATTCTTCTGAATTGTTTGAATTCTCCACATTCCGCTGAATTTTCTGAATTCCTCTGACTTCTCTTAATTCCCTGAATTCCTCTGAAATATCTGAACTTCTATGAATTCTCTAAATTCCATCGAATTCTCTGAATTTCTCTGAATTGTCTAACGTGCTCTGCATTCTCTGATTTTCTATGAATGCTCTGAATTCCTTTGAATTCTCAGAATTCCTCTAAGGTTTTTTATTTGGCATTCCGTTAATTCCTTGACTTCCGTAAATTTATTTAATTCTTTAAATTCAGTGATTTCTCTGAATTCCGAGTATTCCTGGAACTTTTAGAATTCCCTAAATGCAGGTAATTCAGGTAATTTCAAGGGCAAAGAATTCAGACAGCTCAGGAAATTTCGAGGAATTTAGAAGACTTCAACGAAGTTAAAAGAATTGAAAAGTTTTGAAAAGAATAAAAAAGAGTTAAAGACATTCCAAGCAATTCACAAGAATTAAAAAAAATACAATACAATACAATGCAAAGGAATTGTATTGAATTCAAAATATTTTTAAATGATATACTAAACCGGAAAATATTAAATACTAAACCTGTATGCTGTTTGCCGTGTAGGTATGCATGCTATAACGAGGGACCAATTTAAAAAACAGTGGTTCCTTTAGACGACAAAGCTGGAGTGGTCGTGTTAGACGATCACTCCAAGAGAGGTTTATTTAACATAAAGGTATCGAATTATAAAATTTACAATTGAATAACCTTTAATTTTAAATCTTCAAAATTGAACTATTCCAAAACAAGCATTTAAAATCTAAGACATGAAAATGACAACTGACAAGAATAAGAACCATAAGAGGTTGGCACTTTGTTACAATTAAAATAAAGTTATCAAGGTACCAATTTCAAATGGCCCTTATCGAGTTGTTATCTTCATTTCTTCAATTGCATCATTTTGAAATTTCTTTTTAAAAAATTCAAAAATGGAATAGGTTAATTTTCAGTTAAAAAGATCAATTTCAAAACAAAACAAACGAATTTTCAAAACAATTTTTTTAATTTCCAACCAAGGAGATAAATTTCCAACCAAAATAATGAATCTTCAACCTAGAAATTAATTATTAATAAAATAGTTGAGTCCTCAACCAAAAATAGATTATTAATTTCCAATCAAACAGTTGCATTTTAGCAAGATGACAATTTTACCAGTGAAGAGATGAATTCGCAATAAAAGTTTTCATTTTCGACGAAAAAAGCAAAATTTTTAATAAAAAAATTAACTTTGAAAAAAAAGAATAATTTTCTATCAAAAGTGAAAATTTTTTATCAAAAGAGGTAAGTTACAAGATACATCACTGAATTTTCAACAAAACAGTTGCATTTGCAATAAAAAAAGATGAATTTGATACCAAAATAGATGAGGTCTTTAAAAAAGTCGAGTTTTCAAGCTAAACAGTAGAATGTTTAAGAAAAAGTTTTACTTTTAGTCTCGAAAAGATCAATCTCCAACAAATAAAAATAACTTTCAATCAAGAAAGATTTCTTGATTGATTCTTACCCAAAAAAGTCGAATACAAAAAAAAGAATATAACAGATTTTTGAACCAAATATGAAATGAGGTGGATTAATGCGACTAAAGAGGCATTTTCCTTTAAAAAACCGACTACATTGACACTTTTTTCAAGTGACAAAAATGTGACTAAAACAGACTTTGGTGATTGTGCCAGCCGCATAGAAGTTTGACCTTGCTGGTGAATAAAATTTAGGGAAACAATTGTCAGCGAAATATAAATTTAAATTGACGTGTTTACAGGACCATTTTCCTGGAGTCCCAGCCTGGAACACCAGGGATATTCATATGTCCAAGTTCTAAATATTTCATACGTCATAATCTTCCATGGTTCACAATACCTTTAAAATTGAAGTTTTAAGTAAAAAGCTTAATATTTTATGAAACAGACATCGAAATGAGGGACCAAATTTATGCAAAGGGACATTTAAGAACCGTCAGAAGACCATTCAGTTTTAGTGTGGTATATGCTTTTTTATTTTTCATTTCTATATTAGAGAATGAACTTGACCTGTCAATCATGAAGAGACCAGGATTTTGAAATGTTTGAGAAAAATGCAGAGTGGCCTTGTGAAGGGCAGTTACCTCAAATTTTCTAAATCATTATGATTATTGCACTTTCATCATACAATTAAAACATAATTTTAATGTTTAAAACAATAATTTTCGGGAATATACACATAAATACTAAGGAGTAAGTTTTTCTAAAATGAACATTAAAACGATATGTGAATATTCCAAGACGTATCTGGGGACTAGACTCTTATTCTAACATCTTCCACAAGAATAAGAATCCACTCTGATCCTCCGCCTTTAGGCATCGTTGCCAAATTACGTAATCAAATATACATGTAATGCAGCTATGTATACATAATCTATACATGAAACCTCTTGTGTTTAGCAACCAACTTCAAAAGCAAAATATACATATGACTTTTGTATGTGTTTACTTTCAAGCCTAAATGTGATTTTATAGTTTCATGCTTTAACTTCTTATTACATTAGAATTAGAGTTTTCCCAGGGTGCTCGAAAAACTTCATTTTTAAAATTCCCTGACTTTTCCCTGACTAACTTTTTACTTTCTCTGACCATTAATATTTCAATAGCAAAATTCTAATCGTGTAAAATTTTAAACCTAGAAAAATGCGAATAATGTTCTTTTGAAGTAAAAATAATTCGATGAAACTTATTCCACTTGAATTTTAACGAATTCTGTATAAATTCAAAAGCCTTCAAAACAATTCAAGTTAAATTAATAGAATTCAAATGAATCAGTGAATAAAAAAAATTCAAGTGATTTGAAAACAATCCAAAAATATTAATATAAAATGTTCTTAATATTATTATTATAAATTAATAAAAATGCGGGGTAAATAATTCCAAATGAACTGCAAAAATCTTTGAAACCTTATGAAAGCCTTTCCTTCTTGCCAATAAATTTATAGAAATACATTAAAATGTAATAAAATCCCGTGAAATTCTATAAATCTGATGATTTTCTTAAAATAGTGAAAAATTCATCACAATGCCTTGAGAGCTTCCAAAATCCTTTAAAATCATTAAAATCCACGGTAATTTCATAAAATCCCTTGGATTAAAAAAAATACCCACCCTCCTTTGTAATCCCATTAAATTACTGAACTCAATTGTAAATTCTTTAGAATCTTGGTAATTAATACCTAGAAATATTCGAAAATCTGTAAATTAGTATGAAATCCCTTATTTCTTCTGAACGAATTCCCTGAAATCTATTAAACTATTCTAAATTACCTTAGGAGCTTTTGATATCTCGTAAATTCATTGAAATCCTCAGAAATTTCATAGTACAGTCTTCATTTATGAAAAATTAACTTTGAAAAAAAAGATAACTTTCTAACAAAATAGCTGAATTTACAACAGAAGAATTAAATTTTACACCCATTTGTACAGTTTTTAAACAAAAAAGGTTAATTCTGAACTCAAAATACATTAGTGGACTTTTTAAATGAATAGAATTAACTTTCAATCAAAAGATGAATTTTCAAATCAAAAGGACCATATTTTGGACCAAAAAGATGACTTTTTAAGAAAATAGTTTGATTTTCAATCAAATAGTAGAATTTTTAATTCAAAATAGATATATGCTACACAAAAAATATAATAGAAGACATTTTAATGTAAAAAATTCACTTGCAACAAAATATAAATGAGTTTCTAAACTTTTTTAACGAATGTTCAACAAAATGGCTGAATTTTCAGCCAAAAGACATGAATTTTGAACCCACAATATAATAGTAGACTTTTCAATGAAAAAGAAACAAGTTAAGTAGGGAAAATATTGTGAAGTCTGTAAGTTAATGAACCGCAGTGAAAATTCTGCGCAAGAAAGAAAATTAATGTTATTTCAGAATACAAATAGTTGAAGGGCCCATTTGGTTCATTTTATTTTAGGGGTTCTTTGCGTTTTTGGGATCGACGATCTGAAATATAGATTCTATAATCTTCTATTGGAAGACAAATTATGTTATGATACGCGAGCTTATGGTATTCTCCAACTGCAAATCATTTTTTCGTTTGTTTGAAAAGCGGGTTTTCAATTTATTAGCAACAAATTCATAGTATCCCTAAATTATAACTTTATTATGCCAACTATTTAATTAATTATATAAATTTAGAGTTCCAATGTAATTACTACTCGGAATAAATTTGTAGTTCAAACAGAAAAATACTAAAAAATGAAGAATGAAATGGGTTTGAATCCCAGTTTTAAAACTTATAAAGGTTTCAAAACTAACTCTGCTTTTAATTGCACTTATTTTAATTTCAAAAAGGCGCTTATAATCTGTTTTATTGCAAGGTAAGCTGTTAAATCAATGGTAAATTTTAAATACCTGCCGAAATTAATCAAATTTAATTAGCACCTTATTTCATTAGGACCATATTAAGAGTTCCAATATTCTAAATCCAACTATATAATATCTTCGTTTTACCAATCTAATTATGTACTATATTAATAATCATACTTCCAATAAATTCTTCTGCCAATACCTACTTTAAACATTCTACCAATAAAGTTCTTTCGTTTCGAACAAAATTTATAGCAAGATCAAGGATAAATATCACTGTTATAGGTATACATTTTTTCAGTGCATATTAAATATCTAAAGAGGAAGTTTTCGTTCTCAAATATGAAAGGTAATTTAATATTTGTACACAGTAATACAAGAATCTGAATTTCAGTAGGAAAAGGCGATTGACTTTCAGATGTAACCAAAATGATCATTACCAGTTGAAAGTCAACTGACGATGATAACATGACTTTAAGTAACGCGCTCGGCTGAAAGTCAACTGCTTTATGTACGTAAAATGTACTTTATAGCTTAATTTAAGACAGAAAGATTGTTGACTTTCCATCAACGCGTGTGTTTGAAATGAAACTTATAGGTTAATTTACGTAATATGATTGTTGAAATTCATAACATTTATGCGCTATCGTTCAGTTATTAGGAACATGAAATGAATATAAAATTAAAAATTACATAATTTTAGATGCTGTCTTGGCTCCTCTTTTAAAATCGCCGAAATCCGTCCAAGTGTTAGCGCATCGCCAGATCGCATTTCGCGCACGCCTTTCTACCAGCACAAATTGAATTTCAGAGCACGCGAATGAAAATCATCCCAAACTCAACATACCTGTCAGTTAATTATCATATTACTCGTATATCAGATATGAGACACTGAACTTAAGTTCCATTTCTGGTTGAAATTAAGTGACTTACTTAATTTAATGAAAAAATTTAATTCATCTACATTTAAAATTAATCATCTTGTATTGCTGTGAACGATCCATCATATAACATGATTTCAGGATCTTTGATATTTTAACGGAGATGGTTGATAAAATTGAGCGCAATATTTATTGCAACTGCATCAACAAATCTGAAAAACTCCCGGTTTTTATAAAAATCGAAATCAAAATTCCTCAAAAGACCAGGATAATTCTTGGGTTTCCCGGCAGTGCACAGCAAAACAGCGAGATAATTCAAGTTGCAGCATATTTATTATATTCTCGAAATCAGATTTTCCCAAAAAATGAGAATACTTCAAGTGTAAAACTTGAACATGAACATTGACGGTGGTCCAAAAATTCGACTTTCGATTTTTGATGATCGACCCCCCCCCCCTAATTTTTTCTAAAAAAAGAAGTACTTGTTATGTAAGTTTTGTGAATTAAAGTATAATCGTATTAAGGAATGTTCGAGAAATGATTTTAATGCAATCAATTTAAATTTTCACTCCACAATCCCCTTTTATTATATCGAGAAATGCGTCAAAAGATACAAAATAGCAGTTTTCTATGAAATTCATGCCTAGACGTTATTTTTTGGAATTTTTTCAACATGAATTATTTTTAATCGATAATTGAATAGTTTCCAAGCATTTTAAAAGTAGTTTTGAATTGTTTAAACAATTACTGTTGCTTTGAAAATTTTTTCCCTCTGCAAGTCGTAAAAAGTTACTATTTTTCGGAATTAATTATATAAAGTTATTAATTGTCAAGAGTAGTACTTCTTGTTTAAAGTACTTGGTAATGATTCAAACAATTTTCATTTGTTTAAACAATTTTTCTCCTTAAAATCGTAAAAAGGTTTTATTTTCTGAAATTGATGAAACAATTAACGAATATTTAAAGTAATATAATTTTGATGGATATTTAGTGAATGATTATTAATTGTTTAAATAATTGCTACATATCTTAAGTAAAAAACAGCACTCTTAACATTTGGTAATCGTTTTATTAATTGCAGAAAAGAATAACTTTTTACGAGTTACAGGGACATCTCCTACTCGTGCATTGCGACCCTTCCAAGACTACTGTCTCAAGTCGCAACCGTTGTCGCCGTGTTGTCCTGTTGATAAATAATAATTGTTTCAACAATTCATGTTTTCAACAATTCAGGTTTCAATAATTCATGTTAATTTCAAAAGACTGGAGGCATAGTTTAACTGTGGAAAAAATATTACGGATTTTCTTTTTCCGAAAAACAAACAAATTGGAGTGAATGAATCACGAAAAATCGAAAGTCGAATTTTTATAGATATAAATTTATACCACCCAAATGAACGTAGCTGCATTCTTATTATCCAGTGTCATATTTTTAATGCAACCCAAAACAACACCGAACTTGCGTACTTTTAATGATCAGGATTTTTCTGTGTGCCAGTTGCCACCCTGTATAATATAACTGTCTTAAAAACTAGTTTTATTGAGGAAAATGGTTCTCGTGAAGCATAAATAGGAAGAAGAATGAAAGAACTTGAAATACGATGAAGTAATTTAAAAATAGTGACTCATGTTGAGAGGCGAATGAATACATGTAGAAAGTTTTAAACTTTATTCAATATTATGGATGCTTCTCTGACATAAGGCGCAGCATAATGAACATATTGTGAACTCGTCAACAGGGCGATATGCATATTTTGAGAATAAGCCCATTCAGTATGTCGTTGTCGTAAAACCTTCACTCGATGTGCTCGATCGGGATACAAACTATGAATAACCGCCGGTACCACATTGCCAAGCTTGCAGGCCATTTCAAGTCCCACCGATGAGATACAAATATTTCATTTACCTTCTTGTTTATTTAACATACGTACGCACATTTGAATGACGTTGTGAGACGCAGTACAGAACTTGCAGGCTGCGAACCAACGCGGACGACAAACATTGTACGCAAATTTCAAAGATTATTTCACTCACAGATACGCAATGCTTGAGCACATTATTGCATATAATCACATCGAATGTGAAAAGCATAGCTTTAATCTCAAACCTAATGTTAATCTGAAACTGCTTTCAAAAGGGTCAACAGAACAGTTAATTTTCAAAATTCTCTGACTATTTTTTTCATTTTCCTTGACTAATTCAAATAACTTCAGATTAAAATGGTAAAATCTCAAATTTATTGCCTTTATCAAAAAAGATGACTAAGTGGGACGACGGTCGTGAGGACTAAAGGTAGGCTTTGGACACCCAATTCGTCGGCTTGCGGGTTCGATTCTCGCCTCGCACTCTGGAAGAGCCTCGGCGGCCAATGCGGTGAACACGAGCCTAGCAAGGGAGTTGTTCATCTCCGGAGTGTCGTGGGACCGGTCGGTACCTCGCGAGAAAAAGGTTTTCTCTAAGTACTTAAACTGTTGCTCTTGGTGGATCGGAACCCACCTTAAATTGCAAGTCCCCATCCCACCACCAAGTAAGTGTGTGGGCCGTGTGTAAAGGAATAGGGAAGAAGGTGCATGAAAAATGTAAACCCTTAGGGGACACATTAGAAGATTCCATTTCATTCCATTCCAAAAAAGAAGACACGTAGTCAATCTTCAATTAAAAAAGATCAATGATCAAAAAAATAGTTCAAATTTTAACTAACATTATAAACCTTTAGCTGGAATAGTTAAATTTTCGTTAAAAAAAATTAATTTTCAATTGATAAAAAAGTCATTTCCAACCGAAGATGAATTTGCAACTAAAAGAATGAGCCTTTAACAAAAAAATGATTGTTTGCAAAGTGGTCCAACCTGCAATGAATTGGTTCAATTTTCCATCAAAATATTATTTTAAATAAAAAACAGCCAAATTCAACCAAAAAATACGATTTTTCGACCAAAAAGTAGAAGATTAATGCTCAGCCAAATAGTTACACTTTTATCCCAAAAAGGATGAAATTTCTACTAAAACAGAAGAAATTTTAATAAATTACTGACAAGAATATTATATGAGGGTGACCACAAAACTTCATTCTCAAATGTCTTCATTTTTCCCACATTAATTCTTGCTACTACTTGAAAGTTAAACTATTTAGTTGTAAATTCTACTGTTCGGTCTACAATCAATTTGTTCGTTTGTTAAAAATTTAGTTTTTCGGGTTAACAAGTCAACTGTTTTCTAAAAAAATTGGACTTGTTAGCTTAAAAACTCAACTCTTTCGCTGATAATTCATCTCTTTAGGTAGAAAATTAGTATTTTACATTTTGGTAGAAAATTCAACTATTTTATTGTAAATGCAATATATGTGATTCAACTTGAAATCTTCTGAGGGCATTGTAGACTGTGAAGCCAGTTAAAATATAATGTGTATATGTTTTTTATTTTATGCGTTTTTCAAATTAAGTAATGATAATATTATTATTTAGAAAGTTGATAATTGTAGTTTTTTCCGTTGACAGGTTGAAAATAGTATGATTGTGTTCAGGTTCAATAATCCTGATTCAAATGACAGCTATATGCTGAAATAGACAAAACACGCGTATTCGCGATCTTCGCGATTAGCATTGACGCAGGTGTGAGTTCCGGCTTCGCCCACCAGGTGGCCACGTCACAGCGTCCTCCTACAAACATTCGTTCAAAAGTTTCAAAATTAGAACACTCGATGTATGTGGGAATGTAGTTCGATCCGGATTTCTTGGCCACGTAGTGAAAACGCGCCATTTGGTTATGCGTATCCACCGGATGAATGAATGATCATCAAGGAGTACCAACTTCACTATGTATCTGCGAAAAATAGACTGACACGTACGACAGACACTTTGTGTTTACTGCTTGTGACTCTAAATAAGAAATCTACAAATAATTTATTCAATGTTGATCTCATATGTACAAGAACAGAGAAGGAAGTTGTAAAAAGGATTATACTTTTAACAACTTTACACGGGGAAACTGCATCCTTCGGAATTTTGTATAAATTCATACTCCTCTCACCAGTTAGATCAGACGGTTGCGCTCCGGATTTGGAAGCGGAAATTCTGAACTCTATTCTTGTTCCCTACATTTTCTGAAAATTTTATTTTTTCATTACAATTTTCTTCATTACAATGGAGTATTGCATTTATTTAAATGAAGCCAAAATATTTATTTTTAACAATTCTTTAATACAAATTACCTGGTTTTCTAAAAGTTTACCACTTTTACTAATGCACAGGATACTACTAATTAATAAACGATAAAAGTTACCCATATCACAATTTTTATAAGTTCGAGTTTTAGTTTGAGGGTAAAGGCAGTTTTAAAAGCTGATAAAATGCACCCTGTCAAGTACAACGTCCCAATTCCACTATGTCAGGTGCTGCTTAAATTCGGTGAACGAACGAGAAGCCTTAAACAAATCCACGTATCCGAGCGAACAAATATTTATTGAGATAATTATGCTTACATTCCTTCAGTATCCCTGTTATATTATTATTTATGCACCTCTTTCTCCAGAGAAATTTAATTGCGCATCTTTTTTCTCTGGATAAAAAGGTTTTCTTGAGTTGGCCACAAGGCCAGTATAGTTTTTATAGTCTTATTTCGAAATCCTTCCTATAAAATTACAATGAAAAACATATGATATTAGCACCATCGTTGTCTATTAAAACTAAGTTTTTAGTATGTTATATTATAATAAAGTGTTCATTGTCATTTGATAGAAAGCATAGCGAAATAAAATTATGAAAATGATCAAGATTTTCTGGCCAACCTAAAAGCTTTTTTTGCTATTTAAAAAAGGTAAACGAAAATCCTATTTTGTAGAACAATTAATTTGTTTGCCATTCGCCGTAATTTAACTAATGCTTGGAACTTTTTCATTAGATTTACAGAATGTATTCTACATGATGTTCCACGTTTGTTCAAGTATATAACATATGAACATTTTAATTTAAACAAAAGTTATAAACTTTTATCTAACACATTGTATAAAGCATGAATTAATATTTTAAAGCTCATGGAGAGACGAGCGAGTTTGGAGCAAAAAAAACAACCAACGAGAAAGTTATTCAGATAGGTATAAATATTTTTCCTTTAGAAGTGATTATTCAAAATTAATGAATATTACAAAATTAGGAAGATTTTATTTCGGCGATGCAGTCCGTTTCTTCGCATCTATTTATCAATTCGATGCATTCCACAGAGTGCCAAAAACCACTTTTTATTTACAAAAATCGCTCGACAGTTCAATTTTCAACAGATTTTCATGTATTTTTTTAAATGACCCTGAGGCTTCAAGGTATAATATTTTTTATTTAATAATTTAAGTAAGGAAAAGTTTACGTTGCTATAAGAAAATTAATGAACAAAGGTAATTTTTTATGATTTGCAATCATTAGTTTTTGAAGTTCATTTTTCATGCATAAAATAATGAACGATTACGATGACGCCTTGCTGTGATATTCAGCAATTTAACAAAAAGTTTTAATCATTTAAATAATTCTTATAAAAAAATGCTCATGCTTTCCATTATTCCGTGGATATACATAAAAAGGTTTTTTGCTGCAAATGAAGTACTCTTTATTAGATGGAATTTAATAAACTGAATTAATTTCCACGTCAATACCTCTGAATAAACGAGCCATATAAAATAGAAAATATATCCGTAGAAAATATATATATATTTATATCATGAGTTTGAAGATATGAATGCATTATTTATGCAATGTCTCAGCTATAAATTTATAACTTTTGTTTAGACAATCATATTCATATGTTATTTCCTTCGCTAGTCGTAGAACACCATAAATAACATTGCCTGTGAATTTCATCCAAAAATAACAAGAATTGGCTGAACTACGGTGAGTTTAAATAAAAAAGACAAAAACAAATTTTATAACAAACGGGATTTTAGGGTTTACTTTGAAGATGGCAAAAGCTACACCTTTTTATACAGACAAAAAGACACTCAACTAAATTTTCTATAAGCATATGTAGTTTTAGGGGGGGGGGGGGTTGCATTTTCAAAAAATCGATTTTGTTTTTTTATTATTGTTAAACATTTCAAGAATATACACCCAAACTTTTAAGTCGATCTGAGCAAACCTCTCGAAGTTATTTTCTAGTTAGTCTTCTGTTCTCTAGCACGACAGCACTGACAGCTGCGGGCTTTTAAAACTTTAAACGCGTTTTTCTCAAAACTACTTTTTCAAAGTCCGTGTTCACAGCCATTTCAAAACTACTTTACTGATTCAATTCGAACTTGGTACACATTTTCTACATGTAAAATAACCCCCCCCCCCAACCTTTAGTTATTTTTTTTAGATTAAGGGTGTTTCCCACCCCCAAAATAGTGGAATTTTTTGTGGATAATAGCAGATTACACTTTAGATGACCACCAAATATTTTTTAATGCAAAAAAAAATAATTAGAGAACGTTGCGGGGGGGGGGGATTTGATGATACTTTGACTAAACTTAAATGGTTTTTGATTTCCGATAATTTCCGACCGAGATACAGTGAACAACGCGAATTGTTTTTTTTTCCAAGACGTTCTCGGACAATATCTGTCACCAGCTTGTTTTTAAATATTTTCAAATGAAAAAATTACAGAATATTGCCAAAATTATACCTAATAATGTACAAAAAGTTTAAATACATTTGCTCAATCCATACTCTTAAAAAAAATTCGCAAAAAGAGTATTTTTTTACGCTGAAACCTTTACCCCCTCCCTTAAAAGTAAAATTCGAATATTATGTTACTAAGTTAAAAATAGTGATTAAATTGTGCAGTTTGATATATAATTCTTCTATAATAAATTCTAAAAATGAATAATAAAGTGTGAATATGACGATAATTAATTGTCACATATTCATTTTTCTGTGTAATAATATTTTTTGCAGATACATCGAAGCGTAAAATTACGCGCCGGCGTCTCGACGCTGTTGTTCCTTCTCTCTTGCACTCAAAGGCATCGATCAACCCCTTTTATCGAGTCGTTGCGTTAGTAGCCATGTAACGCCTGTTGCTGCACGTTTCTTCCGTCGTGTTTGCTCTTCCGACACAAACGTCTCAATAGTAAATAAAGAAAATAAAAAATTCCAAATAAAGAAAATTAATATATTTTAAAATTAATACTTCCAATAATATTCGCGGGAGCATTTATTTATCAAAATAAAAACCATTTCTGCTTTTTTATTTTATTTTCAACTCTTATTGCAGGAGTCTCTAGTAGAGATTTTAGTATTGGGTTAAAGTTAATTATAAATTTTCATTTTGAGTTATCTCGTGTGCATCTAGTTTCCATGATTATAAAAACAAGCACGTGACCTGTGATAGAACGCGACGTGATGAGAGTGTTATCCGGATGCTTATAGATGGAAAATGATGGATAAATAAAGTTTGAGGTTGACTACTTTGCGAAGTTTTCTAATATATATGCATTAGGAATATTTAAATATTATCTTTCAGTATATAGATAAATGCAAGTAAAGTTTTGCACATAGGTTTTCTTTGATTCATTCTACTAGTCTGTTTTTAGTTTGAGATCTTATCCTCTCTTTAAATTAAAACTTTATTTAAAATGTTTTTTATATTTAGGGGTTGAAAGACTCTATGAGTAAAAAGAGTAACTGCTAAAAAGTAGATACGATATATCGGTTTTGAATAGAAGCCGAAATTTTTGTATATGTTTGCTTTTATTCAAAGATTTAATTCTTAATTTAATATTTAGAATAAGCTTATATTTAACTTCAAGACCAATCAGGAATCTGAATGGTAAAATAAAGATAATAAAAATAAATAAAAAATAGTTTGTATTTTAATTATGTTTGTTAGAAATGATGTTTTGTGCGATCTTTCTTGAACATTTCAAAACAGAGTCATTAAGCCTGACTATATTCCGTTTCGGAAAAGATTGGTTTCTTAGTCACCTTTATGAAAATAATCATTTGGAAATGAGAATTTTAAAATACGCATATTTGAGGCACTTACTCATTCCTAATGTTTGCATTTACGCAACAGTGCAAACGCATCTGCTTTTCTGTTTTTCACTCTAACATTCATTAATTTGTAAGTATTTCTTGAAACGAGTTAGAATTTACTTTTTTTTTTAATTTTAAACAAAATGTAAGAAATTTTTATTATTCTTAAATTTCTTCTATTTTATGTTTATCATTTCCAGCTCTCTAAAACAAGAAGCTTTGTAAATTGTTATTTACATTTCTCTATATTTACTCTTAACTTTTTTCTCACAATTCAGAACACTTTTTTCAAAGTGATTTACATTCCTACCAGGAAAGATGAACGACGAATGGTGTAATAACAGAAAAACCTATAACAAGAAACTATGATAAACTACTATCTAAATAAAAAATAACGTGTAGAATTCAAAGTGTCAGTGAGTCAATTTGGTAAAAAGTTGAAAAATGAGTTTAGAAGAAAGACTCTTCAGTCAATCTTCGGAAGGGAGTGAAGATGGTGAATGCTTTATCAGAATTTTGGTGGGTAATTTCATCTATCATTGAATAATTTTGCAACAATTCCACGATTCATAATTCCAGTCAAAACTACAACCATAAAAAATACTGTATTTTACCCAAATATCTGATTTATCTTATTTTTCCCCAAGTGTTAAAGCTCTGCGTCCCCCCTTCTACATAATATATTTGATAATGAGAAAATAGGGGACGGACGTGCATTTATTTGCTGAATAGTTCGCCCTGCTTTTTTTATTTCTTATTTTTCTGTGATCCCTATTTTCCCCAGAGATTCTCGTTTTATCCTCTTTTTTCCTAATCTTCTACATCAATCAACGTCACTTTTATTGAGATCGGCCAGTTTTGTCGATTTGTCTTTTCTGCGAGGCTATCCAGTGCATATTACTCCATTTCAGTTTCTGTTGCACGTGCTCAGATTTTTACGAAAGTACACTTTCCAATCAACCCGTGCATGTATTGTTAGGTTTGCAACGTGCAACCGCAGAGAATTCTATGTAAGCACGTGTTGAAGCATTTCGAGGCCATGGAGCGACAAAGTTGGAAAACCAGTACCATGTTTCCTCAATAGGGTAGTCCTCGCGATAATTGGCCGTGATAACAAATCGAGTGTGTTCCAACTTGTTGCACGTCGCATTCAAATGATAGCAGACGTCTGTTCTCTTCATTCGAAAAGATAAAAAGTTAATATTTACCGCTAATAGCAATAGTAATTTAAATATTTAATATACGCACTATTGTTCGTAAATAAATAACTTCTGCCGGGAATATCCTTAGAACAATTTGCAAATAGCCAACAGGACTTTTTGTTGTTGATGTATCACCCCTTATTTTCTTTCATTTACTTAAAAAATAATTCTACAACTTTTTATATTTAAAAAAAATTAAACACTTCGTCCAATGCCTTTAAACGCAGTAAGTATGACATTAAAATAATGTCAGGCATCAATGAAATATACAAAGCTAAAAAAATATGAACTCTTAACTAAAAACAGTTGCATTTTTAACCAAATAATTACACGTTTAATAAATAGTAGATCTTTAAACGAAACACTTTCGTTTTTTATCCTACCAAGAGGAATTTGTAAATAAATGGTTATATTTTCATTCAAAAAGATTAAACTTTAACGATTTTTTGAGAAGACAATTGAATTTTCAATCATAAAAGTTAGATTTTCAACAACAAGGTAAATTCTCGACGAAAAATGTAATTGTTGATATCTAAAACAAATAAAAGACGAATCTTTATTGAAATAGTTGAATTTTCAACCGAATGAATGAATTTTCATAAAAAATGTCAAGCCAAACAGTTAAACTTTCAACGAACAAGAATTAATTTTTAAGACAAAACAAACAAAAAACGAATTCCCAACTAAAAAAACGAATTTTCAACCAATAAAGATATCAAATTATTAAATTTTTAGGCAAAAATAAGTTTTTTCTGTAAAACAGATGATTTTTCA
The DNA here is from genome assembly GCF_010883055.1 of Belonocnema kinseyi. Classification (NCBI taxonomy): domain Eukaryota; kingdom Metazoa; phylum Arthropoda; class Insecta; order Hymenoptera; family Cynipidae; genus Belonocnema; species Belonocnema kinseyi. Next base: position 92,742,586 of record NC_046659.1, on the reverse strand, counting down.
TCTAAAAAGTTAATTTTCGACCAAACAGTTGCATTTTGAACCAAAGAAGAGGAAATTTCAAATCCAGAAGATTAGTTTTCTATCAAACAGGCAAAGTTACATTTAAAAAAAAGTTAAACTTCAAACAAACAAAAAATTATTTTCAATCACGGAGATAAATTTTTTATTAAAATGATGAATCTTAAAAAGAAAAAAAATTATTTTTGAACAAAATAGTGGAATAATTAAGTGAAGGAGATTAATTTTCAACTAAAAAAGTTGAATTGTTAGACAAAAAAAGATCAAGTTTCTACTAAAACAAACGAAAGACATTTAAAAAATGAAAATGTGTAAGAGTGATAGAGGTTACCATTCAACTATTATAAACTACCCCTTAGAAAGATATTTTGCTTCTTTCAGTTCTAAACATAAATTCTCATAGGATGACCTCAAAAGAAAATAAGTGCCCTCTGCAAAGAATAAAGTTATATTCTGTTTATTTTGCTTCCCCGTAGAGGAAGTTTTTGCAGTGATGAAACTTTCGAAAAAAAATGTAATTCGTTTAATTCACCTATCCGTATTTAAATAATGTTTTTTTTTAAAGTCCGTTCACTTAAATAAATTTTACTTTACTTGAAAAGAATCGATCGACCTATAATATTAAAATTTTTTATTAAGGAAGTTATAGTTATTTATAATATTTGAAAAAACTGGTTTTTACATCAAAACTTTCTTTATTAATATAATTAAAAGTTGATGCAACAACATTAAAGATTTCTCGGCGGTATTTTACCATTTTTATCAAGGATGTTTTTAAAGGCCCCAGAAGGATTAAAATTGTTTTTAAATTTTTGAAAAAAATTAATATTTCTGAAGTCATCCTAGGAATTTTTCTATGGAAAATATATGAAGAACTGTGAACAAAGAAAAATATCGTTATAACAGTTAGCTTAAAATAATGTAAGGGTAGTTTAATAACATTTCATGTCAAAATCTGTAATTAAAAAGCTTTCCTAGATTTAAATTATTAAAACAATAAGCTGAAAAGTATAATTTTTAAATAATTAAGAATTGAACAAATTTAGTTTAAAAGTTTTATAAACCATTCATATTTGAAATTTTCAAACTAAAGCATTGTAAGTTGAACAATTTAAAAGTCAAAATGTAAAAAAATGCAAAATTTAAGCTTTGAAGCGTTCAAAGTTAAACAATTTCAAATGTCACGCATCTAAAATTGATTTTTTCTTAAATTTTAAGCATGGCAAGTTAATAAATAAAGATATTTTGAAAGAATAAAATTATTTTTAAATTAACCTTAAAAATTAGAACAATTTCGAATGTGATGAGTAAAAAAATAAATGAATAAACATTGAAATTTGTTAATGTTATTCGGAGCAACATTGAAACTAAAAATTTTCGACTCGAAAATATTTTTAATTGAAAAATAAATGAATTGAACATAAATCCTACTTTCACGTTAACTATAAGTTCCCTTTCTAATTAACTAGCTGTAAATGGGACTTAAAATAAAGCATAACAAAATTGAAAGGCGGTGAGAAATGCTTTATTTTAAATTTTAAGCATTGATAATTGAAGGATTTTTAATCTTAAAGCTATAAAAATTAACAAATTCTAGATTTAAAGAATTTTAGTAGCCGAAAATTTAATTGTTTATAACTGAACAATTTCCAATTGAACCTTTGTACTTCGGAAACTGCAATTTGAATAATTTCGGTTTTTATCACCAACAACAAATTCGAAGCCTAAAGGCAAAGGCGCAAAAATGTCAGATTTGAAGTCTTTAATTATAAATCCTTTCAGAATTAGAATTTAAAGACAATCGAAAATTAAGAAATTTGAATATAGGTATAATGCATAATTCAAGTATGATAAAACTATAAACTAGATCAAGCTTAGCCCTTACTCGCTTAACATTAAAACATTGTGAGATTTAAAGAAAACTGCAGGATTTAAAATTTTGAAAATTGAGCAAGTAAGTATTTTCTAATACAAACTGTCTTCTGTTACGGTATCTTCCGTAAGAATAAACCTCTTCCAGTTCGTTCAGGACACGTTACGGAAAATACCGCTGTCATTTAAGGGTTAACATGACATTGAAAGATTATTTTGTTTTCCTGTGTAAAATTATAACACATCAATTTCAATCTGAAATCTTTTATATTTAAAAATAATTTAAAAACTGGAAAAATATTTATCTTGTAGTAAGTATTCTAGTGCAAACGAATGGAAAATTTATTTCATTAATATTAATTCCTTCTTTCACGTTCAGAATATTCTCAGAAGACCTTGCCGACTATCCACAAACTTACGTAATAATTCCGCGGGATTAAAATAAGATCCTTTTCAGTTTATGAGAAGCAAAATTCTCAAAAAGCGTTAGGTAATCCCTCAAGGGTTTTAGATAGCTCAATCGTTATGGCTTTTTGGGAAAAGTGTTATTCACTTTGTAACTTGATCAATTATATCAATATATAGAGTTTTTTGGCTTACTATGGCTTATCAATTTTTTTCTCATGATAGGGATCAAATGAGTACAAGCTAAACGCAGTCTATCGCGAATGAAAAAAAAATAATATAAAATTGAGCTATCTCAATCTTCTTTACGGAACACCTCTTACTAATCTATCTTCATAGAATACAAGAAAAAGATTTACTTGCTCTCACACTTAATTCATGTATGAACTATTTTGTAATTTTTTACTTTTTAATTTATGAGCTTCATAGAAATGTTCTGGTAATTTTAACTTTCATAATACTACCTTGATCAAAAAGTTCCTGGAATTTATTTTTAAAATTAAAAATATAAGTTTATTCTTGAATATTGATGTGGTCCCCTTCAAAATATTTTCCATCGACTGCCACGCACTTATGCCAGCGCTTGATCCAGCTCTCAAAACATTTTTGATACTCAATTTTCGGTATGCCCATCAGTGCCATTTTCGATTTTTGTATTATCTCCGATCGGCTGCCAAGACGCGTTCCGCGTAGTGGTTTTTTCAGTCGATCGAACAAAAAAAGTCACAGGGAGCTAAATCTGGCGAATTTGATGGCTGCAGAATTGTATTAGTTGAGTTTTTGGTGAGAAACTCACGGATAATGATAGCATTGTGCGACAACACACACGTTGTTGCAAAATTAAATACATTGCAAAAATCGAAATTCGCAAAAAAACAGATGCACTTAAAATTGCGTTACATTTACAAATGTCAAGCTAGAACGCTGAAATTCGCAGGGAATATTGTTAAATGTGTCACAACCTACAGAAACGAAAAAATTTGAATCGGATAGCAGGGGGCGCCACACGGTGATGATTCCGGGAACTTTTTGATCAAGGTGGTATAGTCATAATTTTAAGCAATATTGTATTCACGAATAAAATAAATATTTTGGTTTTTACAATTTTTTGAAAATTGTAAACCCAATTCGCCCCGGTTGAAGGTAATAATTGACTAATTAATGGATTGGCGTTTGATGATTAAAAACGGAATATTTATTGTTGTAGGATACAAGAACACACGTAGTGGTTGAACTTTACGACACGGAACGATCTTATGTGGAGGCTCTGCAAATACTAGTCAATGTGAGTACGCAGTTTTACATCTTTTTTAACGATATTCTATTTTCTGTATAGCAACGGAGTATTTTTATGGTAAACCATTTTATAACTATGGATAATAAATCGTCTTGAAAAGTATGTTTAGTTTTATCGTTTCATAAAATTGTATAAATTGGATATTGCGTCTTAAGTTCTTTGTTAAAAATATTTCACTAATCTTAGTTAATATTTGCGTAGGTCCTCCGTAACTGGTAGGAATACAAAGTGTTTTACCAACATTCATATTTCACATTGATCCACACATTTCATATAAATATAGTCTCTCCTTTATAAATAGGTATATAATTTACAATTAAAATTGTGTATATAGTATATAATTTTTAGCATAATTACGTAATAAAATAAGAAATGGTAGAAAATAGATGAAGAACTAAAAGGAAATATTGCATCCTGTCACTGAAGAAATCAGAACATGCTGATGAATTTTAATCTTATTGTCTGAGACTGACGTTGCATTCAAGTTTAGAAAAGAACTTTAAAGTAATTTAGGACTATAAAAAACCCAGTTTTATATACAGATCAATCTCATTCCCTGAGACTTTGATGTTTTATTAGGGCTGACTGAAATCACATAATAGGCTACCTTCAACCTTTTCGTATAACTTTTTCACTAGTAATATATTTATAATATTAGTCTAGGGTTGTTACCGAAGTTACATTTTAAAATTCTATAGGACATTTCTAGATTGTCCGGGTCAACTTTTGAAAAATTTCTAGAATAACTTTTAAAGAAAATCTATACAAAATTTAAATATAAATAAATTTTAAATCATTCTACTGTTTGCAATATAATTTCCAGAAAAAACCATGTGCAGGATCGGCGTAATGATCAACATGTCTGTTTTATCTGTTGCTAAAGTAACCCCATTTTTTAATACAAAAAGGACCATTTTTTCCACGTAATAGTGCGAAAGGTAGTAAAAAATCTGTATCCAATACGCCCACTTTGAAGACATGTCAATTTTATAAAAAAAATATTGCAAAAAAATTCAAATTGAGATTTTTTTAAAATTGGAATAATCATGGAAATAAGTAACATTTTTAAAAGTCTTTAGGCTTATTGAAAGGCAAGTCCCCACTGTATTCAACTAAAATGATCAGGTATTTTTAGAAATTTGTCCCTATATTCTGCCCTAGGGTCAAGCTTGGTGCAAACAAGTCGCAGAATTTCAAAAATGTCTAAATACATCAAACTGTTTTCGAAATCATAATTGATAATTGATAATTGATCACAATTTAACGAATTTTAGTGATAATTATAAAAATATTGTTGTTTTAATTTTTTAATAATGTGCTGAATATAATCATTAATTAAAATTTTACGTCATTTTTACACCAAATTCGACCCTAGAATAGAATCTAGGGAAAAAGCTTTAAAAATATCTTAACAATTTAACACAATTAGACTTGCCTATAAAATTAGCTAAAGAACTATGAAAAATGTTGATTGTTTTCAGAATTATTCCAATTTTTCAAAAACATTGAAATTTAAGGCTTTTGCATCTCTTTATAAAATTTACATTTTGCCCTCAACCTGGACTATATTAGATGCAGCATTTTATTAACTTTTGTGCTATAACAAGGAAAAAAATGCATGTTGATATTATAAAAAATGAGGCACTTTAGCCACAGCTCAAAAAATAGATGTGAAGATAATTTTCGTCGTTACTGTACCTTAAATTATTAATAAATGCGAATTTAGAAAATATTTGGGCTATTATTTTATTCTGCTGGATAGCTACTCAACTTAAAAAAATCCAGGCAACCAAATAATATGACTCTTCTTCCAAAAGATAATTTTTTAACCAAAAGTAACACTGAGCACAATTACAAAAACGTTTTTTTTTTTCGAAGAGCGAGACGATTTTCCTGATGTTTTTTTTAAATCCTCGGCTTTTTCCTTTATTATAAGCAAATTTTTTTAATATACATAGTAAAAAAATTATTAATATACAATAGTACAAATGTAGCAGGTGGTACGCTGACCGCACTCATTTAAATCATTAGCACATAATTTAGTCAATTCCTATAAATCTGAATGTGTTCAATAAGTAGAAAAGTACTAAAGTAATGATTGAAACTTTAAAAAAAATTGCAGTAAAAATTGCCAGCCTCTCTTTAAAAATTCTTGAACGTTTCAAGGTTTTCAAGGTTCTTTATAAAAAGTACAGGACTTTCGCTGGTTTTCTAAGTTCTGTAACAATCCTGTATTTCAAAAATTAATTTCCCGGTAAATTCAATGTTCTTCGAAAATGGAAGTTAAAATCGTCTTCAATATTTGAATACGAAATGGGACTGTACTTTTGAAGAAGTGATCAATAGAATTTTCGTGAATTTCCGGTAGTTACGTATCACATAGATTCGTTCGATCCACTCATCTCATTAACCCCGGACGTTGAGTGCAGTATATGCCATAATCAAATCAATAAATTCCCAATTTAGTACATGCACTTCATTTTTGGAAGTATCTGAGAACATTAGTTTAGGCCTTTAGTGATAATTTTTGTATAAATTGTCCGAAAAACATACAAATATCGGGATTAAAATATTGGAAAAAGTATGCATATAGTTCAAAAAATATAAACGGTAGTTGAAATTTAATATACATTTTATATTAAATTTAATATACAGGTCGGAATAGCAGCGTGCTTAAAAACTCGAAGTGTTTTTATTTCGTTAAATCTTGTCCAATATTCGCCATTAAAATAGTAATCTAGAATTAGTCGATTTAATTGCTTTTCATAATTAGAGTTTAACGTATGGGTGGAACTTTTTCCAAAATTTTCCTTAAATGGTAGGAATTTAATGTGTGCACACTAGGGTGTTCCAAAAATGCATGGCAAAGTTTTTTTACATGCTAGAACGTAACGACTCTCCCCCATTTTATTCAAAATCCGAAAAAAGAAATTTCCTAATTTTTTATTTTTTTATTTTTTTATTCTAATAGGTGCTGGTTTTGATTTGAAGTTTCCCATATAAAATGCATAGGGAAAAATCACTTTTTTGAGTTTCTAGAATAATTTTTTTGGGTTTGAAAAAATGTGACGGGAAAGTATGGGGACCTGTGGAGAATTATCCAACGATGAATTTCATGTATCAGACATATGGGTTTGGCACCCCTAACACACCTCCACGAGTACCTGAAAACTATCCTTAAAACAAAAAATGTCAATTCTTCATGAAATCGATGTTTTGAACAATTTACTCTCGTATTTTTTTACTTAAAATTATTAATTTTAATCTAGTGGAATATTGATTATTATTGGTTAATTGATTTTTCATTATTTTAACAAATGGAATTTGTTTAAATTTTTTTTTTTCTCGAAAATTCGTTTTCCCCCCTAAAAATTATGACTATTAGTCTATTGGAATATTTATTAACATTTTTTCATTAATTGTTTATTATTTGAACAAATGGAATTTGTTCAAACAATTTTGTTCGAAAATTCTTTTTTTCCTTAAAAATTGTTACTGTTGGTCTAATGGAATATTTATTAACATTAGATCATTAATTTTCAATTGTTTAAACAAATGGAATTTGTTTAAATATTTTTCCAATAAAAATTATGAATATTTCTTCACTGGAATATTTCTCAACATTATTTGATTAAATTTATTTTAAAAAATTATTTTTAAATAAAGATTATTACTTAAATATAACTGATAAATTAATTATTATTAAATTATTTAATAATTAGTAATTAATTATTACTGATCAACATTCCACTAGACCCACAGTAATAATTTTTATTCGCAAAAAATTCAAAACGAAATTATTCAAATTTCATTTGTTTAAATAATTGGAAATTAATGAACTAATGTTAATAAATATTCCACTAGAACAATAGTAATAATTTCTAGCGAAATTTCTTTCTAAATTATTCAAACAAATTACATTTGTTTAAACAATTACAAATTAATAAACAAATTTTATTAAAATACCACTAGACTAATAGTAATAATTTAAAGGTGGGGGAGGGCCAAATTTTAGAGAAAATTTTAGTTTTTATTTTATTTGTTTAAATAATTAATTATTAATTAACCAATGATAACTAATACGCCATTAGACTAATAGCAATAATTTTAAGTAAAAAAATACGAGAATACAGTGCTCATAAGGTCGATTTCAAGAAGAGTAGACAGTTTTTGTTTTAAGGGTAGTTTTCAGGTACTCGTGAGGGCGTGTTTGAGGTGTCAACCCCACATGTTTGATACATAAAATTCTTCATTGGATAATTCTTAACGGCCCCCCATACTTCCCCGTCACATTTTTTCAAACCCTAAAAAATTATTCCAAAAACTCAAAACAGTGATTTTTCCCTATGTATTTTACATGGGAAACTTCAAGTCAAAACCGGCACCTATCAAAACAAAAAAATAAAATAATGAAAAACTAGGGAATTTCTTTTTTCGGGTTTGGAATGAAATTGAGGGGATCGTTGCCCTCTATTGCCCTGTAATTACACATTTCGATTTGAAATCCAATTTTATTTTTGGACAACTGGAAGAAGATAGCATGTTTTATTATTGAGAATCGAGAAATACTGCTAAACTCATTTTGATTTTGTGTAAAATGAAATTATCTGAGTGATTATCGTAAATGTAAATTAAATTTAATATTTTCGCCTCTCAATGACGATTTCATATACTTGAAATATGAATTTTAATATACCTTGGTATTTTAGATTTAATACTCTTTTTAACAGTGTAGTTATGCATTATAGCGAGACAAGCTATAATCAAGCGAGAAAAGAAACGATCTTAAATAATGTGTGCAAAATTTGTTAAATATGTTTAACATGATCTTGATTTGACATTTCTCGTACTTGAACCAAAATTTAAAATATGAGGCAATTTGACATTGAAGCAAAAACTTAAGGTAATTTAATCAATTATGAAAAATCTTGAATCCTGTTCATAAAAACTCTCCTTTCCTATAAAAAAATAATTTTAATATATTAAATTTTTTTGACCTTTTTGAAATATCAAGATTTTTTGAGAAAACTTGCAATATGAAAATAAAAAATAAAAGAAGAATTTGTGCGATATTGGAGGATATTCAAAAAAATGTCTCGTACTGTGATATTTTGATCGTCAGTTATTATTTTATCGGAATAGTATCAAGTTTTTGAATGACACATTTTTTATTCTTATATAAGATCTCCATACTTCGGAAGCAAGTCTCTTATTTTTCAAGACATTAAAAACCAGTACAATAGGAAGAGAGAAAATTTCTGCACGGAAAGTACCTGAGAGAGCATCTACGAGCTACAAAAATTAACCTACAAAAATTACAGCATTTCAAATTAACATTAAAAATAAAATGGTTTTTGACTTTATTGCACCTCTAGAGTTACGTTTTATCCTGAAAAGTTGGCTATGATAAATATTAAAAATTTGATATTATGAAATATGAATATTTTAGATAATTATTTTCCAGGTTTATCGTTGAAAAAATTTTTGTTGGAGATAATCGAATGGCATTCGGAAGATTTATCTACATTTGTATTGACGATTCTAAAAAAAGTTATCTAAAATTTTGAAACTCTGCCAAAATGTGCTTTGATACAAAGTACTCTACTCACGTATTTTTTCAAGAATTTTATTACGCAATAAAAATGAGGATAAATATCGGTACTTTTCAATTCTAAACTTGTTGACAATGAACTTAAATCTTTTTTAGTTAATTACCACGAGTTTCCCATTAATTACAATTTTGTAAAATTATTTATTAATATGAAATATTTAAAGCATAGCTAAGATAATAATGAATAGGTAATTAAACAATTATTATATTACTATAAAATAATCTAGAATGTTGTCCAGATGGAGTTTTCTCGTGGTCTGGCCGTGAACTAAGTTTCTACTTAAAGTAGATAAAGTGGTCGGTCTGACTATGACAATAATTTCCCCTTTCTAGCATGGTAATATAAATTTATTATCTTTATGTTATATTGCATTATATACTTAATTATGCATTATATTATATATTGTATATTATTTGGTAAAGTTTTTTAAACTTCGTATATGCTGGCATTTTTAAATAAATTAATTACAGTTTAAAAACATTTTATACGCAAACTTCTTTGTCAAGGTGGCAATTTTTCTCGAAAATACAATCAGATAGGTCAGAAAGGGGATTTAATTAAAATATACTAAAATTCTTAATAACAAAATATTGTTTAAAGCAAATGAATGTCTAATTTATTTTACTACTTAAAAATACTGATATTAAAAGTTGTAGAACTTGTCCATGAAAATAAAGTTTTCTGAAAATATTTTGGACCAAAAAAAAACCCAAACTTATTTCGAAATAAAAAGTACCGATTCATAAAAAGTTTTGTGATTTTCTACAGAAATTAAAGGAAACATATTTTGTTGAAAAACTCGCACGATACTTTAATGAGATCGCAGTAACTTTAAAAAAGTAATATTTTCACTACAAAAATCATAATTTATGGAACTTATCTAAAAAAAGAACCTTCAGTCTCTCTTGAAATATAATTGAATCAAAATAATTAGCAAGAATTTAATTTCTTTTTTGGCTGATTTAAGATTTCAAAAGTTTTCAAATTTTCTGTATGCAATCTATTTTTTCAAAACTTGCTCGCCACGATTTCATTAATTCTATTTTTTTGTAATAAATAATTTTTTATTTATCAGTCAGAAATTGAAAATTTATAACAATCACTAGTGGGTTGTTCCTGGGTTGTTCATGAATTTAGAACAATTTCAGTTTATTTCTCGAAATTCCTAGGCCGTTTTAGGTGTTTAGAAAAATCTGCAATTTAAGCTTAGAATTAGTCTTTATTTTGTTTCATAATTCGTTAACAAGTTAAAATTATAATAAATTGAAATAATACAATTTAAAAGATTTGTTGCGAAGCGATCTGTAGACGATTTACAATTTTTAATTGTTAAATTATTTCAAATCCTTTAAAATCTTTTTAAACCCCTTAAAAAATCTAAAGCTGTTGTAACCTCCTTGGAATTTAAAGAAAACCTTAAATACTTCAAGCCCTTTGAAATCCCTTCAAATTATTGAACGCTGGTCAAAACTTCCTGGAGTCTTTTAAAATACCTTGAAATATTTTTTAAGAATTCAAGAAAATTCAAAAATAGATATAAACTTGAATTTAATAGTGGTTAATAGGGACATACCCACTTATCACATGCGAAACTTTTTTTCGATTGGAAAAATCTTCTATTTATTCTTTGGATTTAAAATTCCAATTTTTTAAAACAAAAAAAAGTTTCCTATTAATTCAAAAATGCTGAAAATTTTTTATATGTATTGTTTTTACTTTTGAACACTTAATATAAAATTATAATTTCAAAAGAAACTTTTTTGTTCAATGTCGATTTTTTTTTATTTTGCAAAAAACATGTATTTTTCGCATGAGTAAAATACAATCATTCGAGAAAAATTTGAGTATTTCGAACCTAAAATTTCTTCAAACTGAACCAAAGAAACAAGTTATCATTCTGTTGTGGCGAAAATTAGTTTTTGTCGTGATTTAGAATATTTAGGATATTGGGAGTTTTTGTGCAATTTTGGATAATTTAAAACACCACTACATTTTTTACATATAAGTAAAGTAATAACATGCTTCTTTGGTTCAACCTGAAGAAATTTCAGGTTTAACATATTCAACTTTTTCCAAAAATGTTTGTAGTTAACTCAATCCAAAAAAACTTGTTTTTTGCATATTTCCAAAAAATTCTAAATTAAGCAAAGAATTTTTTTGCATTTACAGTTTTATATTAGAGTTTACTAGAAATAACCGTACATATAAAAAATGTCGGAATTTTTCAACTAATGGGAATTTTTTTTTATTTTAAGAAATTTGAATTTTCAAATCCCAAGAACGAACGAAAGATACTGTTCGGCCGAAAAAAGGTTTTGCAAGTGAAAAGTTGTCATGTGTGGGCAACTTTTGTGGAGTAATAAAATCCCATAAAAAAAGTTGCAAAACGAATCGGGCTAGTGGTTAACCCATAGGTTAATTTATTGAAAGGGAAGTGACTAAAGTGATTTTTTTTTAATTTTAAAAAGTGACTATAATGTTTTAATCTTAAGAAAGGGCTTTGAGAAAAAAGTTACTAAATTTGTTTGTACGGGAGCACAATTTTTTAAAGAAATTTCCTGACTTTGTTATTTTTTTTTAAACCCCCTGACTGTTTCCTGCTCTCCAGGTATTCCCTGGCCTGTGCTGGTGATGTAAGCATCTTAATACCTCGAGGATAGGAACACGTGTTCATTTCTGTCGCAAAACGAGATTTGAACAAAAAAAACGAGTGTCGATAAATCAGTCCATCGAAATACCTGAACGATAGACCCGGAATAAAGGCGCCATGTAAATAACTTTGCGACGCTTGCGACACGGCGTCAAGCCGGGGCGAGTAAAATCGTATTTTATAGTGTGAAAATTCAAGGGATAAACATACGGATAACCCTTTTATTTAACATGACATTATATCGCCCCAAGGGAATGACCATGCAAGCCATGCATTTCCACTCAAGGGTAACATCTCAGGGGCGGCTAACACACATAAACATTTATAAGAACTTATAAACGAGGCCGCAGGGTCTCTTATATATTCACAGGATCATTGTTTCTATTCACTATCTTGTCCTTGTCAGATCTTCTTCTACAGAGAATAAATTCCCATAAAAATCTACTTAACATTTTATGAGAACTAAAATTTTCAGATAAGAAAGCTATTTTTCCGAACATTTTTTCAAATGAAAAGAAATAAGCTACAAAATTTGTTCAACTTCCCCGAAGTGGACGACAGTTCCTAGTATTTATCATAAATCTTTTAAACATGTGAATTTCGATATGGTTCTTTCTTGAAAAAAATGGGAATTTAAAGTTATAATTTAAAATTGTTATTTTTACAATATTCAACACATTCTTCAAAATACATATAGACCTTAATTATTTTTGTAAGATTTAAACTACCAGGTTGTCTATTCGACGGGTGGTTTTAAATTCCCGGTAGTTTCCCGGTCAATTTAAAAGAATTTAAAGCTCTGAATGGTTTCATACGGATTCGAAAGATTTGAAAGAATTTGTTAACATTATAAAGATTTCCGATTTGGAACAGAGAATTTGGGAAAATAATCATATTTCTGAATTTGATCGGGATTTTTATTAATTCCATGCTTCTAAATTAGAATTAAAATAATTTTAAGAAATTCCCCTTGCATGTCAAGAATTCTCTGTTTCAAGTCAAATAATAATTCTTTACGAAAATTCTGTCCTAGAGTCTAAATTATAATTCTTGACGGACATTTCCAGTATCAAAGTGAAAATTATAATGCTTTGTGGAAATTCCCTGTCTCAAAGTCTAAATTATAATTCTTTATGGAAATTCCATGTTTAAGGTTACACTTATGTTTATTTCAAATTATTCCCTGCCTCAAAATAGAATTATATTTATTTACAATATTTTCTGCTATAATTCAGAAATACAGTAACTTTCTTTTTCTAAACTTTGAAATAAGAAAGTTTTAAATTCTGGCGAATTTTTATCTGCAGAAAATATAATTTTTAAGTTGAAAAAAATTTTGATTTAGAACCAGGAGTTTTTATAATCTGACAAATTTTGACTTGAAACAATGATAGTTGTCTTAGATTACCTTTTTATAAATCAGAGTTAAAATTATTTTAAAAACTTTCCCGTTTCATTTGAAAAATTCCCTTCTTCCAAAATTTAGAAGAGGGATGTTTCAAATTGTTTCAAATTTTGACATGAAACAGGGATTTTTTACTCAAATTCCTTCTTATAAATCAAAATTGAAATTCTGTTAAAAAATGTTTCATGCATGTCAAAAATTGCTTCTTCCATGTCAAATTACAATTGTTTATGGAAACTCCCTGACCTAAAATAAAAATTATAATTCTTTACAAAATTTCCTGTTCTAAAGTAAACCTAAAGTAAAATATATAATTTTTACGAAAACTTCCAGTTCTATCTCAGAATTACAACTCTTTAAGACCATTCCCTGCCTAAGAATGAAAATGTAATTATTTGTGGAAATCGCTTGTTTCAAAGTAAACATAATCATTCTTTGCGAAATCCCCTGTTCCAAAGTAAAGAATATAATTCTTTGCTGAAATTCCGTTTCTTACATTTAAAATTATAATTCCTTACTGAAATTCCCTGTTGTAAAATTTCCCGCTGTTAAAGTTTACATGCTATTTGGTGAAAGTTTATCCTATGATGGAATACAAGTTGTCGTCTGCTACGGGGTCCTTAGCAGCAATGGGAAAACGGCAAAGTATGAGGGAATTCGAGCTATAAATTGGGGCACCAGATTTAAAACAACACACAAAAAACAAAACATAAAATTTGTTGCAGGTAAGACCTGCAACAGTTAATAATTAAACATATTTCGACGAAAGTTTCACTGAGGTTAGGAAAATTATTCTGAACTTGTCGACTGCGTTACGCTAAATTGAGCAAATTTCGATAAAACATGTAGAAGAAACAACAGAAAACACAAAAAAAATTGTTCTTACTGATATATCTCCTCCGAAATAAATTACACTATTGTAGACGAATTAGAAATTACTTATTACCATTTAGAAAAAAGCATCTGGCAAGGTAAATTTTTGTTGCGGTGAATCTTTCGCCTGAAATCGATACAAACTTTATCTTTCGTTTTTTCTGTGGTTTCATGTCGAAACTTAGAATCATAATTATTTTCGAAAATAACCTGTTACAAGCCAGGATCATTTTAATTTTTACGTGAATTATTTACATAATTCATCAACTTATTCCCCGTCCCATCTCAGAATCATAACTCTTTTTAAAAATTCTCTGTCTGAAAGTCGAATTTATAATTCTTTACCGAAATCCCCTGCTCCAAACAAGAATTATAATTCTTTCAGATAATTAAGTGTTTCAACTCAGAATTAAAGTAATAAAATATATGAAACCACTTTAAATGTACGTATATACAAGAGAAAAATCCCGATCATTCAAGTAATTTTTAAGCACTTTGATTAATTTATGGAAATCTGGCAAATCATCCCGCGATAATTTCTTCATAGTGTACAAATATATTCTTATCACAGAAAAAAAGAGTTTGATATAAGTATATAAAAGTTGTGTTCACAATAAATGGGAAATATCTAATTGGTAATAAGAGAAAGAAAAATGTTTTCGTAGCTACCGGAAATGTAATGTTGTAATTGGTAATAAGAGAAGAAGAACTTTAGTCTGCCTACTGGAATTTAAGTAATTACATTACGCAGATTTAATTGAAGTTTCTTATTTATTATTTCTATTACTTTTCTCCCAACTTTGATGAAATTAAATTTTAATACAGGTTTGAAAATCAATATTAGCATCAATATTCAGAGGGCAGTGTGCCAGCGACTAATTGTGATTTATGTTTTCGGTCGATGTAAATTAAGATTATCATTGAGCTGAACCGTTTAGCCAGGAATTTAAATATCGTTTCAGAAATACTTGCAACCTCTCAAGAGCCCGGAAAATGCGGGTCTCGTGGACTCAGCGACGGTCGATGAGATCTTCTACCAGGTACAATTTTGATTGATTTGTATTATTATATAATTGGATATCCCTGGAGAAAACTACTATGAAAATGTAATGACTGTCTTCAGGATGCAAAGAAAAATTCTCTAGAGGATTCTAAATAAATAGCTTTTCAAAAAGTATCAATCTCTTTGAAAGAGATTTAAAAAAATCGGATTCGTTAATTTTATAGTAAAATCTTTTCCTCCTCTTTCCACGCAGATAACAAGAGGATAATATTTTTCAGAAATTAAAGATTACAAATAAATGCGTTCTAGATCCCAGCAATACTCAGTCACCATGAAGTATTTCTTGAAGAATTACGAAAGAAGTTGGAAGCTTGGGAACTTGGACAAACAATCGGCGATGTGTTTCTCGACACGGTCAGTATAACAAAATTCCATTACTAATATCAATAAATAATGTTTGTTTATATCTTGAAAGTAGAAAGTTTAAAATTGATATTTTCGAGAAAGAAGTCCCAGCTCGAGTATGAAAAATCACCTCTTTTTCATTTAGTAAAGTAACTTTTCTACCTCAATGAAATACATCAATAATTTAATTTTTAATATAATTATCAATCCACTTAAATTTATCAAATTTATCTTTTTACAAGATTTCTCATTTCTAGTTCATGAAACCTTCGGTCTTGGAAACCTACACCCTCTTCCTCGATAATTGGAAATCTGCAAAAACGGCCATCAAAAATACGTGTCAATCAAAACCTGCCTTTGCGCGATTTCTAGAGGTAAGTTAAAAAGATAATAAGTTCAAAAAATATGAAGACTTCTCTAGCATTTCAAAAATTATAAAAACCCTATTCTCTCCAAAGTGGGATTTAGCAACGGTGTGTTCAATAAATATCTAATAATTTATGACCCACCTAAAGTTGGCATGTCAAGTTTTTCGCCCTGTGCGACGCAAATCTATAAGCTCGAGATGCTAGAATTAGCTTTACATATAAACAGTGGAAAGTTGGAACTCATTTTATTTTGCCGAGGCCATATTTGACAAAATCCAAATTTAGAGCCTGGTGACCTCAACTAAGACCAGTTCCGTTAAAAGTAGTTTATTTTAGCCATAATGTCCCTTAAAATAAGTCAGAAAAGTTTATTCTAAAGAGAGGCTGCATTCTTGCACTCTGGAAACTTTCCTTTATTTTATTTATTTAATAGGCTATGGAAAGGGAGCATAAAGGAAAGCTGGGATTGGATCAGCTGCTAATTCAACCCGTACAGAAAATTCCGAGATACGAGCTTTTGATTCAGAGGCTATTGAAACACACGGATTCTTCTCATCAGGATTACGAGCTTCTTTCAGCTGCTCAGAAAGAAGTTCATGAGTTGGTGGTGAAGATTAATTGCACAGAGAGGGAGAGTCTTGAATGGGAACAACAGCAGACGACACTGAAAGAAGTTCAGGCACTTGTCGAAGGACTTGCCGGAATAGTAGCTAATGACAGGTTGAAAATTTTTGTTTGTTTTCGAATTAAGGGCAGATAGTGAACTATGGCGTCCGGGTACTAAAGGCCTTGTCCCATTTACATTAAAAATTGATAGAGAAATTCTATCACCGTCTATACGTTTTTCTCACTGAAGGACATTGGCCCCCGGACATTTTTTTAACAAGCTTTGAATTTTCATCTTAATATTACATATTCTTATATGAAATTTAATTGCGCATCTTCCTTCTCCGAAGAACAAAGTTCTAGGTTTTTCCGCTTTCGAAGTTAACTAAAAGAAGTGGTTTTTAAAATAAATTTTTGTGGGTTTTTTCACTTCGACTAGTCATAATTCAACGAATTCTTTAATTTTTTGGCACTGTCTATAGTTACGAAATTTTTCAAAACGTTAGCCCCAAACGAGCTGCAAAAGGTGTTAGAGTTACGGAAGATTTCGTAACCATAGATAGTGCGAACTTTTAAATAAAATTTACAGGAAATATTTTATGAAAATAAAAAAAATGCATTCTTTAAACGCAGAATTACTAATTCTCAAATCTCAAGTGAGGTTACAGCAATAAACTGTTATATATTTGTGGGTACGCATTCAAATAATAATACATAATGATTAGCTTAGAGTTTCAGTTTTTTCAACAAAGAATCCTCGTGAAAATAAATTAATCAAGCTGTATCAGAAGTTAAAATTTAGATAAAATATTGAGAAACTTCATTTCTCAATATCAGAAGTTAAAATTCAGATAAAAACTAGGGAAACTTGAAGTATCAATATTTATGAATTTAATTATTCTAAGTAATAAAACGATTAATATGTTTTCAGAGCCTTTATTCGACATGATTTAGTAACAATCGCATCGAATCAAGGTACTAGGAAAGAACGAGCCCTTTTTTTGTTTTCGGATCTTCTCGTTATAACGAGTATCAAAAGAAGAAGCGGAACGATAAGAAAACCATCGACGTAAGTTTCATTTAATATTTTTACAATTAATTAATAATTAATATTGATGAATAATTTACTATTACAATTATAATTATTGTAATATTACATAATTTTGTATATACTTTCGAACAGAAGTTCGTGTCCGAATAGTCTGGTCGGTCTTTTGGAGGCAAACAAGTACAAAATGTTAATGAGAATTACATTAGACGATTTGGAAGTGATGAAAGGTAATTTGTTCTACTCTGATGATAAAAATAATGTTTCTAAAGTCATGCAAGTAAATTGGATTATTACTTCTTCAAAACAAAATCCCAATTTCGAAATTCCGTCACTTTTTCCTGACCAATTTTTTTATTTTCCTTGACCTTTCTTAATTTTTCTTTTAGATGTAAAAACAACCTTGCACCTAAGAAATCAACAATGTTATTGCAAAAAAATTCTTCCTTTATTAAGGTTTATAAGGGATCATCCACAAATTTTGTAAGACATACATAAAATACATTAATTCTCAACCAAATAGTTGAGTTTTCAACTAAAGTGATCAACCTTCGATATCAAAAGCTCTTACTAAAAGTATAATAGTTAATATTTCTACCCACAAATATTTTAATTTTCAATAAAAAATAGTTGAATTAAACCAATAAATACGATTTTTCAACTGAAAGAAATAAATTTCCAAGCAGAAATAGAATAGTTATACAGTTTAAGTTTAAATCAGAAATTTCAGACTAAAAAAAGGAGTTCCACAAAGTAGTTAAATTTTCAACCAAAAAATGAACTTTTAATCAAATAAATTAATCTTGAACCCAAAAGATGATTTTTCTACCAAAAAAAGACAAATTAGCAATAAAATATATGAATTACCAACTAAAAAAGGTAAATTTCCAAACAAAAATAAAATAGTGAAATTCTCAGCTAGAAAAATAAATTTTTTAAAACAAAGATTCAAACAAAAAAATGATTTTTTCCCCCCAAAATAAAACAGTTAATTTTCAGAAAAAAAAGAATTTTCGAGCTAATAAAATGGCTGCATCTAGTTGTCCCGAAAAATTTTGGAATTCGGTAAATTAAATAGTTACATTCTCTGACCAGGGGATTAAATTTCTATAGAAAATATACATTTTTCACAACACAAAAGATTTATTTTCTATCAAAAAAGACAAATTTATAACAATATACATGAATTTTTAACAAAAAAAGCTTAATATTCAACAAAAAATGGAATAGTTAAATTTTTAATTAAAAAATTGACTTTCTGCCAAATAAAATACGTTTTCGACGAAGTAGTTAAATTTTGAGCGAAAGGAACGATAAATTTTCAACAAAAAAAATAAATTTTTAACCAAACAAATTAATTTTTAACAAAAATTATGAATATTCAACCACAAAAAATAATTTTAACCAAGTATTTACAATTTCAAAAAATGAATATTCAAACAAAGAAATTAATTGGTAAACAAAAATAGAATAGTAAAATTTTCATTAAAAAATTAATTTTTAACTAAATAAAATAAATTTTCAACGAAATAGTGAAATTTTTAACCCAAACAGTTGAATTTTAAAACAACACGAATGAATTTCTATTAAAAAAGAATCGTTTTCTACAAAAAATTGAGTATTATAATATTTAATTAAAGAAATGAGTTTTTAATTAAAATGATGAACCTTCAACCACAAAAATGGATTTTTTTCTCCAAATAATTGGAAATGCAATCCAACAAATTTATTTTTTACTAAAGAGAGAGACAAGTTTTCAACCAAAAAGAAAAACTTTTTAACCAAAACAAAATTTTTCAACAAAATAGTTTAATTTGAAACCAAAAAAAGGTTTCTCAACTAAAATTATGAATCCTTGAACAAAAAAAAAATAATGTTTAACAAAGTAGTTCCACTTTTAACTTATCGAAAATTTCTTGACTTTGTAAGATTTTCCCTGACATTGGCTGACTTTCCTAACAATTCACGAATTTCCTGACTTTTTGGAATTCCCGGACCTTTAACAACCTTGTAAAAGCTGAAATTTCGGCAGAGAATTTCAGCCATTTTCAAAGATTGTTTTATCATTAAAAAACTTTCACACAATCTCATAAGAAAAATTAATCACAGCCAAGGATGAAAATCTACGAAGGATGGCACGAGAAGTGGACCATTTGCGAGAGGACTGTGCGACTTTGACTCATGTTCAAGAACTTGCGGCGACCTTACATGGAGCAAAACAGCAATTGGAGGACTTGGTAAAAGAATTACTGGGTCAGGCACAGAGACAATTAGCAGAAAGGAATGCCGCACATTCCCAGTTGGCATGCCTAGAACTTACGCTTAATACCCAGTGAGTATCCCCTAGATTTCACCTCAATCTAATAACAGACTCCACACTCTTTCCCCTATTCCCCTGTTTTCCCCTTTACTCGTTTTTTTCGCCCAAATGATAAATGAATGATAAGAACACAATAAGATCCAAATATTTTTGATTTAAAGTTAGTTCTTTTTTACTGAAAAGACCACTATCATATTTATGGTTCATAATTCATCCCTTTTGGTTAACATTTTTATTATTTGGTTGAAAATTCAACTGTTTTGTTAATAACTCATTGTTTTTATTTTCAAAATTACAAAATTTAGCTGAATTTTTTGTCTTTCTTCACTGAAAAATCTGAGTTGTGATTTTTTAAAATTTCATTTTGTTTGGTTAAAAATATAACTGATTGGTTGAAAACTAATATGTTTTAGTTAATGATTCAACTACATGGTTGAAGGTTGAACTACTTCGTTAGAAATTCACTTTTATGGTTGGAGGTTCATCTCTTTCATTAAAAATTGAACTATTTTGTTGAAGTTTTTTCTTTTTAATCAAAAAATAGTTTTTTTAACTTACAATTTACCCATTCCATTTTTCTTGAAAATTTATATTTTTTAATTAAAAATTCAACTATTTTAGTAAAGACTCATATATTTTGTTCATTAAAATTCGATATTTAACGATCACATCGGACGAATAATAATAATTTTCCGAAGTAATCATTAAAGGGTTAAACCACTGTAAAAGTTTTGAAAAATCGAAATTTTTTTTGCTTAAAAGGTGTTTTAGGGTCTTAAAAATAATACACTAAAGACGAAGGGCAGAAAAAATGTCTGAATGACCAAACTTTCAATTCTGCTGCGACGCCTCTCAGATATTCCCCCGTTATTTTAGAGTACTTTAAACTTTAAACGCGTTTTTCTCGAAACCACTTTTTTTTAACTGACCGGAAACATAACTTGAATAAATACTCACCCATCGATCTGAAATTTTTAAAATACAGTGAAACTCTTCTATAGCGCCGATTTCGGGGCTGACGGTGGGTGGGAACTGACTCATTATAGCCCGCTCCGCTTTTGTTTGTTTACACCTGCCTGCTCGCCTGAGTGACAGTCGCAGATCCCGCGCAGCACCTTATACACCAACATGCGCCGCTGCTTAAATTCTCGGAAGGGCTATAGAAGAGAGGGCTATTGAAGAGTTTCACTATATATTCAAAATTGCTTTCTCCAGCGACGTACGTAGGATTTTTTTTATATTGCATAGTCTTTTTTTATAAACAATTTTGTAACGATTTTTCCATGAAATTTTATACTTTTTTCAAACGTGCACCATGTCGCGAAAAATCAATATATTGAAAATAAACCTACGAACGTTTCTTGCTGTTGTTCTATAGAATCGAAAAAAACTTTGGTTTTTTGTTCCAAGTCAAAAATTGCGGGAGTTAGGTTTCCGGCCATGGAGACCTTAAAAAAAATGCACCGACGGAGAAATGCTGCGCATCCGCCATTTGGTCATAAACAAATTTGAAATAAATTTGTTGCACTTTATTACTAGTATTATAATTTGCATTTTACAAACTTCGATTGATCTCTTTATTAAGCCAAAAAAAAATTCTCGAAACATGCCTATTTTTCGTTCTCTACCATGGTTTAACCCCTTAAACATCGAATGATCTTAGGGTGCGACAATGATTTGGTATTTACATACATATATTATTATATGGCAAAGATAACGTAAGCCCTATTTCAGTTGGATGAATTTTTTTGTACTTATTACAATCGTTCAATCTCAGAATTTTTCGTTTTCAGGATCTTTTTTCCATTTGAAAATTCTTGCTCTTTCAATTGATCCCAAGAAAATTAAAATTAAAATTAAAATTTGAAAAATGAAAAAATGGCGGCCGTTTTTTTGTAAAGTAGATTTTCTCAAAAACTCCATTTTTGAACATTTATATTTTTATTTAAAAATAGTTAGTTATATGTACAACAGTCTCGTGAGTTTCGTTCTTAGTAAACCAATGCTTCACGTCGAAAAACATTATTTTGGAATAATCGAATTTTTGCATTTTTTCGGAAAGTAAAAAGGTTAAAAAAATTGCTTAAATAAAAGTTAAAACATTTGGAAAAGTTCTACAAGAAATACCTCTTCCTTCTTTGTGATATTTCGCCTCTTTTGCCAACAAAAATAAAAAAATATATTTAATAAAAACAAATAAAAACGTGGGGCTTTTCAGTAAATCTAATTTTTGTCCATTATTTTTTAAACGTTTTATTAATATAAAAAAGGCATCCTATCAGTTGTGTGCGACTAAACCATTTTTGGGACTCTATGTGCTTTAACTTTTATATGAAATTTTTTGAAAACCTTTTGTTGTTTCTGAGAAAAATGTAAAAATTCCATTTTTCCAAACAATTTTTTTTGTGTGAAGCAGTGGTTTACCAAGAATAAAACTTAATAGTTATATCAAAACAAAAAATCATTCTGACACCATAACCCAGACTTTCCTTGACATTTCGCTAATTTTAAATGAAATTGAGAAGATTTTAATTCATTAAAATATAAAAATTCAGGCGTTCACCTCCGATGAAATGGTAATAACATCTTCCAAAAATTATGTATTTTGTAGAAAACTTATACTTTTGGATAAAAAATTCAACTATTTCATAGGAACATCAAAGTTTTGTTTAAAAATGCAATGGTTTGGTTAAAGATTAATCTTTTCTGCTTTAAGATTCAACTACATTATTACAAATTAGTTTATTCGGAAATTAGTATTTTCGGTATAAAAATGTCAGTTTTGTAGAAAAAATTTCCTTGTTTTATTGAAATTTCAACAATTTGGTATAAAAGTTCAACTATTTGGCTTAAAATCCAACTATTTGTATCATTTTGAACATTTTTGATAAAAATTCATGTTTTCAGGTCGAACATTCAACTATTAGGTTCAATTTTGCTTTCTGGACTGAAAAATATTTTTACATTATCATCCTTTATGATTGAGAAAGTATTAGAATAGTCGGAAATTTGACATCACACTTTTTCAACGGATCTCCACGTTTCGAGACCCCCTGAATCCGAAAATCAGGTTTTCACGATGGCGTCTGTCTGTCTGTCCGTCCGTAAACACGATAACTCTCGAAAAAATGAACGAATCAAATCCATCTTTGGCACACTTTTTCTAGGTCCCAAAAGAAAGGACGAGTTCGTTAACAAGCCATTTTTGATAAAAATTCAAAAAGTGAGCGCATTTTGAAATTTTTTGAGACCACTTTTTTCTGAATCTGAAAATTCTATGTACGGATAATTAAAGTATTGAAAAGAACAAACAATTTATCGTTATGACTTTTTTCGATAAAAAGAAAATTCTCAAAGTTATAGCGTTTTCAAATTTTTTTTTTATCAACCGAAAATCAAAATTTGAAGTCGAAAAACGCAGGATTTGAAAAAAAGTCAAGAGAAGAAAAACATTTCTTTTTGAAATCCCTACAAGATTATCATAACCAATTTTTGGATTTTCTTCAAAAATCGAAAATTCAAATTTTGATTACACAAAAAATAATGGAAAATAAAAAATTCCATTTTGTGGACAAACTATGCGGGATACGAAAAAAGATAAATTAACAAAAATGGTTATCCCAAAAAAGATCTACAATTTCGTTAAGAATCACTTCTTGATAGGACGCGTACTTTTTGTTTTATTTGTGAAAAATAACGTTGAAAAAAGTAAAATAAAAAAAATGTGTGGAGAAACGACGAAAGTTACGAGAAAAAAAATCCAACAAAACCTGTTTACAAATGTCTGGCGGAAATCCAGCGCGCAGCGCGAGTGTCACGATGAGAATGTGTACCTCAAAGCTTACAGAGCTTTGAGAAACTTAATCTTTGACTATACTTAATTAAGTTGACAATTCAGAATATGAAGACGCATATAAATACTGCCATCTAAAAGAGATCTTTTTGATAAAGTTTTTTTCAAGTATTCCAAATGCAAAGAATAAATATCCGAGCACGAGGTAACCTATTATCGAGCGTAAAGCGCGAGATTCAACCGTCAGCGCGCTTAAACTTGCGAGCGAAGCGAGCCGCGCGCGTAGCGCGCGATGAGAATGTGCCCGCCAAGCAGGCAGATTTTTAAGTTTAAAATGGAAATATTTGGTCAAACACTCAACTTTTTTTTAAATTCATCTCTGCTCGAAATTAACACTATTTGGTTGTAAATGTAACTGATTGGTTGAAAATTCTCTTTTCAATCATTTTGGTAAAGATTCGTCTTTTTGGGTTGAAAAATCATCTCGTTTAGAAGAAAATTCATGCAGGTAATCGGTTGAAAATGCAACAGTTTTCGCTTTAATATTTTTGATATGAAAATTCGACCATTTGGCTGAAAGATCATCTTCATATATAGAATTTTCAAACATTTTCTTTGTTGCAAATTCTATTATTCGAGTTTAAACGTTAAATTTTTTCAAAAACTCAACTCTTTTGTTAAATATTCATCATTTCTGTTAGAAAATACAATATATTTCGACTTGAAATCTTATTTGTATGTTACCTGTATTAAGTAAATTGAAATGCCAGAAGGAGAAAAATAAAATATCTTCTTTTTGTTAAAAAACAACTTTAAGTCATTTTAAGTTTTTTAAAGGGCATTATATAAACATTGATCTTTACTTTCAGAGCAGGAGTCGAAAACCTTTCCATTATGTTTACGAAGCCGGACAAGAGGGCGAGCTGGGAGGAGAGTTTCAACGAGGCCAAGCAAAAGTTAGGTAAGTGATTTCAAACTCTAGGAGTGAATCTTGTGGGACGTGGCGTGTAGTTCCAGAATCAGAAAATCAAAGTATCTCCTAACTTGGTGAAAATTTCAGCCTTGTCAGCTGACAGGAGACCTTGCCCCGAATTCGTAGGACCTTTGCCAATTCGAAAAACCCGGGCTGGCCTTCAATTTACTTGTGCTGCACCCACCTTGCCGAATGAGCAAGGAATAAGGGATGTGTGGGTTTGTAATAGTGATGGATACGTGGGTCAAGTTTGCGTCTTGAGTCTCAGTCCAGAACCTCCTCAGGTCACGTCTTGCAACGGGGTTTGCAATGCTAGGATTCTTTGCGTTGCAGGCATTCCTGCTGCTGCTGATGCGTAAGAAACTTTGTTGCTGTAGGTCTTTGAGACATTGAAAAAAATGTCTTCCAATACTGAAGTCCTCGCACTATCAAACAGATATTTATGTTTCAGATCGAACTCCTGCTTACCGATCAATAGTACCTTTGTTAACAATAAAAGCGGTATTAGTATTTCGATTCAGGATGCGGATACAAGTAGTGGCAATATTCAGCTAGACAGGTAACTTAAATATGAAGATTTCGAAGAGGCATTTCATATGTATACACACAACAAGCAAGGTGGCCGGAGAACTTCATTTTCGAAATTCCCTCATTTTTCCTTGACCATTAACATCTACAGACCACGATTTTAATTTGGTAACATTTTTAACATCAAATCTTCTATAAACACAATGCAACAATTTCAAGTTTTTTTATTTTAGCCAAGAAAGATTACTTTTCTAACATACAAAATTAATTTTCAACAAATGATTTGAATTTTCAACCTCCACTGATGAACTTCCAACCAAATGGTCGAATTTGCAAACAAAAAATTAGTTAAAGTAGGCGACGCGCGTCTACAAAGAAGGGCTTCGTAGCCCCGCCTCCCCCTCCTATACTTTCCCTGACATCACTTAACTTTTCCCCTCTTCAAAACTTCTTCCTCCTCTACTTCCCCTACTCTGACTTCGTCGCACTTCGATTACTCCCCCGCTCCTTCCTTTTCATCATTACCCCTCTCTCCGACTCTTCTCGTTTCCCATAATTTCCCCTCTCTTCACCGACTCTAACTTCCATCATTTCCCCTACTTCCCGCTACTACTTTTCCCTACTCCCCCATCCCTCATTTCGCCTCATTTCCCTCCCCTGATTTCCTCGTACTACTCATTTCTCCTAATTCCTTTTCCCTTACTTCCCCACTCCTAATTTCCTATACTTCGCCTACCACACATTTCCCATCGCTTCCTATCATCCTTTGAAAAAGTACGTCGAACGGACGAACACCCGACCAAAACTATAAGAGTTTCTAATCGGGGCACGAAACCCCAAATAACAGAACTTTTAGAAGACAGCTGAATTTTTGGTACGCCCTCAAGCTTCGTGTTTATTGTCGTACGTTTTATACCTGCATTTCGACATCTAGTGTTTCAAATACAGATCATAAATATTGTAACTTAAATCGAAAACTATGATTTAAACCATCAAAGGTCTACGGTCATAAATTGGAACTGAAATTGTTTTTCAATTTGTTTTTACAGACTATTCTTAAAGCACCTGTGGCTTTGGCGATTGCATTCCCATTGTGACACTGACGCTTCATACTCGACAAGTAGGTTAAACGGAGGGATCTCTTGCAAAAAAAATAAAAAGATTGACACAAAATGGAGACTTCTGTTAAATTGTAATCAAAACTTATGATATTTAAATCAGATAAAAATCAAACTCAAAACCTCTCTTTAACGTCCAATAATCAAGTTGATATGAAATATTCCTGAAAATAAAATCAATAATCTGACGATCAAATTTGAACATCCACAAAAAAAAGTTCCCATTGCAATCTGAAACAAAAAAAAGAACATTTTCCTCTTCTCCTTTCCCTCTAAAAAAGAAAAGAAAATTATTCATCTTCGATTTTTTTAAATAAAAAGAAGGAAAGAAAAATGAGAAGGAAACCAACCAAATCCCCTTTCTTCTCTTTTTTATTTCTTTCGTCCTTTTTACTTCTACCATTATCAAATCACAATAAAAAACACCTGTAAAAATATACAATCATCATATATTATCACTCATTTTTCTTTCCTCCTTTTTATTTTTTTAAAATTAAAGATGAATATTTTTCTTTTCCTTCTTAAGGGGAAAGGAGAAGAGGAAAATGTTCTTTTTTTCAGATTGCAATGGGAACTTTTTGTGGTGGTTGTCCAAATTTGATCGTTAGATTCCTGATTTTATTGTCAGGAATTCTTCATATTTTTTAAATTGTGGTCTAATTAAAAATTTCTTAGAGATAGTTTCGCAATATATTTGAAAGCAAGTCAAATTTTTGATAGAAATTTCTTAATCTGTAAAAAAAAAGTTTTTTCTATTTTTGGAAATTTTCAAAATGTTGAAAACCATAGAACTTTTTTAACAGAGGGACAGACAGACCCCGACAAAATTTTATCATGTTCAAACTCTGTGAGTGTCGAAATTTAAAGATCCCTTAAAAACTGGAGAATGAAAATTTGAACAATTGGGTTACACTCACATGAATGAGATTGTAAAAATTCAAGTTTCAACAAAATAGTGAAAATTTTAACCAAAATCTTAAATTTTCTACCAATAAATATAAGTTTTGATCCAAATAGTTGAAAATTCAAATCAAAAAATTATAATTTAACCAAAACGAGTTCAATTTTCAAGAGGAAAATGAACTTTTAACTCAAATTATGAATGTGCTAAGAAAAAAATAAATTGTTTAACAAAGTAGTACGAGTTTTAAACAAACATGTCCAATTTTAATCAAAGAGACGAGTTTTCTCTAAAAGAATTGAATTTTCAACTCGCCTTTATTAATAATCGACCAAAAAGATGAAATTTCAACAAAATAGTTTAATTTTCAAATTAGAAGTTGAATTTTCCAACGTGAAAGACAAATTTCCAACCAAAAAAGTTGGACTTTTTAACCAAATAATAAAATTTTAACTGAAAAGTGTCTTCAGGAGGAAGCAGTTGCAAAACAAAACAAAAAGATATATACACTGAAAAAAAATGGTTTAGGTGTCACAGCTAACCGCTTATCTGGATTTCGTCTTTTAATAAAATTGAGCTCTGTCACCAAGATTTCTAGCTGTTTCACCTAAATTTGACATCAAGAAATTATTATATCTAATTTATGTAGATAATTTGTAGATGGCAAATTTAGCTAAAACATCTATAAATCTAGGTGATACATCTATATTTTCTTGGAAGACAAAATCCAACTAAAACATTTTTTTCAGTATATATATATATATGAATACAAGGAAAATCAATTTATTAACAAGAATATTATATCAGGTTTCTAGGGTTTTACGAAAATTAGTCAAATGAAGTCTCTTTTATTGTAATTATACTATTAATTAAATTGTTCCTTAAAATTCTGATCTGAACCTGTTATACTGGTCGTTAAGAAAGTTAAGGAAAAGTGAGGAAAATTCTTCTGTAATCTCTGTTCTATTCTTTACTCAAGAGACTACATTATATTATGAGATATTCGAACAGGTCATTGAACGATGAATCCTTAAAGACGAACGACTAACGCGTTGATGTGATCTTTTTACAGTAGTTCGAGCTCCGATGATTCGGATTCTGACGACATTCCATGCGCGGACGCAGCCTGCACTTCTGTGGGAGGTGACGTGTCTAGTATTGATGGTGCGACCATCGAAGAAGACACTAATCAGCCGACCATGTGGTTGGGAACTGAAGATGGTTGCATCCATGTCTACAATTGTAGCGACAACATCAGGATTAAGAAAAATAAGGTCAAAATTCAACACGGCAGTTGTGTCCAGTGCATAATGTAAGTATTTTTCAGTTTGGTCTCTTATTTTTACAAAGCCCCCTAAACGTTTTGTTTTTGGTAAAAAAATACTGCCGTAAATTTTATTTTATTTTCAAAAATTGGCAAAGTTTCCATATACATTTCATTAGTTTTCGATTTCGACAAAATAAAAAGTAAGGCCAGAAAATTCTCTAACTCTTCAAAAATGTTTGTTATTTAGGAATATGGCATATATTTGATGAAACCAAAAAAATGTATATTATGCATCTAGGAATGGAAACAAGCGTTTTAATCGAGCGCGATGTTTGCGGAACGATCTGTAGCGCCGAGGGTTCCGAAGGACGAGTTCCGCAATCATCACGGAACATGCGGACGTGCGCCTCTGTCGTAGACTGCATTTCCGGGGTTTTCCCCTGCCAGGATTTTTTTCGCAGTTTTTCCCCCGGTCAATAAACAGAAACGTTCAGCCCACATCGTACGCATGAAAGCCTGCGGTTTTGACGCATGTGATATAGAAAAAATTTGAAATTATTATCGGTCTTAGAAAACAAAAATAGTAATTTTATTGCAATCAACGGTCTGAAATAACTCGTAAATTTTTTTTTCTAGAATAATATATACAGGATTTCTTCCACAATGTAAAGAAAATATTATCTTTAATGAACACATTTAAAATATGTATACAGGGTGACAGGAAAAAGTCTTGAATTTCAAAATACACCATAAATACATATTTTTTATAGTTTAACGATTCGTATAGTACTTTCAGATGTAGTTTCAACTATAACTTACTTTAGAGGGTTTTCAGCTAGTTAATTAATTTCGATTTTGGTGCAATTCTGTATTTTAATCAGTTCCAATAATCTTTGGTTACCGATTTCACTGTTAGCTAAAAATAAATTCCAAAGCACTGTAGGAATCTTTTAACTATAAAAATGTGTATTTTTGTTCCATTTTAAGATTCAATATTTCTTTTCTCTCGACCGGTACAAATATTTTTAATTTATTCATAAATGAGAATATTCTCTTTATGTTGAAGAAGAAATCTTGTTGTGTTTCGTAGCCCTTAATGGACTTTTTAAAAATCAACTAAGTAAATTCATTTTCAGACCTAAAATGGCCTAGCAGAACCTTTTAACACGTTTTTAAAAATAAAATGTATGGCATTTTTTTTACCAAAAGGAAGAAAATTTGGAGGCAGCGTTTGTTACATTATATAGTTTAAATTTTTCAAGGAATCTGCATTATAAGCAGAGAGATGATACCGCACCGATCAGTGTAAATATCTTTTCACCCACCGTGGAAATATACATCAACACTGTCGATTTCAGTTAACTCTTCAAATAACAGAACATTCGTAACGTCTTTCCAGACTAGATGGACTTATGAATTACAAATTTTTTAAATTGGGTTTTTCTGCAAAAAGATCTTCTCCTTTCAGAAAAAATTTAATTGAAAAAATAGTTTACATTTTTATTGTGGACACCCTAACTGGTATTAATATGTTATTTCTAATTATTCTATGTTCAAATTAATAATTTGGACAAATTTGATACTCTCAAATAATAGATCAGTTGGTAACTGAACTTACAGGAATATTGTTAATTGGAAATCTGAAACATTATATCCGATAATAGAAGTCAAATAAAAAAAGACAGTTTATTAACTTTCGGTTAATCATAAAAATTCTACCAAGCCAAATTATTTTAAAAGAGTTTATACGAGTTTTAAACTGTTCAAATGAATTTTTGTTTAGAACCAGTGTAAATCATCACTTACAAATATCAGTAGCAATAATTATCGCCTTAAAAAAATGTTCAATATTTTTAATCGAAAACTGATTCCATTATTTCATATAATTAAAAAAATCCGTAGCTTTAAATTTTTCTAAAACATTGGTTGTTCTATAGGAATTATTGATGCTAGAAAGTATCTATTGCATGTATCTCGCGCTATTTTAAAACTGAATGACCTCTTTATGAGGAGTGTAAATATAAAACATTTTACAGTTCTACAGGCATATAGTTTTTTGCTTGGACTCGTTGTTCTAGAAACTAGAAACAAAACAGAATAAGTTTTGTACAAAAAATATGTTTTTCGAAAACTTATGCTTTTGCATTTCCAGTTAAGATTGTGTTTAAAAATATAAGATACATTTGAACTCTTAGGCTCTTATTTATTAAATTTGATAATTTTCTCTTTAAATTATTGATTCTTTGATTTTTATCGTCTGCGTCTTCTATCTTTTTACCCTATTTCGAGTAAAAGAAACAATCATCACCAGGGTGGTCGCAAAACTTACTTTCCTAATTTGGCTTTTCCTTGATTTTTCCCTGACCAGTTTTTCATTTTCTCTGACCAATGGTATTTATAGTTCGGTTTTAGGTGAAAACTCGAATTTTCTGATGATGGCCTATAAATGGCTACAGCATCTTCGGAAATTATTTTCTTCAATTAGAACAGAATTTCTTAAGATTTTCGTACTTTCTTTCTTCTACAGAAAATAATATTTTATAGTGAGGCACAACAGGGATTTTTGTTGTTGAAAAATTACAAACTACATCGCCAGGCGAAAATCTGATTTTTTCAATGGTGACTTATAAACGGCTACAGCTTCTTTCTAATTTATTTTTTTTATTTAGAACCAAGTTTCTGTGAGTTCGAGATAGTTACTTTTTAAGAGAAAACAACATTTCCGACG
Source organism: Belonocnema kinseyi (assembly GCF_010883055.1). Classification (NCBI taxonomy): domain Eukaryota; kingdom Metazoa; phylum Arthropoda; class Insecta; order Hymenoptera; family Cynipidae; genus Belonocnema; species Belonocnema kinseyi. The sequence goes on along the minus strand of NC_046659.1, from coordinate 92,711,396 downwards.
TTCTAGAAGCAGCAGGGAATTTTTTTTTTTAGAAAATGACAGTTTTTGATGATGTGCAAATCCAGAATTTCCAATCGAGATATAAATGGTTACAGCTTCTTTTAAATTTATTTGTTCTTTTAGAAGAAATAACTAATTTTTTGGAGAAACCTAAGTTTCCGACGTCCCAGGAGCATCAAGGACATTTTTCAAAAATTTGAAAGTTCGTGGTGATGTCAGAATTCAAATTTTCCTATGGTCGCCTTTAAACGGCTGAAGCTTTTTTAGAATTAATTCATTTAAAACAGAGTTTCTTTGGCTTCCAGATAGTTACTTTGAAGGAGAAACATAATTTCCAAAGTCCTAGGAGCAACATGGGTTTTTAAAATGAAATTTCAAAATTCGTGGTGAAGTGAAAATCCGAATTTTCCGAACGCGGCCTATAAATGGCTACAGCTTCTTTATAATCTGTTTCTTAATTTAGAACAGTTTCTTTGGCTTTCAGATAGTCACGTTCTTGAAGGAAGACAACATTTTCTCTGATTTTTCCCTGACTAATAATATTCAAAGTCCACAATTTAATTTTATTCAAATAATAAAAAAAAATTATTTTTGATAACTGTACTTTCCCCCATAAAAATTCCCTGACTTTTCTCTAGCTTTTCCTGAGAAAAGTTCGCTAATTTTTCTAATTACCAGGTATTTCCTGATCTATGATCATGCACTGACAAAAAGGTATTGTAAAAATGTGCTTCTTTAAATTTAATCATTATAATTTGGCTGAGTATATTCCTTCCGAACCTCTCCCGAATTTCGGGACGATGAGAAATTTCATTCTAATGTAAAAAATATAAATTTTGATGCAAAAATATTGTTAAAGAAAATACAATTTTATAAAAAAGGGAAATAGTTCTAAGAATATTTAGAAAATAAAAATAAAAGAATGATTGTTTTGAAGTTTTTCTCATAGAAATATTTAAGGCAAAAAATTTCCATTTTTTTGCAAACAAAACGGTGATTAAAAATTCACAAGTCCCTCATTTCTCAAATAAAATTCACCTTAATTTACTTACAATTTCTATCACTTCGGCCCAAAATTTAAATCTGATAAAAGATCATAACAAACGAAAAATAAATATTTTCATTTTTCAGATACCTGGACAACAAAGTCTTCGTTTCGTTAGCAAATGGTGATGTTACAGTATACACAAGAGACCAATGTAAGCAAAATAATGTGATCAATAAAATGTAAAGAATATTGAAATTAATTTATCAATTATCGAATTAAATTATTCAATTTTTTCAGCGGGAACGTGGAATACCGCAGATCCAATGACCGTTTCCGTCAGCACAGTCGCTTCCCCTGTTACCAAAATGCTTCCAGTATCTGGAAAATTATGGTGTGGTTGTCACAACACCATAAAAGTCTTAAACATCTACTCGTTGGATATCGAACACACCTTTACAGTTAGTAACGATGCTAGTCGATCGATATCCTGTTTGGCGAGTTCCGGAGGTCTTGGGGTTTGGATCTCATTACACAATAGTGCAGTACTAAAATTATATCATGCAAGCAGTTACGAGTGTTTATCTGATATTAATATTGCCCCAGCAGTCACGAAAATGCTTGCCAGTAAGTTTTAAATCTAAGAAAAATCTTTAAAACTAGTTAAATCCTCCTTTTATGGTTATAATTGGTTTTTAGGAAATAGATTAGTAAAAAGGTACATTAAAATTTTTTATTTTTAATGTACCTGACAAGGGGCACCTACACCCTTCGGAATTTTCTTTGCGTTAATACTACTCTCAGTAATAGGTTATTGCCAAATTCATAATATGCCAAAGTAAGAAGATGCACTTTTGAGCTATTCTCGGTGAAAATGGATTCAAAAGAATCCGCGCAAGTTACATTAACAGCAATGCGAGTGTCTTTTAACCCCCGATTAGATCAAGCGGTAGCACTCCAAGTTTTTAGGCGGAAACTCAGAGCTGAATTCCTGCTGCCGACATTTTTTTACCATTTTTTTCATCCAAATTTTTGGTATTGCTATTGACTTATAAATTTATATAAATCAGGCCAAACATCCATAGTAACAATTTTTCTTACATGAAACTATTTCTTTTCTCAACCTTTCTCACTTCCCAAGCGAATATTTCAAGGATTTAATAGTCAATTGCAAGTTTTTTTAATTGGCAAAAAAATACCGATAGTAGGAGTTGAGCCCGGACTTTTCGGCTACAAACTCGGGGCGCTACCGCCTGATTTAATCGGGAGATGAAACACTCTAGCATCGAGGTTCATGTATCATGCATGGATTCTTTTAAAGATGTTCTTCTGGTGAATTGTTGAAAAAAGCACTATATTACTTCAGTATATTAAAAGTTTGGTCATGAATTACTACTGGGAGCAGTATGATTCCAATTAAAAATTTCGAAGGGTGTAGGTTCCCCTTGTAAAGTTGAAAATGTTAAAATTAACACAATATTTTCTCCTACTCCAATTTCTCTTGAAATTTTATTTGTATTAATCAAACGTTTCTTTAGATCTACTTGTCACATTATTTAGAAATGTTTACTAGTCTTCTTTGACCTAATTAAAAATTGCATTTGATTCTAATCGACATGATCACCTTGAGATTTATTTTAACGAAAACATTAATCTTGTTGCAGGTTGCGATGACATAATCCGACAACATAAAGCTGCTTGCCTTAGGGTTACTGCTCTTTTGGCTTGTAACGAATTATTATGGATTGGAACCAGTGCAGGAGTACTTTTAACAATGCCTATTCCTCATATTAAACCTTCAACGCAAAGGATGTCGCAGCTTCCAATCGTAACAGGTAGTAAATTATTTTTAATTACTTAAAATTGCAATTATTTTAAACACAAGTTGAAAATTATATTGATTCTTTTAAATCGCCAAGATATTTTATACCTAACGCTGAGTTTTAATTGTCTACCGACGTTTTCAACTTATCGAATTATAACTTTTTTCTGTCCTATTCAAATATTTGTGTGTAAATTATCTGAATTTCAATATGCGTAGCTTTTCCGTTGGCAATGAAAAATGTTTATCTAAAAAATCTGAATACTAAAAATTAGAGTTACGACTACAAATTTTGATATTTCGTACAAGTCAATTATAATAATCGTATCATTCCTTCTTTGACACTGTAGTAAATACTTAATTCCCATTAAATTAATTAAATTTTTCCTTATCTTGATAAAAGTGTTTGTCGCGATTTTAACAAGGATAATTGGTTAAACGGTTATACCAAAAATCTGTGAAAAAATATCTTTATGAAAACTTGAAGAAATTTATTCCCAATGCTACCTACTTACAAAATAGAAAGATTCACACCAGAAGAAATTCATTAAATAAAAAATATATACTCACACTAACACAGTTACTGCACGATTCTCATTCTCAACGCCCCGGTGTAAAAAAAACCTAATCTAGGGATACGTCAAAGATATTATAAACGAAAATGCGGTTCGAGCTTAGTTACCCGCGATAGATGTAGACGGCGCGTCCGGCGAAAATTGTCAGTTCCCCTCTACCCACCGCAACCCGTATATAGCACCGATATCTCAGTAGGCCCCTCGATGCGCACTTATGGTAACTTAGCTCGGACATGAACCATTTAAATTGAAAATAAATTCCCAATTAAAATTTTTTTCACATTTATAACTTTTCAAAACATGGTTACTTTATTCAATGCCAGAGATAAAAGGCCATGCGTATTTTTTATTTCAGTTTCGTATATTTTCTTCTCATTTAAAAATTATTTCTTCTAATTTATATTCTTTTATAAGTTATAATTTTTTCACTTTCTAATATTATATTTTTATTCAAACTAATAAAACTTTTAGTGCAATATCTATATATAGTTATTTGATATTATTTATTTATTTTTTATTTTTTGTGGTCTGCAATTTCTATCGATTTTTTATACTATTCGTCTAATCAAGTTCTCGTATGTATTTTCCAATTTCTTATTTATTATATATTCTAACATTCTTATAAAAATAAAATTATAATTCCAAGTGGCAGGAAAATTGTTCGTTCGGGTTTTAGATGTTAAAACGGCAGTTATAAGCCAGATTACGTTTCGCATTGACAACAAAAATTAAACGAACAAAATTTCACTGGCGCATTCATAAAATATATCATATTCCATAAAATATATTTTAAAATAAACTGTAAAATATTATAATTGATACAGCTTACTTAAAATATTTACGTAAGTTATATGGTAAAGTTTTAAAATGCAAAGAATATAAATTTTATCGTAAAATTTTTGTAAAATTCGAAAAAATTGCCTCCAAATCTTCCAGATTTTCTTTTACAATTTTATCAATCTTTTAAAATGTTTTGAAATATTTTTAGGACTGAAAAATCTCGAATAATAAAATTCCCGACACTGTGAACTTCCTGAAATGATAAAATGCCGAAATCTGAAAATACCGAATTAAAAAATTCCAGAATAATAAAATTCTGGATAGTTTACAATATTATTTAGCTTGAAAATTCTCTAATTATAAAATTCCAGACCGAATTCTGTCCAGTTATAAAACATACAAACTAGAAAATTCCCGAATTGTGCCAATTGAGAAAATAATGTTTTAATTAATATTACTTATTTATTAAAAATACAATAATCAAATATTTTAATTATAGAAACTTTGTTTAATGTTTAATTATTCAAATTATTTTTTTAATTAAAAATAAAAATAATCGTATACAAATGTTATGCAAAAATAAATGTAAAAACACGTGCGCTTCCAACAAAACAAAATTTGTAGGATTCAAATCAGCATTGATTTAGAGCGAATTTTTATTTTTTTTATTTTTTTTTGCGAACTTTTTTGTAAGTTAAAAAGAATACAATGCACTTTTTCAACAACAACAAAATGCTTCCGGGAATTCTCGAATTCAGTAATATTATAAATTGTCCAGAATTGCGAGAATTTTTACAGTGGTGGGAATTTTATTTTTCGGAAGAAGCAACTGAAAAATACCGAAAAATAAAATTCCGGACACTGTAAAATTCGTGAATTGCAAAATTCCTGAATAATAAAATTCCCGAAATTATAAAAATGCCGAAATATAAAACTTTCGAGTAGAAAAGTTCACGAAAAATAAAATTCCCGACAGTTAGGATGCAGTCTCATGAAGACAGATTAGTAGAATAGTGAAACAGTTTTGACCAATGATGTACCTGCACAAGCTCTCGCAGTCTCCTCATTCGTCTAAACTGTTCCCCTATTCTACTATACTACCTCCATGGGGGTAGGTATTCATTTGTACAAAATTTCATTTGACCTAAAACTCATTTTACCGAAAAAATTACTAGCTGGCTAGACGCTTTTGAAACAATTGACAGATAGGTTTCTGCTTGCGAATTTTGTATTGATCTGTAAATCAATTGACGTTAGGTGGCGTTTTGTAATAATTATTTAATCTTCTTTTACTAATACAAAGACAAAGAGTTTTGGACAATAGAAATAATAATCTTGTTCTAAAAAAGGCTTTTACTTTTATTTCGTAGATTGAACTGTCACATAACTTTTAACAATATTAGAATATTATTATCCAGAAATCCACCAGGAATCGATCAGGGAGGAGCAAAGTATTGACTTGCCCCCCTCTGAAATCGAATGATCAAATTCGTCAGGTCGTTTTAGTTTCTCAAAAAATCTACCTAAAATATGTTGGAAATAATGTATGTCTCTGTGGATATTAATAATCTATCCGAAATATTTGGAACATATTTTTAATAGTTTATAAATATTTGCTAATATCTTTCAAATTATTTAAATCTTTGGGAAAGCATTGAAATCTTAATGAAATCTTTTACATCTATCCAAAATCTTTATGATATCATTGAAATGTTTTTAAAATATTTAAAAAAATTTAAGAATGTTTGATAATATTTGTGGCATTGTTTAAATCTTTGCGCAATATTTGAAATCTTCGAAATATTTCTGAAACATTTGTGAAAATATTGAAATCTTTGGGAATCATTTATGCCTTTGCGAAATTTTTGAATCTATTGGAAATCTCTGTGACATATTTGAAATCTTTTCGAATTATTTGAAATCTTTCAAATGTTTTAAAAATATTCTTGAATTACTTGGTATGTTTTGGAAATTGTTTAAATCTTTGCGAAATATTCCAAATGTTTGGGAAATCATTGAGTTCTTTCTGAAATCTGGAAATCTTTGAAATATTTTTGAAACATTTGTAAAATTATTTAAATCTTTGAAATATTGTTGAAATGTTTGGTCATATTTGTAACAATGATTGAAATCTTTATGAAGTCTTTTGAGAATCATTTAAGTCTTGGTAACATCTTTTTAATCCATCCAAAATCTTTGCGACATTTTTTTAACTTTTGAAAATCATTTTAATCTTTATGAAATCTTTTTGAAATATTTGAAATAATTTTGAAATATTTGGTAATATATTAAAAATTGAAATCTTTGGGAAATCATTGATGTTTTTGTAAAGTATTTTAATTCTATTGCAAATCTTTTCGAAATATGTGAAACCTTTTATACCTTTGGGAAATCATTGAAATCTTCGGAAACATTTGCGAAGAAAGCTTTGAAATTTTTTTTTAATATTTAATATTTTTTTAAACATATTGAAATATTTCCAAAATATTCGAAAAGAGTGGAATATTTGAAAAACCATTATCTTATTATTTTTCAGTCATATTAATATTCATTTTTCATTACTGAATAATAATTTACATGATTTAATTTAAATCAAAACGAGATGATAAACATCTGTAACCATAGAAATGGTATATTTTACAATAGAAAATTAATTATATAGATAATTTTTTATTTTAACATTGTTTTATATTTATTAGTATTACTTATTCATGTATTCACTTATCAGTTGCCTAGTTTTCAAAGTTCTCTCTCGAATTTAAAAGTCGAAGCAAATGTAAGTGTCAAAGAATCCTCATAAACGCCATCAAACGTCTGTTTGTATAATAATTTTCACTGAATTCCCCATCGGGATCCCCTCTGTGATTTATGTCTACACAGTCCTTAAATATAGTGATTTTTTCGGCATAATGACTTTTAGGGAAAATGAAATTTCGGAAAACTGAATGCCTACCCTCCATGGGACTGCGCCCTAAGATATTACTGAATGCGAAAATTCCCCACAGAAAATTGATGAATTATAAAATATCCAAACTAGAAAATTTCTGAATTTAAACAATAGAAAAAATTGTTGTTCATTAAAGATTATTTATTTATTTAAAATACCATAATCGAATATTTGTATTAAATACATGTTTTACTTCATAATGTACATTGTATTAAAAAAATATTAACAATTATTATTCTTTTAAATTCACACAGTAATTTAATAAAATTATTTAATTATTGTATTTTTAATAAATAAATAATATTGATCGAAAATTCTTTTCTTCATGTTTAAATTCGGGAACTTCATAATTCGGGGATTTTTTACTTTGGACATTTTCTGTCTGAAATTTTCCATTTCGGTCGTCGGAGATTTCATTTTTGGTGATTTTTCATTCATCGCTTTCGGAACTTTTTCAGTGGTCTCATATTTTTATACCTCCTCTTAAAATGATATCATTTTTCAAAATAAAAAGTCAACATTTAATTTTGAAACCATCAAAGGTATTAATTTTCTTTTAAATTATTTCAAATCTTTTAAAATGATTTTTGAAATTTATCGGAACTTTTAAATATCTTTCAAACGGATTCCAATTTTTTCTAACATTTTTGTAAAATCCTGCACACAAAATTGTTTAAAGAGCTTCCATATTTTTTTGCAATGTTGTAAATATTTTGAAATGTTTTGGAATATTTTTAAACATTCTCTTTGAGTTATGGACTTTTTCGAAATAAAAAATTATTTTAAATCATCCTAGAAATCTTAGAAAAAAAAATTTTTTAATCTTTCAAAATGCTTGAGCTCAATTTTTTTCTTTAATTTGAAACATTGAAAAACGTACAGGTTATTCAATTTTTTCTTTAATTAAACATTTTTCAACTATTCTTTCAAAATAAAAATTCAATACTTTTACTTTCAAATTACAAATTAGAAAAATTATAATTGTAACATTCAAAGTTTAAATTTATCACTCTGAAATGGTGACAATTCATTTTTTACTTGTTTACTATTGAAAGTTCTTGTTTTTTATTCAATTTCCAAATTGAATATGTTAAAAATGGAATATTTCATACTGAAATAATACTTCAATAAGATTTTGAAATTGAATAAAGGTATTCATTTAAGAATCTATTAATTTGAAGTGATTTTTAAATTGAACATTGTTTATGAAGACTCAATCGAACGTTTACACTTGTGTTACTGTTTTCAATTTTTACTACGTTAAATTTTGAAATTCACTTTCTTTTCGTGATTTTTCCTGGTCGCGAGTCTGCCTCAATTTAGAACAACTTTTCTTTTTAATAAAATTATGATATTTTTCTTTTTCTTTAATAAAATTGTTGCAATGAAATAGTTTCGAAGAGTTTCTTTTTAATGTCTCGGGAAAAAATGAATATTTATAGGTCGGCCAAGGTTTTTTTTTTTAATTTCGCTTACGTCTAATTTTTTCCGGTTGTTCTTACTATAGTACATATCAGGTTTGTATCTTTGGGTGAAGAAATCCGTTGTATAGTTTGACAAAATATTCTTTATAATATTTATAATTTATTTAATATAAAATAAAATTTATAATATTCTTTATATTTTGCACAGAAAATTACCCTTAGTGACCTTTAATTATAATTTTATAAATATGAAAAACCCAGATTTCAATGTTTTCTATGAAAAACACAATCGATGAGTGACATAACGAAAAGCGGAAACAACAAGAGTCAATTTATCCAGGAACAAGCACTTTGAACAAAACTGACCTTGAGCGAACATTAAATAAATATTTTTTAAAGTTGATCAAGATCAGGCGCTATATTCTTTAAAAAAATTGGTGAGGACACTAAATTATCAAAAAAATAAATTAATAAAACTTGAAAGAGCACTCTCTTAAATAGCTTTTTAAACTAAACCTTTGTTGAGTTCTTTCAGGCACTTCTAATTTGTAATAGGCCTACTTTCAAACTTATCTGAAGTTATACGATTTTAATTGTTCTAAAATAATGATTCGAGTATTGAAAGATGTTCATTTCTCATTTTGTGACTTTATACGATTTTACTTTCTAACTAAATAATTTGAAATGTTTCAATCTGAAATTATCGAACAATTTCAATTCAATCATTCTTACATATTTAAATACCTTTACATTTCGAATTATTCAACATACTGAAGACTACAAATTTAAAATGTCTTAACTATTAAAACTTTATATATTTTTGGAATTGCTGCTCTGTAGACTAAATAGCAATTATTCTTTTATTAAGA